>NC_012871.2:69264066-69579784 GCF_000003195.3 Sorghum bicolor | reverse complement strand
AGAATTCTAATGCATACTGCAGATTGACAGACTGTCTCAGTAGTTTGGCAAACTAATATCCAGTGAGATTGCTGCGGCGAAGGCGGCAGTGATAAGCACAACAAGCAATGTGCCTCCAAGATAATGGAACGAAAAAGCTTGCCATGAAAAGTTGGGCCAATTGTATCAGGCTCGACGGCCGTTTGTGTACGTTGACAAGTCCCGCCGCCACAGCGTCTTCGCCAGCCCAAGTAGCAAGGGAATCCAGACGTCAGGGAAGCAGAAGAGCACCGGAGCCAGAGACGCCAAGTACACGAAGACAACCAGCCCGCGGTTGGCGTCGCCGAGCACCAAGTGAAACCCGAAGGCAAACGCCGGGATCGCACTGCCAGCGGCATGAACCTAGAAGCCAACAGTTTGTACCAGATCCGATGGCTCAGCGGATTCTCTCTCGCGCCGCCGGCCCGCCGTATATGAGGAAGGAGGTTGCTGACGATGGAGCACAGGAAGGCCATGGTGTCCGACACCACGAACGCTCTGAACGCGAACCGCCTCGCCAGGATCGCCGTCGACCCTGTGCTCCGGCGGTCGTCGGCGACGAAACCGCCCGGCACGGTGAAAGCCGCCGCCGCGAATGCCACGGTGGCGATGAGGACTGATCCAATCGTGCCGTTTTCTCACCATGACATGCCCTTCGTCGTCAGAAGCCCCTTCTTCGGTTGGGTTCGGGTCTGCCTGCTGATGAAGAGGGTGGAGCCGTCGATCTGGAGTAATGCATGTTCCCAGTCCCAGCCAGCACAGACAATTCAACACGGTAAAGTGTTGCCAATGCTTATTTCCACAGTCATATTTCGCAGCAGCGTACTGACGATCCTTGGAAATTGCAACGGCGTGTTCCCTTCATAATCCGTTGCGTTCAACAGCATAGCAAAGGTGTCATTCTGGCAGATGTGCTGGACCACCCTGTCCTGATTATGCTCAGCTGCACAATGAAGAAAATTTCTTCCTTGGTCATCAACCAGTTCGTAGTGGTCCGGGCATTTTTTTGACGAGCTCATCAAGGATCCGTGTGCTTCCCGCCATGGCTGCAGCGTGCACAAGGAAATGAGCCATGGCAGTCGGAAATGCGAGCTTGGTCTATGGATGAATGGCCATCGAGGAACAGCTCAACAACATCCAGATGTCCATGCAGTATTGCGAAATGAAGAGGGGTTCTCCCAGACGAATCAGCTCAGCTCTGCTAAGCAGTGTTGGGCCAACTGGCTCCCAGTTCAGTATTTCTTGAGCCATATCTGGTTGAGGATTGGCAATTTGCCACCGATTGATGGATCAGAAATTGCAATTTCTACAATGTTTTGAGACGAACTTGTTTGAAACAAAAAAATAAAAGTACTGAGTCCAAAATTTGTACAAGTAAATAGTCAGTAAACTGGAACTTCGAATTCTATCTGTACCCAGTTTTCAGTCGTACCTTTGCTAAAAGTTGCCGCAGCGTGCAAAGCAGTCCGTCCATGGCGACCAGCAAAAGAGGCCGGCGACGGCGTTCCGTCAGGCGCCGGACGAAGCAGCAGCCGGACCATCTGCTCCGACGGAGTCTCTGCCGCCAGGTACAGGGGCGAGACGCCATCGTCGGTCGCCACCGACGCCAGCTCGGGAGCTTCGGCCATCAGGAGATCCACCACTCCGGCACGGCCGAGCCGGACGGCCTCGTGCAGGGCAGTGGCGACCAGGCGGTTCCTCGCCCGCAGCGCCGCCGCAGCCGCCGTCGCCACGTCCGCTCCACCGGCGGCCGCGACGATGCGAATCTTGGACAGGAGGCAGGCCGCCACGCCCCTGCTCCCGGCCTTCGCCGCGCAGTGCAGCGGCGTGTCGAGGCCCTTATTGCGCGCGGCGACGAGCGAGGGCGCGCTCTCACAGACGAACGCGGCGAGCTCGGCGTGCCCGCGGCTGGCGACAAGGTGCAGCGCTGTGTTCCCGTTGCTCGTCACGCCGAGGAGACTTTCCGTTCCCGTTCCCGCGCCCGGCGACGACACTGCGCCCGGTGATGACGTGCCGTTGACTTTAATAGCGACGTGGCCGTCTGCCCTTTGCGTGCGACCTTCGCCGCTCAGCAGCTCCTTCAAGCGGGACACGTCGACGGTGGTGAGCACTCGCAGCAGCTCCGTGCCCAGCGTCGTCTGCTCGGGCCCGATTTCCACCGGTGCGGCGAGAGCTCCGGATAGCCTCGCTTGATCAGCAAATCAGCCAGCCAAACGAACAAACAGCTCTTGGCGGCGACTGCAAAGTTGTCTGCTAGTTCTACGTTGGCGACACTGTGCTCATAGTGTTATTTCTTGTAGCTGTGTGTTCAAGCGTCAAAACTCCACTAGCGCTTACAAGGGTTTTCCCTTTTTTTAGGGTTTCGTCAAACAACATATTGATCCCCTTTTAGGAATTTGACTTGACAGTACTTTCTTGCTTGAATTTGACTTGACAATACTTTCTTGCTTTGATGACTGCTCACTGGATATCTTTAATAAGGGGTTCTCTCCTCCACGGTTCGACATGCTCCAATGATTAAATCGACTTGACAGAACTTTAGTACGAGTCTCAGTCTCTTGCTAGAATTCCATAGGTATTCCAAAGGGTCCGTAGAGCTGTTACATTTACAACCATGCCAGATATTCACCTGCGGTGTGACTAAATTGATAAATTCAACCAATTATCTCACCATAATTGAACAGATTCGTCCAACTGGATTCTGAATAGTGTCAAAACTGAAAATCCAAAGATTGGACGCATGTGTACAGAATTACAGAGATAAGCATACATAATCATGAAACTATTTCATTTTTCTCCCGAAGGTATTTCACTACTTTAGTGTAATAGCCGGAACAAAATGGTGCTCTTTTTAGCGGTCACCTGTATTTTTTGAGTTTTTGAAAGCACCAAGGTTCCTCTTGAGAGATTTGACAGCAGACAAAATTTGCAGCTTCTCTGTGGTTGAACCATCAGGTTTCTGATCATCATTGTTAGTAGCAGCATCTTCAGGTGGTACTGTACCTCCCAGAGACGAACCCTCCAGCGGAGGTTCTCTGCCTGATTTGCCTCCATGTGGACCTGGCTTCCCAGCTTGCTTCCGCATGAAGGCCGCACTCCTACAAAATAACATTCCAGCACGCGTGAACACAAACCAGAAATATTAAGGAAGTCTCACGCTTATCATAACAAGGTAAATGTATACAGCACGTACCTCTTGTACTGGGGATCAGTAGGATCCAATGCGAACAAGTGAGAAGTAAACATCGGTGAGAACCTCTCATCCTTGGTAAGATCAATGTCAGGAAGTTTGTCCTCAGCAGATTCCTCTTTGCCCTTCTTGCCCTTTTTACCCTTTTTACGCTTCAGGTTATAACCCTTTGCACCATTGGCAGTGTCCTGATCACCAGCAACCAAGAGCTCCAACTCTTCTTTGGTTGCTTCTTGTTCCAAATGGTCCTCTGTGGTTTCATCCTTTCCTTTCCTCTTTGCTTTGTCCTTGTGCTTCTTGCTTTTGCTTGGCTTAGGTTCTTCATCAGACTGTTCATCTGCAAAGAAATCATCATCATTCTCACGCTCATCTTCACTGCTGTAGTCGTCATCTTCGTCTTCATCCTTTAGTCCCCTCTTCCTAGCCTTCCTTTTCTCTTTCATTTTCTCTTGGTGCTTCTCCCAGACGGTCTTCTCCTCATTGTTCTTTCTCTCTAGGATACGTTTACTAAGATCCTCAAGCTCTGTGTTGAATGTAATCTCCATATCCTGGCCATCACTTTGCTCCTCATCAGATTTGTCCCCTTGCAGCAGAAGAGCCAACCTCTCCTCTTTTGTTAGCTTCCTTTTGGATCCCCCATTTGGTAGAGATTCGTCCTCAGAATTGTCTACACCATCATCTGACGCGCTGTCATCACTTGCTAAATACATGTCAAGCTCATCTAGCTGCATCAGAAAATAGAAGTAACAAAAGTTGCATATAAGAGTACAAGAAACAAATAACTACAAGGATAAATAGCAATATAAAAAAACAAAAAAAAAAAGACCTAACCTGATCATCAGTGAACTTTCGCCTCAAGACTTTCTTACGTTCAGGTTCATCATCATCCCAGGTGAGCTTAACTCTGCTATGTTGCAAAGCACGAGTCTCGAAATCAGGTTCCTTGTAACTCGGAGGCGCCTGAAATCATTCAAGTTATTTACAAAAGGGAAGCTTCATTTAGCATGACTAGGACCTTGTACATTCATAGAAACCACAAAGTAAGAAAAGAAATGGAAAAGGGAAATATAAGTATCAGCCACCTTTTTTTAAAAAAAGCACTAGGCACTATGCTAACCAATAATTTGTCACTGCTCAACCAATACTACTATGAAGAAATTGGTTCTGGATACAATCAACAAAGGAAGGTACCTCTGTAGCGACGTCTCGAGCAGGATGTTTGAACTCCCTAGAGTCAGGAATGAACTGCAAATCAAACACATTTGCTGTTTTCAAGAACTCAGTCCCATCAAGAGTCATGTACAGGTGATTTGCTGTTGCGCTGGAATCACACACCACAACTGCATAGTAATACCTGTGCAGGATCAATTGAAGCATGAGAGCAAAAAAATGTAAGCCTTGGATACTAACACTTTTAACATGGTACAAATCAAAAAAAAAAACAATTGACAAAAATAATATGAAAGCAATGCTAAATATGTCGTCTAAACTCTTCTACTTAATACAAGGATATGCAGATCTTTTGCGTATTCGAGAAAAAATGCTAAATATGTCAAGGAGACTCCACCAGAACTAATCTATAATACACTTTTGTAGATATCAGTTTGGAGATGCCAATTTTATATCATTTACTACTTATGGCACAGGAAAAGCAAATAATAATAAAAATCTATCATCAAATGAATGTCTCTCCAATTCAATATTAACCTCAGTCTATTTAGCTCATAAGCACGCAGCTTGTTGTTCTCTTTGTCGGAGTCAACTTCCTCATCATCATCATCTTCTTCTTCTTCATCGTCATCATCATCATCATCGTCAGTGTTCTCTTCATCATCATCCTTGTCATCTTCGTCTTCAACACTGTCTTTTTCATCAACATTGGCATTGACAAGAGCAGCTGGGCCCTGTGTTGACTCAATTTCCATGCACTTCAGTCCAAATTCCGATGGATAGATTGAGACTGATAAAACTCGCCCACCCTTTGGGAGGCAAGAAGTCATCACCATATACAGGTCAACTGCCTGTGAAGTAGGGATGAAAAAGCAATAAATTCATTGTGCCATCAGCTCACTGCATTCAAATTTACTCATTAAAAATTGCTAGGAAGAACTTTAAAAATCACACATGAATGGTAAGGGGCTGTTCAGGTCTTTAGTTTTAGCAAAAGATGATTTTCAATAAATTAGATCTGGATTTGGTACCATTCTATCAATCTTACATGGTTACGGTTCAGTATCTCAATTAGCAATTCTGCACAGCCAGTAGGTAAAATCCTGTTGGATTATCTCCATCCTGATCCTATGTACGACCTTAATTACATAGAACCACACAAAATAGTTGCCCGACCTTCAAATTTTATGAAGGAAGTTGTGTTGGTTGTCTGCGCTAGCATCTAGGACTAGGACATCTGAAGTTAAGGTGTTTGCACTGATCTAAGTTCCATTATGGTCTGGCTCTCATGTACATACGAGCAATAGCTGATCAGCTAATGCATAAATAGGTCAACGAACTCAGTGATTCGCTGTCAACATTTACTTTACTTTTAATCCTCCTTTTTTTTGCAGGAAGACACATGACTTTGTCATTTGGAGTCAAGATACATGTTTGATTCACAGTTATCTTTCAAGTAAAGTTGTTGTAAGAGCCAGTTTTAAAATGCATGTAAAATAAGATAGACTTTTGACATAGCTGATATTTTGTTTAGTCACAGCAGTTCACTTCTCAGGATGAAATAACTATTGCATGAACACACACCTTAATATGATCCCAGTCCATATTAACAACAGCAAGCCTGTGAGTTTCCTTGTCGATCATAGGCGTATCATCATGCCTTGCCATTAAGTAATGAGCAATGTCACTGCCAACAGAGCACTGTAGAAAAAATAAATAAAAACCAAGAATTAGGCAATTAGCCATAAAGAATTAGCATATTTTGTTCTTTCAGGCAAAGCACCTACATGGAACTTTAAAAAAAACTACATGGAACTTTAAAAAATATCCTTTAAACAATGGAAATAACAAGGCTGGTAAAAACAAAATAATAAAATATGCAACATGATAGAGCATAGAAAAACAGAAGGCTGAATTTGAAAATAAAATATTGAATTCAACAAAATTTGAAAATATTACTACTATTGGCAGCCCTAAAAAAGGAAATTTTGATTTTCTGGCTCCGCATGTGCACCATTGTACAAATGGATTTACACATTTTACAGAAGATGAGATGCGCTACGAAGGTTGTCAAGGCAGAAGAGAACAACACTTGGCAAAGAGAGCTAAAGCATAGAAGAACAACCAAAGTTTTCTTGGATGCAGGTTTCAGCACTTGTTGGGTTGTGTAATTGTCTATAATCACAAGCATATATCAATGTTACTGAGACAATCACTTGGATAATTACAGACATAAGCACACTACTTCACTTAAAACAGGGATTGAACTAACTAAGCAATGTTACTGAGATGTCCACAATCAAGTGTGCTATGTTGAAATGCCCTACAGAAATACATATACCTATGACATCTTCCAGTCATGAATTGAGTCCTGAGATCTGCACGGAAAATAGACTCTAGAGACTAGAACACACTAACTTGCACTGCAATAACTAATTAGAAAGTATTCACAAAATAGGCTACTAGGCTACTAATTCACAATGTAAACAGGAAGGTGCTCCAACGCTAATTGTTCTCCCAGGAATCTAAAATACATTATCATCAACACTTGAAAGCAAGGGCATGAAGACAGTATAGCCGTACTGGTTTAAGATAACTGCAATTTAGCTGGCGCAAGAGCTAAAGGGCATAGACCCTGCACTAACATAGGACGACAGAAAATGGAAGGAAGCTGCAAAACTCATGTACAGAAAGACCTCGACCAGAGCAATGCAAGCTGAATATAAGCTAAATAATCAAAAGACTAGAAGCAAAGTGTCACCTCGTCGTCGTCATCCAAGTCTTCATCTTCGTCGTCATCACTGCTAGAACTCTCTTCTTCCTCCTGCTCCTCCACTTCCTCTTCATCTTCCTCTTCTTCTTCAACAAGCTCCGGTTTCTCCTTCTTCCCCTTCCCTTTCCCTTCCTGCTCCGAGTCCTCTTGGTTGAGATAGTACTCCAGCATGGGGTTCTCGCGCTTCTTGCGGCGCCTCCCGCGCTTGTCCACGGGCGCCGCCGACGAGGCGAACCTCGGGTCCGTCATCATGCTGCTGAACCTCGAATCCAGCGCCACCTTGGCCTCCTTCCTCCGCATCGGCCGGAACCGCGGGTCCGTCCGCGCCGCCGCGAACCGCTCGTCCTCCATCGCCCGCCTCACCTTCCCGTCCCTCCCGTCGGCGGCCTCGGCTTCCGCTCCCTCTCCCTCGAGCTTCCGCTCCTTCTTGGACTTCTTGCCGTCCCGCTTCTCCTCGCGCTCGTCCTTGTGCTTGCGCTTCTTGCGCTCGGCGGCGTCGGGGACCCGGGCGCCCTCTGTGGCAGCGCGCGCCTTTTTCGTCTTCTTATGCTTCTTCTCTTCGCTATCGAGCTTGGATTTCTTGGCCTTCTTATGGCGCGCGGGCTCGTCGGTGCTGGCCGGCGGCGCCATGGCGGCGGCTGGCTGCTACGAATGCGAGGGCGCGGCGGCGACGAGGGATGGCTTCTCTCCTCGAGGGCTGGCGCTGGCACGACCGAAGAGAGCGAGCACCCTCACCTTAAGCGATCCTTTTGGGCCAGGCCGGGCCGCAAAGGTTGGCCTGTGAGCCAACCGAGCCAGCCCATGGACCTTCTGCCAGGTGGGCCCCGCTAGTTTATGAGCCGCATCCACTCGTTGGTGAATGTGATGGTGGTGCGATTCCATTCGACAGACACGTCCGCACCGCACCAATTCGCTGGAGAAGAAGAGGAAGAGGATACTACCGTACACGCCTCATTACGCCCATCCACGTGCTCGCCTCTCCCCCATCGCGTAGCTTTTCCTCGGCGTCATCGCCATCTCACCGGCGGCGGGCGTGCGGCCGGCGGCCGGAGGCCGGAGGCGATGGCAAGCTCGTCTGTGGCGGCGGACATGGAGCTGGACCGCCCGAACCTGGAGGACTACCTCCCGCCCGACTCGCTCCCGCAGGAGGCGCCCCGGAATCTCCATCTGTAATCGCCCTAGACCCTGTCTCAATCAGTCCTTACTTTTCCGTTCCTTAACCCTAGTGCTTCGCTTGTACTATATACCGAGACTTATGAGGCTTTCTGCGTTTTTCTTCTGCTGTGCAGGCGCGATCTGCTGGACATCTCGCCGGTGCTAACCGAGGCGGCGGGTGCCATCGTCGATGTGAGTGCCTCCTCGGATTTTTAATCCTCTGTGTAATGTATTTTGGGTTAGAAGGTGCTGTGCTGGGTTCCTGGCAGAGGATTGGCTTATGATCTGTCAGGTTTAGCAAGTTATCTCTGCATAGCGGCAATTTGTGGAGATGAGTCTCGGCTTTAGCTGCTGTTGTCTAACTGTTTCATTTATTCTGTTATTATCCCCCTTTTTTTGGAACACATAAGTTGAAAAAAAGGTGTAAGAACCATTTCTCCACAAAACACACACACACACACACACACACCCACAAGAAAAGGAAAATCTCGCCTTTAATAACTGACACGTTAACAAATGATCTGGATCCAACAAGGCAACAAAAGCTACCCGTCATCCTCGTGGAGCAAGGGCATGAAGGTATGTGATTCCTCGAGCCCCTGCCAAACCCTAGGGATGGAGCTCCTCAACAGCAAGCGTCAGAGCTCCAGCTATGCTAGGAGCAGAACCATCAAGTGTGCACCAGTTATGGTGTTCCCAAATTGTCCAAGTACATAAGATGACAACATAGTTTTATGCCCTTCCTAGCTTGCTCGTCGACCAAACACTCAGCTATAGCCCACCGTTCATCAAAGGAACTTCATTGAATCTGTTATTCATGACTTTATTATCTGGAATTTTGTTGGAATTTGATATATTCCATTCACCTGCTAGATGTTCCAATTTATTTTAAAGTTCCTCAAGGTCTTTCTGGCTTTGGTCTATGAAATAATGGTGTAAAACTTAATCTTGTAGTTAATTCAGATGAATATACAAAAAAAACATCTATTGGAAGTATCCAATTGGCCTGATTTTATGAATCTTCCCTGTGGAGGATTTATTATAGTTTCTGTGAAGAGACTTCACAATTCACAAATTTTATCAATTATTAAGTTGTCCCCTTGCTTAGCAAGATTTTCATTTGGTTGTTTAAAATGTTGATTTTTATTTTTTAATTTTTTTTGTAATTTGTAGTTAATTGTCACCACTCTGGTGAATATGAACTTATGAAGAAGTACTACCTCAGTATTAAGGATTTCAATCTGAGTGAGCGAGCCTCCTTTTTAGCTAATCTGCTAATAGTATAGTAAATCTTGACAGGATACTAGCTTTTGTGGAGGATACCACTGCCCTTTTGTTTTTATTATAATTTAAATGAATTATCTAACCAACCTTGCGGTGATCCTGTCCATCTGCCAGCATATTGCTCCTGCTGGAACCAATCGTGCTTGGTTCAGTGTTTAATTTTATTTTTCTTTCATTGTGCATTGTGGATACATAGTTTTTGGTATATCATTTGTACTCTTATAGGCTGTTGTGGAGCTAGTTGAAGCATATTGTTGGAAGAGCCACATACTGTCATTCTAAATAGTGATAGTTCCTTTTTTTTTACATTAGTTAACTCAGATTGTAAAGTTCTTGCCACATTGTCAAGTGTCAACTAAGATCTGCAGGAAATCTTCCTATGTTCATATAGATGGAACATGAATGTCCTGTGTCACACGAATATTAAGGGGGTGATTGGTTGCATTACATGCTATGAGCTGGGATGACCGGACAGTGCAGGCCCAAATTAGCCAGGTTGATCTCGTATAGGTCATTGTGTTTGGTTGTTCTTGCTGCCGCTCCTGTATGGGAAGAGGTCTTGTTTGGATGCATGTAGCATTGAAGTACGAGGAGCATGACATATGGGTCCTTGAATCGCGCATGCATCAAGTCATCCTGGCTCGCAAGGGAAGCTAAAATTTTGCGTATGAGAAGAGCTAGGACGGAGGGACTCAAAGTGAATGGACGGGTGTAGGCAAATGATGCAGGTGGGTGAACCAAACAGCCTCAGGTGCACGAAAAGGAGCAGGATGGCCCTTTGGATGGCCTTGTGCTTGCAACCAATCACCCCCTAACTGGATGATCCTTGTAGGAGTATATGTATATAGCCTGGTCAAACCACAGACCACCTTATGTTTGAGGTGGAAAAATCCGGGTTATGTGTTTGTTTGCAAAGATGTTATCATCACATAAAATCTTACATATCTTCGTATTTTTATTTCTTCTGTACCACTGTTTATTTGACTTAAATTGCTGTATGAAATAAATGGGATAACATTTGTTATTCTGACTCTTACTTATTTGTTTCACTTAGTTATTTTATTGACTGTATTTTACACATATGCAGGATTCATTCACGCGTTGCTTTAAGTCGAATTCTCCAGAACCATGGAATTGGAACATATATTTGTTCCCTTTATGGTGCTTCGGTGTAGTAATTAGATATGGAATACTCTTCCCACTGAGGTACTTGAGTGTTAAGATATTCCTAATTCCTAATTCTTTTCCGTGAGTAATTTTTGTTATTCAACTGATTAGACACTAAATTCTAAACCCACTCTTTCCTTAGCACTGTGTTGTTCTGCAGTTGTTTGTTTATTGTCAGCACAAATTGGGAAGTGCTTGAAGCCAACATAAGTAGCAAAACTTTGGAGTCAACAGAGGATTTAGGGAGGCCAGAGGCCCTGTGTGGAACCTGCTAGTTTGTACAATACTAAATATGTAATCGGGCCTATTTGGTTACCTCCGCCTTTAATAAGATAACAATGTAAAAATGTCATGATCTACACTTGCTTTCATAGACCAGATTGAAAATATATGTGTATTTTTATATCTAACCATCTCATCATAAGCCATCTTCTATGGCATACAGTCCACATCTTCTTCAGTTGCTTCAGTAGAAGACTTAGTTTCCAGAAGCACAATTCACTTATAAAATTTTGCCGATAAGCGTGTCAATGGAATTCATTTTCTTCTAGTGTTTCACCTTCTTCTATTTATTTTGTCAAACATTAAATGATCACCACCTGATTGTTTTAATTTTCTAATCAGGTCCTTAACACTTGCATTAGGATGGCTAGCATTTTTTGCCGCCTTTTTCCCCGTCCATTTCTTATTCAAAGGTCAAGACAAGTTGAGAAGTAAAATTGAGGTAAGCTATTCCATCCGGTATATGTATGTTAGCTTGCATAGTATCACACTATCACTGTTCATCCATCATTCCTCAGGCTACTTCTGAGATGATGTTCTTGGAGTAATAACCTGCTGTTGCTATTTAAGGCCTTGAGTGATGACTTTAAACTATTGAATTATAGGGATTAACATCATCCACCTAGTTTATCATTAAGTTTTTTCAATTTCATCTGTTTAGTTCATAATAAAGCTTCCATGGCGGCAGCAACTACCTGCATCATGAAAATCAATATGACCGTCTATGCTACGGTTTTCCTCTAAGTCATCTTATTAAACCTAGCAAGTGCTTAAAAGATGGCCATTTCAAGCTTTTTGGAAATGTCCTGTTTTCACAGTATTTCTCATGAAATTGATATTTTGCTTTGCTTAGATTTGACTGCAAAAGAGTAGCACCAGGAGGATTGAACAGTTTCTGGTCTTTTTTTTTAATAATGCAGTCTACATTTCCATACCTCCACAGTCTTTGTTTATTTGCTATTTCTTTTTTACTTCATTTATATTGTGTATTCTTGGTCTCTTAATTACATTATTTTGTTTCAATTTTCATGTAGAGGAAGTTGGTTGAAATGATGTGCAGTGTTTTTGTTGCTTCATGGACTGGAGTGATCAAGTACCATGGACCACGCCCAAGCACACGACCTCATCAGGTTACCTTTTTCTTTGTCCGGTAACTCGTGTTTAGATTTGTGCATATGTAAGAACGTTAGAGTTAGGTGTGCTAATTGTCCAAAACATAAGAGTGCTGGAACTAAATTTTATGCATTACAAAATATTGATTTTCGCAATTGTAAAAAAAATGTCAACCTTTTGCATTCAAAATTAGATTGCTTGTAGTTCCAATAAAATTGTCTTATTGGAATAATTAGGTAGGTCCATGTAAGCACTGTAGCTTCCTTAAATCTGAGTGCATTGCTGATAACTGCCCTTTGCAATTCTATTCCAATACATTAGGTATTTGTTGCAAACCATACATCAATGATAGATTTCATTATTCTGGAGCAAATGACGGCATTTGCTGTCATCATGCAGAAGCATCCTGGATGGGTTGGTGAGTCCCCGGTTCTTCAGAAAATTCTCTACTGAATTAAGTTTCAAATGATTTATTTATTATTTCTCTATTTGGCGGTTCCCATTATTTGCAGGATTTATTCAGAAGACTATCTTGGAAAGTGTGGGTTGCATCTGGTTTAACCGTAATGATCTCCGGGATCGTGAAGTTACGGCACGGAAGTAAGTTTTGTCTTTGAAATGACAATCCCCTTGATTATGTAGTTTATTTTGTTCAAAGAATTGCATTGTCAGGTTGCGTGACCATGTTCAACAACCAGACAACAACCCTCTCTTGATTTTCCCAGAAGGAACTTGTGTTAACAACCAGTACACCGTCATGTTCAAGAAGGTGAACCCTATCTTCATTTACTCTGGTGTGTGGTTAGTGTTTTAGGTAGGGGGGTGTCCTTGATGCAGTGTATTCAAGAAAAACTTACAAGTAACTACAGAACTTTTTTTCAAAAAAAAATGTAAATTTCTATCTCGGCCTTCCTGGTAGCTAAACATGGGATATTCTGTGAGAAAGTAAATAGATGTCAGAGTCTAGAAGTTAGTAGCAGCATAGGATTTATTTGCATAATTTCTGACTTGCTGTTATTTACTATGACAATGTTTGTTTATTGTTTCTGTTCTTTCTCTAGGGTGCCTTTGAGCTTGGGTGCGCTGTCTGTCCAATAGCTATCAAGTACAATAAAATATTCGTGGATGCCTTCTGGAACAGTAAGAAGTAAGGAATACAGTAAATGATGAAACAAATTTATTTCATCCACACTTTTCTTTGGTTGATTAACATGATTACCTCGCATGAAATGTTTTAGGCAATCTTTTACGATGCACTTGGTCCGACTGATGACATCGTGGGCCGTTGTGTGTGATGTTTGGTACTTGGAGCCTCAATATCTGAGGGAGGGAGAGACTGCAATTGCGTTTGCTGAGAGGTAACATATTTTTTAAAAAATATGTATTTTATTTTCCAAGAAAAGCTTAAGCTTAATATATTATTTCTTGCATGATTAAATGCTTCGAACAGAGTAAGAGACATGATAGCAGCTAGAGCTGGTCTTAAGAAGGTTCCCTGGGATGGCTATCTGAAACACAACCGCCCTAGTCCCAAACACACTGAAGAGAAGTGAGTTTCCTCCCTCACTCCTTCCCCCATTTCCTGACTTGTACTGTTCCAAAGTTTCTAAAGTGGTTTCCAATCTCCAGGCAACGCATATTCGCAGAATCTGTCTTGAGGAGACTAGAGGAGAAATGAGGAGACGCCAAACAATACAAGTGCGTTTGGTTAGGGGTTTACCGTTCAGCTACCTTGTAATTCGGTTACTAAAAAAAAAGTGAGCCCAGGACATGCCAAGTGGCCAGCTCAGTTTTGTTGTAAATTTTGTTAGAAGTTCGACAGAATTAGTATGTACTTACCAAGGAAGGGAGAATACCTGCATGTGTTTTGGCTGTTCATTCTATGATTGATTAGAAATTGACACTTGGAACACGGTGCCCTATTGAGAATGCTGTGTCGGTATTTATGAACTGACGATGTCATGGTTTAAATTCATATGAGTATTGGTTTAATAATATGAGTAGACTACATCCTTTCTACATCTTCTTGATTCTTAAACTTTTGGAAGAGCAGATCATCACATTTTGCAAATATTCTCTTGAATGAATACGCTCGTACGTGTTAAAAATAATTGCACTACAACAATCGCAAATACCAGCCAAATGAAGGGGAAAAACACTAAATACAACATGACCTTTGAAACCAAGACTAATTGAAAAAGGATCAGCGATGTCCACACCAATTCAAGCCGATCGAGATCTCGAGAGAGACATGCATGCTAGAACTAGAAGTAGAGCGTGCACTGGGAGTTCTTGTCCTGCGGACGGAGCGTGCCGTCCCCTTGCATGGTGAAGTCGCACTCCACCTTCATGTGGTGACGCTTGGTGTCCCACACCTTCACCTGGAACTGCACCTTGGAGGTGAGCACCAGCCGCATCTGGACGGCCCCCGCCGCCACCTCGCCGGCGAAGAGGCCCCACGACGGGTCCGTCGGGACGGGGCCCCTCGCGAGGAGGGTGCCCTGCACGGGCGTGTCGCCCTTGGGCACCTGGTAGAATGGGTTCATGACGGGGCCCGTGGCGACGAGCTGGTCGCCGTAGAACACGGACGCGAGGACCTCGTCGTAGAACATGCCGATCTTCTGGTTGGGGTTGTGCTCGTTGACGGTGAAGTGCACGGGGAGGTTGGCCAGGCCGGCCGACTGCCGGTTGGCGTTGGGGATGGAGAAGTCGGCGAGGTAGAACTTGGGGCGGTGCGGGCGGAGGCTCAGCCACAGCACGAACAGGATGACGCCGGCGATGAGGATCAGCGTCAGCAGCACCGCGCAGAGGAAGTTGACGCACCGCGCCACCGGGCTCTGCGGCTGGTACAGCGACTGCCCGTAGCGCCGCATTGTTCTGCTAGCTTGTTCTTCTCCTCCTCTGATGATCTGCTAGTGTTGCTGCTGTCTGTCTTGCACACCAAAACACGGTGATGGTGTCGCCGGCCGGCGATCCACGTCTTATATACAGCTGCAGCAGGGGCCCGGTCCGTTGTGCACGCATGCAAGGCAGTAATATTCGTGCCTTGAGCAAAGGCGAGATGCTGACACGCAAAGACACAGAGGAGCTTATCTGGGTTTTGATTCCTAGCAGGGAGTTCAGGAGTTGGACTGTGCTGGAAAGCGGGAAACAGAAGGTGTGCAAATTCTCTTCTAAGGTGATTGGTGATACTCTAAATCTGCAAGTCTCGATCTTTTAAGAGGATTAGTGAAGATGCCTTTTGAATTGAGTCTTTTTTTTGCTCCCTTTTAGTTTCGCCCCTCTATCCTCATGTATTGATTCTCTCAGCATGTGTATAGAGGTTGTACTTGTAACTGAAGCTGCGGGGTGTAAAGGCAGTAATATTCTGAGATTTTGATGTTCTTTAGTAATTTTGTAATCTACTTTTAGGTTCCTTGCTTCAAGTTTTTGCAGATACCGGAAGAACAGTAGCCGAAACTTTGCCCTGGGGCAAACACAAAGGCACAAATGCTCGTCCTATATTCCTGTGACAGCGGGCAAGTATTTTATCCTTGAATTCCTTAGAAACAACTACAGCTTACTGCAGCGGTATATCCTTTGTGTGCCAGCGTTTTACTTGATAGTAAATGCTCGGTCGAGCTGCATTTTACTGGACACGAGACTAGGTAACTCCTCATATAAATACTTGACTTTACATGATTCGACCGCTAATATTATACTAAACAACGTGTTCTTAAAATTCTCCAAATTCATGAGTTTTTTTTTTCAAATGTTTTCCAATACAAATACATATATGTCTTACATGTTTCCAAATGAAAAATTATAAGTTATTAGTGTTTATAGCATTTTTTTTATTTTACCGAGTTTTGTTCTAAATGATACAGTATGTTTTATGATTGTATGGAGTATTTTAAGCTACAAACAGCACAACAGGGCCATTGCAATATGATATTCTAGAATTGGAAGCTTGTTTGGATGTTTAGCCAACTTATCTTGATTCCTGTGCTAGCAAGATTTTCCTTGCTGATGCAAGAGAACCAAATTAGCTCTCCTAGGCTAGCAAGGGTCCGTCTTGTTATCCGCACCAGCAAAGCAAAGCCAGGGTAGACATTTATTAATGTTTGGACATCACGTTGTGGATCATGCTTGGCTAAGTAATGTGATTTCAGAGATTTTCCCATCTTTGTGTATGTTGTAACGATATTCATTTTCGAAAGACCCAAAAAAAGAACTACATCAAGACATGGCTACCAAAAAAAGTTAATTAATTTTTGCACCAACTAATATTCAACCTATTACTGATGCACTTGATCATCATTCAAAAACAAAAAAAAATATGGATATCAAACAAAAAAACCAATTCTAATTAATAGTATTATAGCCTTTTTAAGATGTTGCTATTGAATAAGGGTAGAATCTTATTCCCCAACTAAATTTAACCTGAGATCTTCAAAGATTTAGTCTAATTTCTTTCATAAATACCTCAACCATCATGCAAGAGAGAAAATTAAAAACCTAATTAACCAAATAGTCTACCACTAAACCTTCAAAAAGATGTTAGGAATAGCATCTACTTACCTTCAATTCAAGAGTCAAAGCAAAATCTTTCCCCTTAGTTTTGTAATGTTTGATAAGTTACCCAAGCTCCTTGCTTCTTCCTCGAGCTACAGCTTAGGCCAGTCTCAATGTATAATTTCATGGCACAGTTACCAAGACTATAAACTAGGTAACCGAGCCACATGAGTTTCATGAGGATGAAACTCCTCTCTCATATGATGAAACTCTTTATTTAATGACCATGCCAAGTCAGCTATTTTGCTTATGTGATACCCTATTTAATGTGCATGACACTCCCATAAAACATGCATTGAGACTGACCTTAGAGCAACTCCAACAGCTTTGCTATTCTTATTATGGAGGCCTTTTAGAATTTTTATAGTAGAAAAATAGGCTCCAGCAGATGTGCTGTTTGGTTTTGTAAAATATAAAATTTGTTATCCCTTGATTTTCGTTGGTCATATATAGCCAACCACTGGCACTATCTATCTGATAGCAAGACTGTTGTAAACCTCTTATTTTTAAGAAGTTATCTATTTTACAAAATGGCTAAACATTAGAATTTAGCTACTTATTTTAGCCAAACTCTTGGAGATGCTCTTAGTACCTATCTTGAGGGAGGAGGGGTTTGTACTGCGACCATTAGTAACGACGGCTCTAATATAAATGATATTTTTGAGGCGGCTAGGAACTCCGACCGTTTCTAAAAATGGTCCGCTATTTATAGAGCTGATTGAGAAATATGGCTTGATTAGTTAGGCTTGAGGGACGCCACCCTAAAAGACAACACTTGAATTGAAAGTGAGATTGTTTCATCTCGTGCCCCTTTGTTGAACCGCGGAACCAAAACTTTGAAGTTGTACTACTAAACTTGAAACCTTAATCCAGTCGGGTACTTGAGTATTAAAAAAACAGATAGAAGAGTTGTCGATTATACTAAAAAAGAAGATTTTAGATAGATGTGGGTAATTTATATACAAATTAAGCGAGTTATTTTGAATTATCATGTGTAAATGGTATAAGTGGGTAATTTAGATGCAAAATTAGAGGTTGCTTTATGTATTTTTCATAATGCAGAGGTGGGAAATTTTTTTCTAAATTAGAGTACATCCAATGGTTATTATTGATTATTTTCTAAATAATTTTTATTTTGGTCATTTCTTCATTCGACAAAGCGATAGTAACGTTATTCACAAATCTACATCTCTCTCATAAGTTCATAAAACTACAAGAGAGATATATAAGATTTGTGAACAATGTTAGAACCACCATGTCCGATGAACAAATGACCACCATGTCATTTGAGAAGTTATAAAATTTTGTAGTTGACATATATTTTATTTGAGTTCATCTTATCATGCAAAACTACATCTCAATTTTAGAAATTTAAAATTCAAATTTTTTAAACAATCTCGGATGGAAAAACAAGTAAATAAAAATTATAGATCTCAAAAGGTTATGAAACTTTATAGTTGATAACTTTATTATTTGAGTTTATCTTGTCATGCAAAACTACATTTGAATTTCTAAATTTCAAAATTCGAATTTTTCAAAAGACCTCGGATGAAAAAACAACCTAAATTAAAATTGTAGATCTCGAAAAGTTATAAAACTTTGTAGTTGTCATTTTTTTCATTTGAAATCATTTTGCCATATAAAACTACGTTTAAATTTCTTAAAAAATTTAAATTTTGTAAAAGACTTCAGATGGAGAAACTTCGTAAACGAAAATTATAGATCTTAAAAAATTATAAAACTTTGTAGTTGATAACTTTTTAATTTAAATTTATTTAGAGCTTCAAACAATAAATTATACTATTATGAGGAACCAAAATAGAATATAGAAAATGATAGTGTGGTGCAGTGGTTAGAGGGGGAGATGCGCGAGGGAGGCCATAGATTAAACTCCTATCGGTCATGTAGCGTGTGAAAAATGCTATGAATTTTTTTATTTTTTATTTTTTATTTTGCTGAGTGTTTCTTTTTCTCGAATGTCTTTTTAACACTCGGCAACACAAAAAGCTCTTTGCCGTCAAAATATTTGGCGAGTACTCTCTGTTGAGTGTCGTACATAAAGCCGAATCCGGTAGTGTATACTTTCATTGAACTAATCTAGTATAGCAATTTTTATATAGAGTAAACTAAAGCAGATTAAATAAATTTTTTTAGTTAGTCTAACGTATAAATAAAATAATAATTTACCTAAATAAATACTGCTCTCCATGTATCTGCAGTTAGAATCCCTTGAAGCTATAATTACTCCGATCTATATCTAAGATGGGCTCTCTTAAGGAGTTACATGGGCTGCTGGGCCTGGTTAAAAGCCACGCAGGGCGGGTCACTCACTCTTGGATGAGGCCTGATATATAGCCCGCTTAGATGGAAGCCTTCTTTCTTCTTCTTCAGTGTTCCCGGTTCTCTTCTGCCGGTGGCACGGTCATCCTCGTGACAATGGCCATGGAATTATTGAAAGCTGCCAAATTCTCAGACCGGTTTATAAACGTTAATTAAACGCACGCATGCCACCGTACCCCATATTTATATACATTTTTTTTATATACATACACTAATAAAACAAAGTTTCGAATCAATACAAGTTGTAAGCAGAGGCGCTGACCGCTGACATACAAGATAAACTATTCGAGTACTATCGTCAGCTAGGCTCATACCACAGAGTCGTCATGATCAGCAGCATCATCCACAAGTTTAAATAATCCGCCGCCGACGCGGCTTCAACCTAGCTGCAGACAAAGGCTACTTGTTTAAACGCATGCATGCAGCTCTCCTGCGCACGGCCACAGGCCAGCCTTTCTCTGTCGGTCAAGCATACTCAAGCTCAGGCCTCGGCGATGAGATACAGAAGCAAAACCATGCATCTCTCATTTAAATTAAAATAAAATCAAATCCCAAGCAAAGCAACGATTATATCCTGTACTGTACCTGTACGGCATGCATGTAGTCTTTAGTCTGCTTCCTGGAACCTGCGGCTGCTTTGTTCTGGTTCTGGACAAACCTTCCATTCTCTAATCTCTATGCGCAGTCGTCTCACCATCAGACACTCGTATAGGCACCCCAACCTCCATATATACCCCTGTCTCTCCACTACACTAAAACCCATTCTTTCTAAACCCCAAAACGTACAATAAGCCCAAACAACGCCATCTCTAGCTAGCCTTCGTCTTCAGCCTATATTCTCATAGTTCATCTTGTTCCTCCTCCTGCCTTTCCCAATCCACGGTGTGCAGCAGTTTTAGCTAGCCAGTTTGGAGATCAACTAGCTAGCTAGAATTTGTTTGCCATGGGAAACTGCAGCTGCCTGGAGCGGGTGAGGGTGACGGCGTGGCGGGACGACGACGTCGACGATGACTGGGGCCTGCCGGCGGCGGCCGAGAGCTCCGGCAGGCCAGCAAGAGGGGTGGTGTCGTCATCAGCAGAGAACGGCGGAGGCACGCGCGTCAAGATCAGAATGACCAAGGGCCAGCTGCGGCGGCTGCTGGAGAGCGCCGATCGCCGAGGGACGCCTGACGAAGACGTCGTGGCGGAGATCATGAGCATGGGCACCGTGTGCGTCGACGTCGCGGAGTTCAGGCACGCGGCGGAGAGACACCGGCGGCCATCCAAGCCCAAGCTCGAGACGATACAAGAAGATGACTTGGATGATGAGTAGATATATATTTTTTGGGATCAACATCCACATCGATCTATGGCGTTGAATATGCATGTTTGCAAACGCATGAACATCTTTATTTATTTATTTATTTATTTTATTTATTTTATTTATTACTCTCACTATCTTAAAAAATACAATTATAGAATCTGTGCCCATTAAATTTGCTTAAATTTTACCAAGTTTATAGCAAATATTATTAGCATTCATATTCCCAAGTAAATGTATTATGAAAATATATTCTATAACTAATCTAATAATACTTATTTTGTATACAAATGTTAGTACATTTTATATAAATCTAGTCAAAATTTAAATTGTTTGATTTCTCAAAAAATAAAAATTGCATTTTTTTGGAACAGTGGGAGTATTAGTTTAGCATGGTGTATTTATGTTGTTTGGTAACGTCCATCTCCAGAGGTGTCCATCTCTACTACTCCCTTCGTTCCACGTTGTTTTAGCTTCTCTAGATATAATTTTTATTATATATCAAAACATATCGTATATCTAAGTGTATAGAGGCCTTGTTTAGATGCACCCAAAAACCCAAAACTTTACAAGATTCCCCATCACATCGAATCTTGCGGCATATACATGGAGTATTAAATATAGATAAAAATAAAAACTAATTACACAGTTTGTCTGTAAATCACGAGACGAGTCTTTTAAGCCTAGTTACTCTATGATTAGACAATGTTTGTCAAATAAAAACGAAAATGCTACAGTGTCAAAATCCAAAAAGTTTTTGGATCTAAACAAGCCCTAAAGTATCTTGAATCTAGAAAAGTCAACAAAATCTATACTTTAGGATAGATGATGGTAGTAGTTATAGATTTATTTAAGTTTATGGTTATTAAATTTATGATTTATCTATAACTAAGTTATACAATAATTATCTCACCATAAAAATTTTACCATAATTGGACCATAGAAACTGCAGCTATGAATTATTCCAATTAATTATAGAAGAGCATAAATCTAAAGCTACGATAAAAACATTGTATTAAAGCATACCAAATTATACATTCAGTGTGTAGATCTACTCATGTGAAGTCCAGCAAAATTGAATTTTTTATTTTATAATTTTTTTCTGTAATTTACTATGATTTTTCAAAACAATCAGCGTAAATAAATAAATAAATAAGATAAGATAAGATAAGATAAAACCACCGTAAAAACCGTTTGGGGGTTATTTGACCTGTTTTAGAAATTTAGAGGTACAAAATATGATTCTAGAGTTTGGAGGTGAAGTAGTCCACTTAAATAGTTGTGGGGTTATGTAGACTTTTTTTCTAAATAGAATAAGTGATGTAAGGCCTGTTCCTAATGAACTTTCCTAAATGGTTAACTTTTTTTTGAATGCAATCCAAAAGGGTTAAATGAAGCCAGTCCACCGGCACAAAAAGGGAGCCCAAAACCCATCTGTCATTCGAGTACTCACTGACCTTTTCCTAGGCCTCGTTTAGTTCACAAAAATTTTTAAATCTAGCTATTATAAGAGCAATTCCAACGATTTTGTATTTTTTGTTTGGCAACACATAAAGTTTGCCAACTCACAAATAAAAATGGCAAAGCTAAAAAAGTTTATCTCTAACCGGTTTTCATAATTTTTTTGCAAAAATAGAAATATGGACCCACTTGTTGCCAGCGCTTTTTTCCTCGCACGCCGCCATGAGTTTGCATGGTTTTTGTTTTCCTTCACCAGTTCGTCTGGTCGCCGGCGATTGCATCCAGCCGACCAACAACTCCTCCCAGAGAGGCACATCTAGGCTAGCTAGCAGGCACGACACCGATGGATTCTAGGTCGTTGGAGACTCCACCAAGCCAACAACTGGAACTCTGATAGAAGATGGCGACACCAGGGAGCAATCGCATGGGAACTCCGACGGCGGCGTGCGAGAGAAGGATACACGCGCGGAAGGAGTTTCTTCGTCGCGCAAAAACACTAATTGCCAAACCGTTGGAGAGTAACTTTTGTATATATGCACAGTTTGACCCTTCATTTGCCAAGTTGCCAAATTTGTCAAAACCAAGTGCCAAACCGTTAGAGTCACTTTTGAGTTTTTTTTAAAAAAAACAAGAATGCCTAACTCAAATGCAAAACTGTTGGAGTTGCTCTAACACTTTGGTTTGTATTTGACAATTATTATCCAACCATTTATTACTTAGACTTAAAAGATTCGTCTCGTAAATTGTAAACAAACTGTACATTAGTTATTATTTATCTATATTTAATACTCTATGTATGTATTCAAATTTTTAAAGCACTTTATAAACTAAGGCCTTGTTTAGATCTTTTTTTTTGAATTTTAAAGCACTTTCGTTTGTATTTGGTAATTATTGTCTAACTATAGACTAAGTAGGCTCAAAAGATTCGTCTCGAAAATTACAGACAAACTATGTAATTGGTTATTTTTTATCTATATTTAATGCTCCATGCATGTGGTACGAGATTCGGTGTGGTAGAGAATTTTAAAAAGTTTTCGGATTTGAATGAGCTAAACAAGCCCTAAAGGGAGTTTTTTTACCTGTATGCCATTACGAAAGATTGACCAAACCACCATGCCACTAAAAAGTTGTTTCGCACCGTTGTGCCCAACTTCATCTTCGCCTATACCTGTGTGTCATTCCGTCCATTTTGAAGCCTAACGGCAGTTAAGTGATCTGGCAAAAGACTTAAATGCCCCTAGGCCACTTGGTCTCCACAACAAAATTTCATTGTCCCCAGTGCCACTGACTGCCAAATATAAATAATAATAATAATAATAAACTTTATACTGCATAAACATAAAAAAATATAGAACATCATAAAGATAATAAGAAAAAATAAAAGAAAGATAAAATGTATAATAATAATAATAATAATAATAATAATAATAATAATAATAATAATAATAATAATAATAATAATAATAATAATAATAATAATAATAATAATAATAATAATAATAAATCCTTGTCAAACCCACGACCGTTGCCACTGCCACGGTGGTCATCGCTGACTAACCCGGCCGCTGGCACCGGCCAAAGTCCAGGCGTCCACAGCTCATCATTTGATTTCTCGCTGAATTTTTGCACAAAATTTACCAAATCCTTCGCACGGTTGCCAAATCTTCTAAATCTACCTAATTAACGCATAGATTAATCATGTCATCACCAACAACGCCACCAGAAAAAATGGACCCTACTTACACTACCTGCTTATCATCTTAAAATCACTGTCCATGCATGCATAGGAGATTAGCAGTATAGCTTTTTCTTAGTGCCATGCATCTTTCATGCTACCTTTTTTCTTCCCAAAATTTCAATCCATTGTTAAATAAAATGCAAAAAAAGAAAAGAAAAAAACAGTTGGTAATTAATTGACTAATTGGTAAGCTAGCGCGTGATTTGGTGTGGTGGTTGGTGAGCTCTCCGGCCCCATATAACCCCCTCCCTCCTCCTCCTTCCTCCTCGCAGCAGCAGCACACGCCAACACTTGCCAAGCTCTCGCGTCGCTCAGCTAGCTCCTAGTATCTTCTTCCACCGGGCACCGGCCGGCCAGCCGTCGTCAGCTAGCTAGCTAGCCATGGGGTCGACGGCGGAGGACGTGGCGGCGGTGCCGGACGAGGAGGCGTGCATGTACGCGATGCAGCTGGCGTCGTCGTCGATCCTCCCCATGACGCTGAAGAACGCGCTGGAGCTGGGCCTGCTGGAGGTGCTGCAGAAGGACGCCGGCAAGGCGCTGGCGGCAGAGGAGGTGGTGGCGCGGCTGCCCGTGGCGCCGACCAACCCCGGCGCGGCGGACATGGTGGACCGGATGCTCCGCCTCCTCGCCTCCTACGACGTCGTCAAGTGCCAGATGGAGGACGGGCGGAGCGCCAGGTCGGGAGGTTGGGTGCTGTGGATGCGGCGCCCCGGCCGCGGCCACGGCCACAGGGAACTCGGGGAGTGTGGAGAGGCGGCGGAGACCGAGCCCAAGCCGGCACAGGACGGCGGCGAACGGAGAGGCGGCGGAGGCCGAGCCCAAGCCGGCACAGGACGGCGGCGAACGGAGAGGCGGCGGAGGCCGAGCCCAAGCCGGCACAGGACGGCGGCGGACAGATGCGGGAGCGCTCCAGATGCGGCGTCATGTCGGGGAGGTAGCTGCCGCTCGCGTCCCTGAACGAACGGAATAGAGACAGAATGACACACGGGTATAGTTGAAGATGAAGTTAGGCACAGCGGTGCGAAACAACTTTTTAGTGGCATGGTGGTTTGGTCAATCTTTCGTAATGACATACAGGTAAAAAGCTCCCTAAAGGCCCTAAACAAGGCCTAATTTCGAACGGATGGGCTGCTCAGCCCATAGTCCCTGCATTGGAATCTGGGGATGACCATGTCCGTGTCCCTGAACGCCCGAAATCTGTCTCCGTCAATCATCAAAGTATCAAACAAAACAAGGAATTCCAACAAAACAAAGACAGCAACAATACAATTTATATATAAAAAAAGAACAGCAACAGTACAATACAAGTTGCAGGCACACGATCGCTAATGTAGCACTTTCATTTATTTATGGCAAATATTATCCAATCATAAACTAATTAGTGTCAAATGATTTGTCTCGTGATTTACAAACTGTATAATTAGTTTTTATTTTCGTTTATATTTAATACTTCATACATATGTCAAGATTCGATGTGACAAAAAATTTTGAAAACTTTTTTGTTTTTGGGTGAACTACAAGGCCTATGTTGCAGGGGAAACTTGCAGATCCAATCATGGCGGGATCTCACAACGGCCTCGACTCTGAACTGTTGCGCGCGCTGACCTAAGGGCGACGAGGCCCGCGTGGAGGAGCTATTGGCCCGAGAAAACGATGGCCACTCGCGAACGGACGGCGGAGTGGCGGTAAACGTCCAGCTGGGAGCGGCGACGACTGGAGCAGAGGCGCCACTGCCGTCGCCGCGGCAGAGGGAGGCAGCAAGCGGCCTCCTCGGCGTGACGCGCAGCGGGAGCACGGCGCTCCACCTGGTCGCCAGCCGCGGGCACGCGGGGCTCGCGAGGCGCGTCTGCGAGCTGGCGCCCTCGCTCGTCGCCACGCGCGACGGGGGCCTCGACACGCCGCTGCACCGCGCGGCAATGGCCGGGCACCGCGAGGTGGCGGCCTGCCTCCTGTCGGCGATGCGCGCGGGCGGAGCAAGCGCCGACGCGTTGCGGGCGAGGAACGGGCTGGGCGCCACGGCGCTGTACGAGGCCGTCCGGAACGGCCACGCGGAGACAGTGGTCCTGCTGGCGACGGAGGCTCCCGAGCTGGCCGCGATGACGACGGACGGCGGCGTCTCGCCGCTGTATCTGGCGGCGATGACCGGCTCCGTGGAGATGGTCCGCGCGCTGCTTCGTCCGGCGCCTGACGGGACACCGTCGCTGGCATCGTTTGCCGGACCAGAGGGACGGACTGCTTTGCCTGCCGCGGCGTCCAAAAGCAAAGGTATGGCAAACAACTTGCTGGATGCATGCATATCATATCCCCGTAGCAATTCTGCAATCTTGGTTGACCACCAACTGGCAATCTTCAACTAGAAATCGTTCAAGAAATCCTGGAATCAGAACAGGGTCTGGCATTGCTGCCCAGAGCTGATTTATCGGGGAAAACTCCTCTCCACTATGCGCTGCTGTCGCACAGGCAACACGGCGTCGTCTCGCTGCTCCTAAGTGCAGAAGCTTCACTAGCGCGTGTCTCCGACAACGAAGGTTTGTTTCCAGTGCATGTCGCCGCCATGATGGGGAACGTTAGGAACATCGTTGAGCTTGTAGAGAGATGCCCTGACTTTGCAGAATTTGTAGATCGCCGGCGAAGGAATTTCTTGCACTGTGCAATTGAGCATAATCAGGAAGGTGTGGTTCGATTCATTTGCCGAGATGGCATGTTTGCTATCCTGCTGAATGCCATGGATTACGAAGGAAACACCCCGCTCCATTTGGCCGTCAAGTATGGGCATCCAAGGATGGTCAGTTTTCTGCTGCAGACCATGAGCGTGGAGGTAGGCATTACCAACGTGGATGGTCTAACGCCTGCAGATCTTGCTTACAGTCATTTGGAGCCTGGTTTACACTATTTCCTGGTAATTAATGAATAACACTATCTGTTTCCAAGAATGTCACACACTCTCCATGACTCCATTGATCATCTGATCGTCTTGTGATGTTTGGTGTACAGAATCCTCGAGCCGTAGTGAAGAACTGTTTGTACTGGACAAGAGCACCGGTCACAGGAGAGGATCATGTCCGTCTGCACAGCAGGATGAGTACGACCACAACGCCGGCTATGGACGAGGACCCCAAGGACATCGACGGCATCACGGCGACCGCAACGATCGCGTCCGTGCTGATCGCCACCGTCACGTTCGCGGCCGCGTTCACCGTGCCGGGGGGCTACGTCGCGGACGACCACCCGCGTGCGGGCACGGCCGTGCTGGCCAGGCGGTTGGCGTTCCGGGCGTTCGTGGCGTCGGACACCATGGCGTTCCTCTGCTCCATCGTCGCCACATGCTTCCTCGTCTACGGCGGCGCGGGGCAGGTCCCACGAGGCCAGCGCCGCCTCTACCAGTAGTCGGCGTCGGGGCTCCTGCCGCCCGGCGCGCAGCTCATGGTCGCCGCGTTCGCGTTCGGGATCCACGTCGTTCTCGGCGAGGACAACCGGTGGCTGGTAACCCTGGTGTACGTGCTCGCGCTGGCCGCGGTGCTCCTCTGCTTCCCGGGCATCTGGGCGCCCTTCTACCTCGGGAAAGCCATCTGGCGACGAGCCGGATGGAGAGGGCTCATCAATGTGCACCGGCGTCCCGCGAGCTTGGAAGAGTTCTTCTGGCTTTTCATCACGAGCTTTCTCTTCAAAAATCTGATGCGCCCTTTGTTTGCGGTGCTCATCACGGTCACATTTGCTGTGTCCATCGCCCTCAACATCGCTTTGCCGGACTACTGACTGGGCACATCTTTCATTAAGACTAATGATTATGAGGAAGGACATAACTACAGATGTAAAGACATTGAGCAATTTTAGGCTCGTCTCAATATGAGATTTCACCTTTCAATTTCCAAGACACGACACTGAATGTGAAAGCAGGAACTTTAAGCCCCAGAAGCTGAACAAGTTCCTGCTTAGAGGATTGGAGAGTTGGGGCCGGTGGTGGAGAAGGGAACAGAAATTTGGTCAAAGGCCGTGGCGGACCCAGAAACGGACCAAGAGAGGAACTAATAAATATAGCTAAAATTGATAATTTAATATTGATTTATAAAGTGCTCAAAAGCAAAGATTCATAGAATAAACATAGAAAAATACTAAATACATGAAGTCTTTTACTAAAAAGAAAATCTGTTAAATATTTTTTGAGCCCAAGAGGGGGGCTGCAGCCCCCCCCCCCTCCCCTCCCCTTGAGTCCGCCAATGGTCAAAGGAAACGAGAGGTTGGGTACGGGAGTAAAAAATTTGGAAAACATATAAACACTTATTTGGAATGTAAAGTTTACCGCCAAAAGTTTTTTGGATGTAAAGATTTGGGATGGCTCTTAGGCAACTATTCTAAGGCCTTGTTTAGTTCACCCAAAAACCAAAAACTTTTCAAGATTCCCTGTCATATCGAATCTTGCGGCACATGCATGGAGTATTAAATATAGATGAAAACAAAAACTAATTACACAGTTTACCTGTAAAATCATGAGATGAATCTTTTGAGTCTAGTTAGTTCATGATTGGATAATATTTGTCAAATAAAAACGAAAATGCTACAGTACCGAAATTTTTTTAAAAAAAAATCGGAACTAAACAAGACCTTAAGTCAAACAACCAAAAGCGGCAGCTAAAAAAAACGCGTCCTTAGTGGACCTTTAATGAATAAAAAAAATAACTTATGCTGATGCTAATTTATTCTGAGTGAAAAAATATTAACATTGTTTTTTTGCTGAAAAGTACTGTTGAATTAGTACTGAGCGTAGTTAGCACTTACACTTAGCAGTATATATAGCACCCCCTCTGATCCGAAGAACTAATAAAAGAACCAAATAATAGCGTAGAATGCGAAAGCAGGAGCATATGGGGGGAATTCTTATCGTCTCGCACTCTCGCTAGTGACTGTCGCTGTTGATATGCGCTCATGTCATGCACCATGCGCAGCCATGCATGGGTGGCGGCCGGCGGGCAAAACTGCCCGCAACTCGCACGGATGATCTGTAAAAGAAACCAAAAGGTTCAGTGGTGGCGCCCAGCGGTCCGCCGCCGCTCCACTGGTCCACGTCGTTATCATTCCGAGCTCTGATAAATCTGTCGATCAGTTTTAGTCGAGCACTACGTGCAAGTGCTGCTGAATTCATGAAGTGATGATCATACATTTGGAGATCAGGCGGCCCTGCTTTTGCCCATGCATGATAAAGAAATCGAAGACAAGGACAAGGACAGCAAGTGCTGCGGCGGCTGCTCCATCTATCGATCGATCGCCAAGTGCATGCGTGCAGTGACTTCGCTCACAGGTCGGTCCGGTTGGTTAGATTATACTACGTATATATATCGCTGCGCACGACGCACGTACGAAAAGCGCATATGGATCATTGCATTGGCAGTGCGTGGTTTTATCGGGTAGACCTGCAATATGTTTCGCATTCATTCTCTGAACCTTTTCTGGCCGGTCGCCGGCCGGCCGTCCGTCTCCGTTGTGGCTGTGTGGTCCTCTTGTGGTGGAGCACTTTGGTCCGTTGGAACATACCGGCCGCATTCTTGCTTGGACAGCATGCACAGCTACCGCACGTACTACGTTCGTTCCCCTTCCCATTAATTTCCCAAGTTGAAGCGCCGCCAGATGCATATTGCCCTGTGTGTGCCAGCCACATGGAATGGAATGGAAGCACAAGTCACAAGTGTACTGTGTATATACTCCTATGCAGTAGAGGAGCTGTATGTATCACTATATGTCACTACTACCGGGTCCAACAAGCTAGTATGTAACACATGCATGCAAGACTTCTGTGCCCCCGGCCACTGTGCTAGTGACGTACGGGATGTCGGGATTAACCATCTAGCTCGATCGGCCACAAGGAAAAATTCACAAACGTGTATATATATGTTATTAGTATATTGTGTATCGCATGCAGTTAAATCTTTTTCGATCGGGCGACTGCCAAGAAATTTCCAAGGGATTTCGCGAAAAAGAGAATTTATTAAAGATTAAGTGACGTTTTTACAAAAGAGTGGTTTAACCCACTCGGGGAAATAAGCAAAAAAAGAAAAGTTTAACACTCCTTGGACCTAATAGCTAACTGAGCCAACTCGTACGCCAAATTATTCCGAACTCTACGATTTCCGAGGGATTTCAGTACCGCTGCTTTCTCAGACGAATTGTTTTTGGAGTACATCGATACAAAGAATTCTTTGCTGCGTGGGGACCAGGAGGGAGTGTGTGACCCACAGGAGTAGATACGCTCCATCTCTATATATTTCGAGTGATCCCTTCTTGGTTCATTTGCAAGCCACTCTGCTAGTGATCCTTGGAAATCGTTATAACATGTTGTGGATCAATTTACTAGCGGTGATGAGTTGCCAGCTTTAAGATGAAGGTACGACTGGGATTCATTCGGGATGCAATGCAAGTCCAACATGGCTTGCTTTGGGGGAGAATAAGGTGGGGCATGCACCTGAAGAGTTACAGCATGCGGAAGAAAAAAAAAGGGCATATATATATATATATATATATATATTGGACTGCTTTGCTGCTTAGTGCTTAGTGCAATGACGTAAGAACAGTTATTTATCCCGCCAGATTCTTTCTAAGACAGTAGTATATGTTTAGGGCACTCACAACACAGAGTCTAAAACAATTAATTACATATTATTTATGATATTTTGCTGATGTGGCAGCATATTTATTGAAGAAAAAGTAGAAAAAATAAGACTCCAAGTTTTATTTAGACTGTAAGTCCACATTGTTTGAGGTAATAAATAACTTTAGACTTTATGATAAAGTCTGCATCTGCAAGACTCTATCACAAAGTCTAAGACAATTAATTACATATTATTTATGGTATTTTGCTAATGTGACAGCATATTTATTGAAGAAAAAGGTATAAAGAATAAGACTCTAAGTCTTATTTAGACTCTAAGTCCACATTGTTCAAGGTAATAAATAATTTTAGACTCTATGATAGAGTCTGCATTGTGAGTGCTCTTAGACACTCACAATACAAGACTCTATCACAGAGTCCAAGACAATTAATTACATATTATTTATGGTATTTTGCTGATGTGGCAGCATATTTATTGAAAAAAGATGTAGAAAAAATATGACTCTATGTCTTATTTAGACTCTAAGTCCACATTGTTTGAGGTAATAAATAATTTTAGACTCTATGATAGAGTCTGCATTGTGAGTGCCCTAAGAGCGTCTTGTTTTATCTCAACTAGTTGGAAATTGAGTGAAACACTATTGGGAGCATTTTATTTCATAACACTCTGCGATATTCAAATACAGATGCCTATGAAAATGTAAAATGAAATTATGCATCATGGGTCTTGGTTTATTTCATCGTCGACAAATTATTCTTGGAAACAGTGAGTGAGCGTGCGTGCTATATTGTAGTTCTAAAAAAAACAGCAATCTCCAGCACCGTGAATAACTAGAACCTCTTTGTTTGTTTGTTTGTTTGTTTTCAAAAAAAAAAATGCATGCAGTACAATTGTTGCCCGTTCTTTCAAGAAATTAAGGGGGAAAATGTCAAAGCGCGCCATACACGGCGAGAGGGACCATATGCGTGCATAGCATAGGGCAGGGAGCTAGAGGGACGGGACGCGGCGGGCGAGAGATCGAAGTCAACGTACACGAGCCCTTCTTCGCCGATCAGGGGCCACGAGGTGCAGCGAACTTGCGTTTCGTGCCAAATCAGGCCATTGAGCGCATCTGCGCATGTGCGGCCCCTGCCCTGCCCTGCCCTGCCCTGCATGATGATGATGATCCGCTCCAGATAGATGGATGGAGTAGATCAGACGATAATTCCGTTTCGAATACTAAATCATATATCCGTGCGTGCATCACGGATCGTCCAATCCACCCGTCACAAATCACGATTCCATGCATGAATAATAAAAATTATAATATCATATCAGCTTGGATATTATAGTGATCGCTCATCGCCGACGATGGATCGATCACTAGTTCACTACAGCTGTTGAGTCTGTTCGCGGTCGCCCGCGCACAATAGTCACGGATCAGGGATCACAAATCCGTATGGCCGCGTCCATTGCATTGGCGTTCCAGCTGAGGTTGATTGCTTCAAGCCTGTGCTGATCGATCGAGCACTCGCCGTGATCACTGGCGCGCGCACGGGGAGCTAATAGGTAGCTCCGTGTGGTCGACCTGCTACGTGCCCACTCAAATGTACTCTTCGCCTTAATTTTGGGAATAAAATTGTTAGGAATCAGCTATGGCTGGGTCGTCAACTCGTCACCGCATGAGCTTGGCCTTGAGCCCAGTTCAGTCCTTACTGGAAGAGACAAAGATTACAAAGAGGAGAAGACAAGCGGAGGTTCAGGAGGCCAGGGAACAATTATTCAGAGAACTCTCCTCTCATCTCTCAAGTCTACTGTTCATCTTCCTTCCCCAGTTACCTCTCCCTCTCCTGTATCCAGGTCCCTTCTAGAGTCTTCTAGACTCTTCTCCTGCTGTTCTGACCTCCCTCTTTCCTGAGGTCTTGTACCTTGCTACTCTGAATCTAGTTACCAGTGAACCAATCCATCGTGGTGCTAACAAAAATTTCATGGAACCGGTGATGATCCATACATTCATACATACACACATACATATATATCTAAGAGCAACTCCAACCATTATGTAAATGGACTTGGTATTTACCAAAATGCATAAAACTTCAAAAAAAAAAAACCCTCCAATCGTTATGCATTTGGACTTTGCATTTTACATAGCTATGCATTTGGAGGGGGAAACTTGGCATATATGTCAAAGGAGTCCGGCTATGCAAATAGAGATCACGAGATTCTCGGTTCCACCTCGCGGGCTTTTTTCTTCCCTTCGCGCGGTTTCCCTTCGCGCTGCCACCATTTCGCGCGATAGGAGAAGCATCGCGCGTCCTCCTTCGCCAGCTTCGCGCGCGTGTTTGGACGAAGCAGCGCACAATAGGACGACGCAGCGCGCGATAGGACGAATCTACGACGCCTTCCTCATCAACGCCAGCCAGGTACGCCTTCTTCATCAATGCGATATCTAGGGTTTTGGCGCGGCTCACGATCGGTACCGCACGACTGTTTGGCGCAGGAATTGGTGAACGGGAGACGACGGCGGGCTGTTTGGCGCGGGATCTATTGGCCGCGCGGGAAGGAGTGCCGCGAAACAAAATTTCCGAGAAAAAAAAGATGATGGACTTGACATTTTGCATAACGGTTGGAGATCACCCGATTTTAGCCTTGCCATTTTCATTTGGGGGTTTGCAATTTGCCTAAAATGCATAATGGTTGGAGATGCTCTAATAAAGGATGAAAGCATATTTATTGTCCTGGTCGATCTATAAGACTAAGACTTCTCTTTTATTTTTTCCAAAACTCTGTAATAATTGACTGTGTACATTCCTAAATGTAAAGGCCGGATAATTTTATCATATATATATATATATATATATATATATATATATATATATATATATATATATATATATATATATATATATATAGCCATGCATATTATGGTATGAATAATGATCATGCCAATCTCGTGAAAATTACTAGTAGTTTGGTTAGGAAGTAGAGAGGGTTCCGGTGAACTCTAGCTTAGATTATTCTCAGATATAAGAGTTGCTCTCTCTGTCAGCTTCAACTGAAATTCCTTTTGGACTAAAATAAACACCACTCGATTGCTGTTAGCTCCACGGAGGATATGATTCCTTTAATTTCCACGGCCATGCATGTCACCGGTCGTCGGTCTATCATTTCATCGCCACTCGATCCGCGCATATGCATATGCTGTCCGATCGAGGATCGATATAACCGATTATTGCGCTAGCTGCTCCAGCCTCCAGTTGGGCTGTCTCGTCAATAGTAGAATAAACGAAGATAATCCTCTTCCGAAAACGAATCAAGATAACATTAAACTCACATAATCATTTGCCACCATTATATATACATACTTGTACTTCCTGCATGGCTGGCTGATCATTTTTCATATACAGCTTCCCGCAAAAAGAAAAAGATCGGACGAGTATTAGTACGTAGTAGTATTATATGGTTTTATTTTTAAAAATACATGCTGCCTTTTGATTTTTTGAGGAAAAAAAAGAGAGGAAAAAGGGGAAATATAATGGGTGGAGTTGGGGGAAATACTCGCACGCTTGCCTGGCTAGCTCGAGTGGGAGTGGCGGCAAGGAAAAGACGCGGACATCGAATGCTTGAGGATATCCGCCTGCCAAAATCTTTTCTCACGAAAACGACCTCGAGCGAATAAAAATATATATAATCGGACCTTTTCTCTCTACTTTTTATGCATCTCCTCGAGGACTTTGGAATTCGGTAAGGGCACGCTTGCAATGATTCGACAATTGACATAATAGGACCTTAAAGGTATTTACTCAGATTGTAGGTGGGGCGGGTTGTTAACATAGCCCGTCCGCTCGCCCAGTAAAATTTGGCTTCGCGGCTGTCGTGGACTAGCCGCAATTTCTTCGTGACTTAGTGACTGCCAACCCGCCAAACCCGTTAGACGAACGAGCAACCTCACAAGAACCCGCAAGAGCCCGCAAGAGTGAAGAGTAATTATATACGTTATGTCTTTATTTAATAATAATAACTTTTCTTACATGATATATGTCTTTGTTTCTATACATGTATTTCTTGATGTTGTTATATTTGAGAACGTACAATATATAGATAGTTGGGATATGAAAATTAAAATGATTAGTGCAAAGTTGTATCATCTGTGCTCGTCGATTAACTGGATATAAATGTTTAGCTTATAGATTCTAAATTCTTACGGTATGTATGTGAAGAGAGACAATATTCACGTAGTCTCCACTATTGTATAGCGGGTCTTGCGGGTTTAGCAGCCTAATATGTTATGTCCGCGAAAAATTTACCCGCGAAGTTTATAGCTTAGCGGTTGGCCGCAAGCCCGCAAACAAACTTTGCGACAAGCGATGCGAGTTAGCGGACGGTCGCGAATAAGCCCGCCTGCAACCTGAGTATTTACTAACAATTTGCAGGTAGTATCTCTGAAGCAATGGCTTCTGCTAGCTATGGCTAGCACTACCGATCACAACCAATATGTTTTCTAGAGCACTATCGTTCTTTAAATTTGTTAGACTATGTTATCTTGGTATCTAAACTCTTAAAATGCTCATTTATTAGATACCTGTTATTGTTTGGATTTTATTATCTATCTGAATGGATGTAAACATGATACCAAAATAGTATTTACGTACTTAAAGAAGTATTTTGAGAGTTTAAGAACCAAAATGACACATTGAAACAAGTTTAAGGACTACTAGTGGACTTTTTACTCTTTTATAGATGTCCTCTTTGGTATTGTTATTAGAGCACTCCCAATGCAGAAACCACCATAGTTTCTATAGACATTAATTATGGTGCCACTTAAGCATTTTGCTGATGTGGCAAGGTAGTTAGTGAAGAGAGAGAGCAAAAATCATAGAAACTGGATCTAACTTAGAAACCATGTCTACGCGAAATCCAAGACATAAAGTGATATGATTGGTTGAGAATGGAGAAAGAATGAATATGATTGGATAACAAATTATTGTATAGAAACTATCCATTGGAAGCATTGTTTCTATACATAGTGTCTATAGAAATTAATAGGTATAGAAACTACATATAGTTTCTAGCATTGGAAGTGCCCCTTAGGTTCATTATATGTTGCTACTTTATTTAAAATTTCCTGTTATTGTTGTCCGTAATGGTTTAATTTGGATCCATGTAACTCACGTGTTTACAAAAAGAGACTTAATCTAGGAGCTTTGTGTGGATACCTGTAGTTAAAACTTGGCTCACCAATCCATGCCAAATTTTACTAGTACTAACCAATTGGAGTACGTGAGAGTAGACATTAATAATTAGCCAATCGGAGAAGCAATGTTTGGTCAAACATATTGGGCCTTGTTTAGTTCCAAATTTTTTTGCAAAATCGACACTGTAGCACTTTCGTTTGTATTTGACAAATATTATCCAATCACGGAATAACTAGGCTCAAAAGACTCGTCTCGTCAATTCCGACCAAACTGTGCAATTAGTTTTTATTTTCGTCTATATTTAATACTCCATGCATGCGTCTAAAGATTTGATGTGATGGAGAATCTGAAAAATTTTGCAAATTTTTTTGAAAACTAAACAAGGCCTTGGCAATCAAGTGGCTACCCAGTTTAGCTATAGTTTGGCAACAAAATAAATGCATGCCAGATCTGCCAGGAAACTAGGGACACAAAGATAGTAAAAATTATCAAAACTTAATGTAAATAAGGGTTAGAAGCAGAAGTGGTTGTCCATATGAATTTGATTTAATTAAGCACAAGACCCCTAAGATAAGAGTCCCACGGTGCCCAGCATGACAACGTCTACTTGTCACAGTTAGCGGCGGTGTCTGTGGTGGTGTATAGTCGGAGGTGTTGCTGCTGGTGCATGGCCCCCACCGTGTGTGGGTGAGCGCAACACTGGATGACCGCAGACTATGCCCTGTCTACCTCACCCCGCTCGGTAGCATAACCGGCTGCCATTGCCGCCTACATGACCGAGCCGTATGCCGCGGGCGCTGTGATGGTGAGCAGGGGCAAACCGACGGCCGCACACGTAGGCTTAAGTCAGGAGTCATGTGCATAAATCATATCCATGTAGATGACCACATCAGCTTTCTAACCCTCCTTATGTATATTTTAGACTTAGATAAAATCACTTAAATACATTAGGGAGTTAGACATGTGATTTCTTAGTTTAAGAACCCAAATAAAAACCATGTAATACTTTAAAAACTGATCGTAAGATTTACTCTAAATATTAATATTTTATTATATATATTTGGTCAAAGTTAAAGATTGTGAGCTAAATTCCGTTGCACCATTTGCCTCAAAAGAATTTCCATTCCACTAGTTACCCAAGAACCGCTGTCGTAGAATCCGCGCGTGTCAAGACAAGCAAACACCATTGCAATTCACAGAGTGTAGCTGGATGTCCAAGCAAAAAGACCAGCAGTATATAAAACGCCGTACTCTTCCCACATGTTCTTCCGCCTCCACACTTCACAGGGCGCCAGCCAAGAGAGGGGCGGAGAATCTTTCGCCCTGAAAAAGAGCAAAGTGTCAGCCCTTTCCCCCGGTTCCTAAGTTTTGGTACTACTCCAGTCTCCAGCTGCATCATCATTCTCCCCATTCCTTTCCCAACGGAACCAGCAGAGCTCGCATCGCAAGCAACAAAAGAGAAGGACGAACCAGGCGCAGCAGCAGCAGCCGCCCGCCGCCACACGGACACGCAGCAGCAGAGCGTCGCCGCCGCGGTCCTGTCTGGAGCCATGGGGGACGCCGCCGTAAACCACCCCGTGAGTCTCTCGCCCAGCGTAGTTCGTAATCTCCTGACGACCAATCGGCTTAACGTTTTTTCCTTGTGAGGAATTGGAGTTTGGAGTGAATTTCTGCTGAATTCTCTTGTTCTTGTGCCCAAGGGGATAAAAAAAAAAGTACTCCCAAGTTTGGTTCCGTTTTGGTTGAGGTCTCCGGCGCTCAGTTCTTGCAGATAGAATTATAGAAACGGCAGCACTGACAGGAACCTCTGGTTTCTCTTACACTTGCAGGTTGTCGCGGCGGGAGGAGACGCTGGGCAATCGAGCTTCCCCGCCGCCGCCGGCGGGTTCGTCGCCCTCGACGTCGGCGCGCTGTCGTCTCTGGCCGGCGACGCCGGCCTGCCGGGCACGCCCACCGCGCCGCCGCGGACACCCGTAAGTCGTCCGAGAAAACTCGCGTCGCGGGTCGGCCGGCCCCGGCCGGACGCGCGCGGCGGTACGCGCCAAATTCGCTTGCGTTGCTTCCAAAGCTGACTCTTTTTTTGTTTCCCTCGCGCGCCCGTGCCGTGAACGCGACAGAAGGTGATGAGGTCGCTGTCGAGGAAGGGCGACAGGAAGCCGCCCCCGCCCGACGCCGATGCCAACGGCACCGCCGGTACGTCACTCCAAACGATTAGCTCTCTCTGCTTACCATCCAAATCGTGCCTCTCTGGTTATCTTGCCACTTAAGCTAGTGTCAGTAAAAGTGACAATTGACATTACTCTATTAGTAGTATTACCGTGTAATAAGTCCAACGTCGACATGGCTGATACCGAGAGATGCAACGCTGACAGCCTCCGCTGATGATGTATGTATGTATGTATGTGCAGGTGGCGGTAGTGAGCGGCCGCAGCTGTTCGTGCACGTGGCGGCCGGCGACCTCGGGGACGCGCCCGGCAGCGCGCGGCTGGTCGTCCACACGCCGCTGGCCGGCACGCCCGGAAGCAAGTCCCGGCGGTTCGGCAGGCGCCCGGCGCCATGGCTCGATCCCCGGAGGGTCGTCTTCCTCTTCGCCACGCTGTAAGAAACTATCCCCTCCGATTGTCGGTTCTGACGAACTTCTTTTTTAAAATAAAAAAAAAATAAAAGAGAAAAACAGATGCTCTGACCTATCAGCTCAACATAGCAAGTGGCAGTACAGTATGTCTTACAGTAATTCGTCCGTGCTAGTTAACTTTAGTGTCTGCCAAAGTCGCGGTGATTAAATACTCCTGCCTGAAGTACCCAAACGGTTAGGCAGCGCAGTTAAGCGAGTGAGCCTGAACAAGCTACGGACTTACGGACTGACAGTGAACGCACGGTGCAGCATCTTCAGAGAGTCAGTAGCGAGTACAGAGTACTCCTACACAACCAAACAAGGTCATTCCATCAATTCGATGCGATGGATCTTAGGAGTAATAAAACCGGGAGGTGTCAGGGACATCAAGTGCACTGTTCTTCTTCTGCAGCCTCTAGGCTAGGACTAGGACACGCTCGTACGATGGCGACGGGGGCGATGCTCGCAGTGGCAGGGTTGCAGCGCAGGACGGACGACAAAGCCGAAGGTTGTCGGCCCAGTCTCCGTTGCCTTGCAGAACTAGAACTAGCCCTCGGCGCGGCCGGCGTCGCCTTCGCAACAGAGACAGCAGTGGAAAATAAAGACGGAGACCGACGAGCAACCGCCGTGGCGAGCACGACGGCACGACGCTGCCGTGCGCAGTGCGGCGCCGTGGTGTTTCTCGGCCCATGTCTGTCCCCGTCCAGCACATGAGAGTTTCTACTGGAAATGTTTGTTCGGGTTCCTGAATGTCTGAATTCAGGTTCAGAAGTGGATGTCTTCAGTTGAAATACTAGCGTGGCTAACGCACGCCCTTTTTCTGATTTCTGCAGGTCCAGCGTCGGAACGCTGATCCTCCTCTACTTCACGCTGTCCATGAGCAGAGCGGACTCCAGTAGTGGCGGCGGCGGCGCCAGCGACGCCCGGTGAGACGCCGGCCGTCGAAAGCGAAGGGGCATTTTGCCTGATCTGAGAATTTTCGAACTTGCAGAGAATGAGAAGAATACCATAGTCCAGCTATATGAAACAAAGGTGTGCTGCTGCGTGAGACTGAGAGGATAATCTCATGGATGAATATAGAGTGAACCAAAGACAGCGAAGGAATCGAGCCGGATGGGGAGTTTGATGGAGAAGTTTGTGATGGCAGACATCCTTGTTTCTTCTTTTGTTCTCTCTTTTTTTTTTCTGATTTTCTCAAAAAAGGGATACATGTCACTTTTACAGGGTAACAGATAATACTGGATTTTTATTCCCCCCTGATGCTTAAAACACAAACAGACAAATTGTGGTACATATCTCAAGAGCGATAGCCAATTGTCTTTGCTCGGATGCCGTTTATTCAACAGTGGTACATATACAGATCTTTGCTGAACCTAACCTCAATGAACAGAGAATGATGCGAATCACAAGGGGTGATGCAAGATAATTTGGGACCCTCTATGCACTATGGCACTAAGAGCAATTCAAGTAGTAGAGCTAAGTTGTAAAAACCAAACTTACAATAGTAGTCTCTTATTTCGCTATAAGGATTTTTTTTCTCTTACTTTTACCCATGTCCTACTTTCTATTTTCTAATCCTTCTCACATTCACGTAATGTTTGGGCGGTCGACGGCCCACCACTTCCTAGTCTCGCTTGCCTAGCGTGTTGCTTGCATAAGAGTCAAACTCTCCTCTCTTGTCTCCTCTCTTCTCTCCTCTAGATGAGCATTTGCTTGGCTATAAGACTATTATTGTACTTATTCTAATCTGGCCAGATAGACTTCGATAAAAATTGCCGAATTGAATAGGTTTACGGCATTTGAAATCACTTCACCGAAGCGGAGTATATAGACTTAAAACTCCGTAGCAAAGACCTTGTAATACTCGGCATGAGTGTTAACCAACTGACATAAAATTGTAGACTAGGACTGGAGCCACCCTGCAACAACACAAACAGATTTCTTAAGTTACTCAGTCTAATGCTAAACATTTCATGTTAACCGTCTATTATTAACATTGTTTTCTAAGAGGTGTGGTTGATCGACACCAACAGTTGCCATATCTTGTATTTTTCAGGTCTAAAACTCGTTTTCATTTAGTTGCAAGCATAGCCTGTTTCTTTCTTTTCTTTTTTTCTTTCTTTTTTTAGGGGGAGGGGGCAGTATAGGCTGTTTCTATGTAGTTTGTCAAATCAAAACAAATATCGAGTAGTAATGATTATCTTAAGATCATTGAATCTGCTACAGTTTCATCTCAACCAGACTGTCAGTGTCTAAATGTCTGTATCTCACTTAAGGGCGTTTCTGGTCCATCAGATAAACCCAAGCACACATACTACCAGATGTTCATCCTGGTACTTTCAACCACATCCACAAAATGCTTAGTTCGGACAGCAACCAGAAAAAAATAGAAAGAGTAGCAGTCACTGTAAAGGCATAGGGACCAAAGAGCAAGATCTATCAAGCTAAATGAACACCAACAGGAACAGGACTTAAGATAAAGTAACAACAAAAGAAAAATCAACAAAAAAAAAAACTTAAGGCATCTGATCTTCAGGTTGGGTATGAACACATTTTGAACTCCTTTCGGAGTTTCGGGAAAGGTCAGCCTATCTAATTTAACAGTGTGTACTTTTTTACCCCAAAAAAAAAATCAAACAATACTATGGGCAAATACTTGAAAAAACATACTGCCTTGCAAAATCCTTGTTCCCGAGGAAAGTTAGAATATTCAGGTCCAAATGTAATGATTTGTCCCTGCCACCTAGACAACTAGAAGGTTTGTGATCATGGGGTTGAGTTTCCTGCAGGAGGTATATTACTCTGATTTTCAGGTAATTTGCACAAAGGCAGTTCACCCTACTATTTTACCTGACATTGAAATTCTATAATGACCAAATAAAGTGAGGCCATAGAGGGTCATAAACGCAATATACATTTGTTTCTGCTGTGCAAAACTTCAAGTTATCTTTAAGATACAAACGCCACCAAGAAGGTGGTCCAACAAAAAAATAAAAAAAAAGGCTGTGGTGCTTGACACGGAGCTTATCAAAACATGCACACAATACAAGGTGTAGTAGAAGGGATAGAACACAATACTAGTACCGTTTTGATATGCGTGGCATGGAGCACTTCTGTTTCCTGTCATGGTAAATCCTCACAATGACAGCAGCTGTTTCCTCTATAGCTTTTCCAGTGATCCCTGCATGAAAAACCGTACGAAAGCATGTTTTTAAACAAAGAAACAACAAACAAAAGGTTTCATGAATACAGCTAACTTGACTTACCAATGACTGGCCACGTTGGGTTTTGAGCAAAAATTTGATTTGCATGGAGCAGTTCCTGCCTCACATGTTCCATTTCGGCATAATGGCTCTGATACCCATCACCAAAACCTAGAGCTTTGGCCCTAGTCTTTCTAATTGCTTGAAGAACCACCGGGTTTACTGTCAATCCAAAAATCTTGTCTTGGCTGATCTCAAAAAGGGTCTTTGGAAGATTCACTCCCATCACAATTGGGACATTTGCTACCTTGTATCCCTTTTGAGCTAGATATATTGACAATGGTGTCTTCCCTGTACGTGAAACACCAGCAAGTACAATGTCTGCACGGTTGAGGTTCTGTGGCAGAGCCCCATCATCTTGTTTGATGGTAAAATCAATAGCATCAATCCGTCGAAAGTAGTCCTCTGTTAGTTTACCCTGTCGACTAGGAGAGCTTCGTGGAATTCCAGATGGAGCAACACCAATATGAGAAGCAATGGCTTCAATTGTAGGCCGAAGAACATCAGTGGACGGAACACCCCAGAAATCGCAGGCCTTCTTAGCTGATTCAGCCATTGAAGGATCAGCAAGGGTATATAGAACCAGTGCCCCTTCCTTTGCTGCTTGCTTTATTACCTCAAGAATTCGATCCATGTCGTTAATCTACAGAACATTATCAGAAGTTGTTACTTACAAAAGATGCAGCCTATTACTAAAAAGTGATGTGCACCTAACATTTTTCAAGCCAGCGCAGATAGAAAAGTGATGTGCAGCTAATAAAATTTCTGTATACAAATAAATTATCATTCAAACTGACAAGTTGTAGTATAGCACAGTAATTGATAGTAGTTGTGCTATAATCAACCTGAAAATAGATCACTTGTGCACATACCACTACAGAGGAGGGTGATATTCCCAGGGTGTTAAATTCCATCCATAAAACTAGCAGTCATTGATTTGTCCTCCAAGATCCGACTTTTCGTCAGTTTCATTTCTCCAAATTAGCATTTCACATTAAATTATTCTTTTTTTCTGAGACTTCACATTAAGGTCTTGTTTAGATCCAAAAACTTTTTAGATTTTGACACTGTAGCACTTTCGTTTGTATTTCACAATTATTGTCCAACCAAGGACTAACTATGCTCAAAAGATTCGTCTCACAAATTACAGACAAACTGTGTAATCTCCCGCAAGATTCGATGTGACGGGGAATCTTGAAAATTTTTTGGATTTTGGGATGAACTAAACAAGGCCTAAATTATTCAGTTACACCTGTGGCATCATCAAAATCTACATCTACAGTCCAAAAATTTCAGGGCTCCTAATTGGCTAATTCGATAGTTAGATGACAAAACAGGACATCTCCCATGATAACTACTCACTCTGTCATCAGTTAGCAGCAGTTAGCAGTGTACCACACCATGAACGTACTTCCAGAAAAAAGAAAGTATACGGAGGCATATTTACCATGGAGATGAGGTGGGTGTTGACAGCGCAGCCGCGGTCGACGAAGCAGTGCTCGAACTGTCCGAGCGCGGCGTTCACCGCGTGCTCCGCGGTCCACCCGGTCCCGTCCGACACGATGTAGATGGCCTTCCCGGGCGCGGCGTCCCTCTCGGCCACGCACACGTCGTCGTCCCCGCCATCCTCCACCGCCACCGCAGCGTCCTCGGGCCGCGGCGACTTGGTCGCCGGCAGCACCGAGGCCGAGGACAGCTTGGCGCGGTCCGACGACTCCGACCCCGGCCGGCGGCCCGACCGCAGCGCCCGCGCCCGGGACCACCGGCTGAGCTGCGGGCTCGCGCGCAGCACGTGGGACGAGGCGGCGGCCTCAGCCGGGCGTGGTGGTGGCGGGGCCGGGGCGGCGTCAGACTGAGACTGAGACTGAGACTGGGCAGCTGGGCTCTTGACGGCGCGGGTGAGAGGTGGGGGGGAGTCAGGGGCGCAGGACGAGGGGGCGAGGCAGCGAGCGGTGGGGGACGGCGGCTGCAGCGGCGCCGCGAGCGGCTTGGCGCTCCCAATCATTGAGCTAAGCTGAGGGCGGTGGCGAGTCCAGCGGTCACTGTTCACCCGCGTGGCGTGTGTGGACGAGGACGACGACGGATGGCAGTGGTTACAGAGGAAACGATTTCGCGTTGCTTTCAAGACAGCGCTGATATTTATTATAGGCCGCGGCCGCGGGGGCGGTTTGGTCAGGTGGCCGCGCGAAACATGGGACACCAACGCCATCACGCCGACGGGATTGGACCATGGACCACCAATCCGTCTCGGCATCCGTGGCCCGTGGGGAAATCTGCGTGCGGATTTTTGTCCTTTAGCATTCCTGTTCTACATTGGTTACATGCATATTCGAGTCGTAGCGTTCAAATGAAGTGGCCGCCTGGAGCAGTCCCAAGTCCCAACTCCCGGCGACCGTGCGGAGGGAAGGCGCGTTGGTATGACCACTGTCTTACCGCCTTGGCTACAGAGGCGGTGGCATGCCGTGATGGCGTTCAGTTCGCCATTGACAGGGGGGTACATCGACTTATTTTGGAGACCGACTGTCAGGTACTCGTGAATCTATGGAAGCATCCCTCACGTCATAACTCTGAGGTTGGGCCACTGCTTCAACAAATCAATGATCTAAGCCGGAGTTTTGCGGAATTTGTTTCTGTGTTTTCTAGTAAAACTTGTAATTTGCTAGCTCATGAATGTGCTAAATTGGTGTCTCGTGATAGACCGGTGGAGGAGTGGCTTGTACCACCACCGGCTCTACAGGATATTGCAAACAATGATTGTAACCATGTTCATGATGAATAAATGAAGCTCCGGCTGTTGCTCACAAAAAAAAAAAAAAGTCCCAACTCCCGGCTGGAGAAGTATGAATATGGAAGATGTGAGATTAACATTGGCAGGTTGTATGTCAGCTACAGAAGTAATGGATGGCATCCTAGCTCTCAAGGAAGAAATAAAATTGAAAGTAGTCATACTGCTGTGGTGCTGGTGGGATGATCGTAATAAATTAGATCAAGGGAGAAGTCGAAGATCCACTGAAGAAATCTGCAACTCTATTACATATCACTTTGTCAATATGGAGAAGCTGAAGCTTTTCTCACCTCCCCCACCTCCCAGGCCTTCATTCCAAAAACAAAAATGGCAGCCACCACCAGAAAACATCTACAAGATAAATTGTGATGGCACATTTATGCAGGACACTAAAAAGGGAGGCTGGGGATGTATCATTCAAGATATAAAGGTGAATTCATGGCTGCCAAGGCTGGATCTTTACATCACGTATCAAATGCCCTTCATGCTGAAAGTCTAGCATGTCTAAAGAGGCTACAACTTGCTTCTTCTCTTGACATGCAGAATGTGCTTCTGGAAACTGACGCTCAAATTTTGGCTTCGGCCTTGACATCTACTAGCTATGATCGTTCTGAATTGGGGATGATCTTCAGAGAGATTAAGACTAGAATGAATTTTGATTTTCTTTGTTGTAAAATTTCTAAGTGCTCCAGAGATTGTAATTCAATTGCTGATGTATTAGCCTCTTATGGAGCTGCCTTAGGGCACTCACAATGCAGACTTTATCATAGAGTCTAAAGTTATTTATTACCTCGAACAATGTGGACTTGGAGTCTAAATAAGACTTGGAGTCTTATTTTTTCTACCTTTTTCTTCAATAAATATGCTGCCACATCAGTAAAATACCATAAATAATATGTAATTAATTGTCTTGGACTCTGTGATAGAGTCTTGCATTGTGAGTGCCCTTAGATGCCGGTGAGTCTAGTTTGTGGCTGGACCAAGCACCGAACTTTGTATTATCAATGGTTTCTGGCGAGTTGCCAGGAGCTGTTTAATATAAGGAAACATGTTTTCCTTTTCAAAAAAAAACTCCCAAAACATCCTATGGAAACCTCATTTTTTTAAAAAAAAATTAAGTATATATATATATATATATTAAACATTATTATATTACTTATAAAATGTAATTTTAATAATAAACTTATTTAAAAATATAAATGTCAATATTATTTTTAGTATAACTAGTTGAATCTAAAAGAGCTTGATTTCTCGAAGATCGCGTTTATTTTAGAACGAAGACGGTAAAAAATCACAACCTTTCTAGTTCTATATTAGAAATTTCATAGAAATTATATAAAAAAACTTATAAATATCAAGTCATTTTTTAAAATATAGAGAATAGAAAAATCTCTTATATTCCAGAAGAAGTTGTAGTTATTTTTCTTATAACAGATATACCAGGTTTAAACAATCATATTAAGAAATCTACAAATGTAATTACATAGAAAATATAAGCCTCGGTTCATGATCTTTTTCACCTGTAGATCTACTTTATAGAAACTTAACAAAATTCGGTTTACCTTTTTATGTACTTGTGTGATTTATTATTATGCATTTTATAAGTTTAAGTTCATTTGGTTCATTTTCAGAAAATAATAAAAAGCTAAAATGACTTTATAATGAAAACTGTAAACAATTCCCAAATCAGCATTAGTGCTGACGCACGACGACAAACCATGGGTGGTGAACTGGTGATGACCTGCTGGGGCGAATACCCTGTTTGCAGTGCAGTCTTAAGGCGTGTTTAGTAGAGCTCTAACTTCAGCTAAACCGCTTAAGTTATAGCTTCTCCGATGAAACAATTTTCTGTGGCCTTATACTGTTGAGGTAAAACTTTTAGTAAAGCAACTCCTCGGCCTTGTTTAGTTCCAAAAAATTTTGTAAAATTTTTCAGATTCTCCGTCACATCAAATCTTACGACATATATATGAAGTATTAAATATAGATAATGCCTTGTTTAGATTGGAGATGAAAAATTTTTTGGTGTCACATCAGATGTGTCGGAAGGATGTCGGGAGAGGTTTTTAGAAACTAATAAAAAACAAATTACATAGCTCGTCTAGAAACTGCAAGACAAATCTATTAAGCATAATTAATCTGTCATTAGCACATGTGGGTTACTGTGCACTTAAGGCTAATCATGGATTAACTAGGTTTAAAAGATTCATCTCGCGATTTTCGACCAAACTGTGTAATTAGTTTATTTTTTTATCTACATTTAATGTTTCATGCATGTGTCCAAAGATTCGATGGGATGCATGAAATTTTTTTGGGTGGGGAACTAAACAGAGCCTAAAAAAGATAACTAATTACACAGTTTGCATGTAATTTGCGAGACAAATCTTTTGAGCCTACTTAGTCTATAATTGGACAATATTTGTCAAATACAAACGAAAGAGCTGCTATTCACATTTTATAAATTTTTTGCAAGTAAACAAGACCCTCGTTAAAAGGGTGAAATATCCAAAATACCCCTATATTTATTTTTTCTATTATCTTTTTTCTTCTCTCGTAAGAGAATCTCCAATATTCTAAAAAAAGCAATTGGTAAATCAATGTGTTTTTCAAGTGCCTAGAAAAGTTAGGAGCATATTTCTTAGGTTGCTCCAACAGCTTCAAAAATCACGGTTGTAAAATATACAAGACAATTTTATATGATAAATATACAAACCATGTTAATCATTTTTATTTTTTTCTTTGTCTCTTGTATATCTACGTCAGGATTCAGGAACCATATTCTACTCTTTATTCTTCTTCGTGTACTTCCACCTTCAAATTGGGCAACAGATATGCATGCATATTTGTCCTCATGACTAGGTTGATTTTTCAAGTGCCGAGAGGTCAGGAGTTAAGATAAAGAGTTGCTGGAAACCAAATTTTTCAATCTATCTGCTTTCTCTGTCCATAAAATATTGTAGTTATCGCTTTTTTAGAAATCAAACGGTTTAAATTTTGACTAAATTTATATGAATTCAGTTGCGGCGGCTCCAACCGTAGATTTCGCCTTGCCAACCACCAAGGCCTCGTTTTAGTTGTAAATTCTTTTTGCAAAATGAACACCGTAGAAATTTTGTTTGTATTTGACAAATAATGTCTAATTATGGACTAACCAGTCTCAGAAGATTTATCTCGCAAATTACAGAAAAATTATATAATTAATTATTTTTTAATTTATATTTAATACTCAATAAATATTTCATAAAATTCTATGTGACGAGAAATATGAAAAATTTTACAAAATTTCGGTAAGAGCTACGACTCCACCGTACCACGAACGTGACTCCACCTCTTATTGACCGCTCCTACAACTCTACTCCGCTATCTGTCTACCGTAGCATCTCGTGTTGCCGTCGTCTCACGGAATCTGCGCAACCAGGTTGGGGCAAATCGAGGAAGGAGCTGACTGCACCATGCTAAGAAGGTCGCGCCGCCGTCTTACCAACAATTTAGATTAAAGAGAGCCGAATAAATATAATAACATTTTTAAACATGATAAATATAAATATAAGTATATTTTCAACAATATTTTGATATTTTTATATATGTAGTTTGTATTCATGATAAAAAGTCATAATACTATGATAAAAAAACAAATGAATTGGCGGTTTGATGTGCTATAAATTGAAAATCTTCAAGGGTATTGATTTTTTTCTACAGTGTTGGGGTGGCCACGGCCCCTGCTTGCCACCCCCTGGTTCCGCCAGTGCTTCTCGCCCCACCATTTTCTTGCTCCGCCGTCTTCCCTATCGCCATTGTCTCGCACTATTATTGCCTGTGCCGTGATTAGACTTCGGGCCTTCCAGCATTCGCACGTCATCTTTTCCTTTTGGGCTCCCCGTCATAACATGTATCTGTTTTCCTTTCAGTTACAGAGCTTTAGGAAGCAGTTGGTTCATCTAGTAGCTCCTAAATTTAGTTATATTTAGTTACTTTTGGTCACTTTGTTGCCATATACTGACTAAATATGACTAAAATGGCTTTAGTCCTTTTTTGCAACTCTGAAATTGCTAAAAGTGACTAAACCATTTAGACCCTTACAATAACCAACATCTTTTTCGTCCGGAATATCGGATATCGAGTGGAAGGGACGAGCGGGGCACTGACGATAACCTCGGATAATTTTGGTCTTCCTGGCCATTTCGGATTTCTCCTTCAGATATAATAGGGTCTTGTTTACTTCCAAAATTTTTTACAAAATAGGAATAGTAGCACTTTCGTTTATATTTGACAAATATTGTTAAATTATAGACTAACTAGGCTCAAAAGATTCGTCTCGTCAATTACGACCAAACTGTGTAATTAGTTTTTATTTTTATCTATATTTAATACTCCATGCATACGTCTAAAGATTCGATATGACGGAAAATCTAAAAAAATTTGCAAATTTTTTGGAATTAAACGCCTAGATTGGTTGCCTACTCACATACGGAATCGTACCTTATCGTTATGGCACGCGCTCCAATTCCGGATGTACAGTATGCAGAGGCATACAGCTCGTTGCGTCGGCCTTTTTAGTTGACGAAAGAAAAAAATTTCGCGACACTGTAGCATTTTTGTTTGTTTGTGGTAATTATTGTTTAACTATGGACTAACTAGGCTCAAAAGATTCGTCTCGTTAATTCCGACCAAACCGTGTAATTAGTTTTTGTTTTTCATCTATATTTAATACTAAATGCATGCGTTTAAAGATTCGATGTGACAGAAAATCTTGAAAAATTTTGAGTTTTTGGGTGGAAGTAAACAGAACCCGCCCGCTGCTCCTGACTTCTGACTTTCTGAAGCAATAGCAAACGCAATATTAATACTGAAGTACCAGTACAGTAGTGTTTTGTGCTTTGAGGTTCTCCTCTTCTCTTTTTGCGATGCAGCCACGCGGTGCAGAGTAAAAACTCTGTGAGTGTGGTCAGTGGTCACGGAAACGGCACGTGAAGGGAAAAGGAAAATCGGTGCTCGCGGGCCGCGAGGGAAAACGGTGACAAGTGCTTCATTGGGCTGGATGTTGCGCTCGTCTTGGCCTACTTGGGCTTTCCTAGCGACAGCTTGTAGACCGTGATTTGGTTATTTTTGTTTTCATGATCACCGTTTTGACCGTTTGATCTAGAGCCAACGGCTCAGATCTGCGCCCTACCGTCGCTTCCTCCTCCCTCCTCTATAAGTAAGATGCTTAAATTTACAATTCTTTGAGTTTAGAAAAACGCTTATCTATTCAAAGTTTTACCATTATAATTTTATTTATGTCTTATTCATGTTATTTTCTACACTTGCTGCGTATAAGGGTCTGTCACACAAGTATGTCTACACGAATACATACGGACGTCAAGTTCTCGCCTCCTCCGTTAGTCCGAGGCCGCGAGCCCACCCACGGGCCACGGACGCCTCGCCTCGCCTCGCTGCGTCCGCGCGCCCGCTCCACCTCCAGCCCCCCACAGCCAGGCCATCACGGTGGCACGCCCGCGGCCGACGGGCTCCTGGCCAGCGCCTCACGAATCCGCGGCGAGCAAGGAGTCCTAGAATATAGCAGGATGGCATTTTGGGTATGTCTATGCATTCCCTATCCGGCGATGACACTAGTGTCCAGGCAACAACATGCTTTTCAGGTAACAAAAAACCCGTGGCAATATCTGTGTTCGCAAGACATCCACGAATCAGTAAGCAATGGCGGATGTCTGCATAATCTGGGATGACGCTTGTCATTGTTGCAGAATCTGGACACTGTCATTGCCCGGGATTCTTCCCGTCCGAACGTTCGGACGGGAGTCTCGGTCCGATGATTCCCGCGCGATGTTCCCGCGTGTGGACGCGAGCAGCTGCTACTCGCATGTACGGGCGACGGTTTTCATCCAGGTGCGTATGTTTTCCTTTTTGTTTCCTATTTTTTCTTTTTTCCTTATTTTATCTTCTTTTCTTTTTCTTTATTATTTTTTCCCTCTCATTCGCTGTTGTCTAGTTTTCTTTTTTTCTTTTTCTTTATGTTTCTTTTCCTTTTTTCTTGGTATTTTTATTTTCTTTATTTTTTTGTTTCTGTTCTTTTTTTTTCTTATTTTCTTTTTATAGCTTCAATTTGATTTTACTTTTACTTTTTTTGTTTATCTTATTTTTATTTTACTATGTTTATTTTATCTTTATTTTTTACTTTTTTATTTTCTTTATTTATTTTTCTATTCCTTTTTCTGCTTCAATTTATTTATTTTATTTTATTTTCTTATTACTTTCTATTTCTTTTCTTCATTATTATTTTTTTGTTTTATTTACCAACACATTAATATAGCGTTAGTTATGAAGGTATTTATTGGATCGTTTTTTGCGGTATGCATGCGGTGGAAGCACAACAAATGCCTCTGGATGATCATGTTGGGTAGTAGTTGTTCAATCCTTTTAGTAGACTGATATTAGTTACATATAGAGAAAAACTAAAAAATCTACATACAAGCGCGTGGATCGATATTATTTTTTGTATTTATTTCATTCAATTTATTATTATTATTCTTTATTTATACTATATTTAGCCCTTGTGTCTCCACAAACTGTTGTTGCCGTCTCGCGACCGCCGTCCACGGGCGATGGGCTAACCTATGTTTTTGGGCGTATGGGCGAAGTGCCATTTTCTTTTTTTGGTTTTTCTTTTCTTTTTGTGCTTCATTTATTTTTTCTTTTTATTTCCTTTTTGTGCTTAATTTATTTTTTATTTTTTTTTGTTTTATGTGTTTTTATTATTCTTTTCATTTTTTAAATTGTTTATCTTTATTTTTTACTTTTGCTTTTTATTTTCTTTCCTTTCCTTTTCTTATTATTTTTTTTCCTTGCTTCAATTTATTATTTTTGTTTCATGTGATTTTTTTTATGTTTTCATATTTCTTTTTTTGTTTACTTCATTTAATTTTGTTTTTATGTTTATTCTTTTTTCTCTCTTTTTCTTGTTCTCTTTTTACTTAATGTTTTCTATAGTTTTTCCTTTTCATTTATTTTATATTTTCATGCTTCACTATTTTTTTGTTTTATGTTTTTTAATACTCTTTTAACTTTTTATATTTTATGTTTCTTTTATTTTTTTTATTTTCTTATTATTTTGATGCTCGCATGTTGTGCATGTAATGTTCTTTGTTTCTTTACTAATAATTATAAACGAGATGTTCTATGGTGTTTTTTATGTTCACATACTAAACATATAATACTGTGGTATGTATTTAGTGATATTCACGTAATATATATGCGATGTTCTATATTGTATTTAGTAATGTTCTATGATATATCTAGTGATGTTCACTTAATATATATGCGATGTTCTTATTGTATTTAGTAATGTTCTATGATATATCTAGTGATGTTCACCTAATATACATTTTATTTTCTATGATGTATTTAGTAATGTTCACATAATATATGTGATGTTCTATATTTTATTTAGTAATGTTCTATGATATATTTAGTGATGTTCACTTACTACACATATGTTGTTCTGTGATGTATTTTATTAGTGTTCACATAATATATATGTGATGTTCTATAATGCATTAAATGATGTTCTATGGTATTTCTAACAATGTTCGTTTAGTATACATGTGGTGTTCTATAGCATATTTTTAGGATGTTTAAAAAGCATCTATGTGATATTCTTTTAATTTTTTTCTATAACATGTTTTATTTTTTTGTCTTATGTTTTTGCTCTACATTTTATTATTTTTATTTATGTTATTATATATTTATTTTTATGTATATTATAATACCAGTTTTATGAACGAACACTCTTCTTACAAAGATAGAACATTATTTTTTTGAACATAGAACATCATTTCTGATAAATAAATAAAAATGTTCTATCTTTATAAAATAAATGTTCGTTAAAAAAAGTTATCTAAATATATTCATGTGAGATCTTGTTTTGAAGGATTTATTGTAAGGAACTCGATGGTCAAATCGAAATTTAGTTTTAATATTTGGTTTAGTAGTTATGACTTTTTTTTTTGTTTCGTTAAAAATCACGTGCATGAGCTGAAGGCTGAATTGATTGTGGTGGGCCAGCTAGATATGACAACTTTAGCTTTATGCATGCTACCTCTGTCTACCGTAGGCTACCTCTGCCAGCTGCTAATTAAATTTGCATGTGATACAAGAGGCGGGAAAAATAGGCGGGAAGCTGCCGGACGGTGGTCTCGGTCCGAATGGACGGGACTGTAGCAGCCCCCGTCATTGCCGCAGAGGAGATGGTGGCGCTGCTAGCTGCAGGTGGCGCGTGTCCACCACACCCGACGTCGTGGCGGACTCCACGTAGTTGCGGTGCACGACGGTGCAGAGTATCTCCGTGCCTCCGCCCACGCGTTGGGCAACGCCGGCAGGCCGTGGCCGTCCACGAGCAGGTGGTTGGTGCCTCACCTCAGCGTGCGCCACCACGAGCTCCGTGCCGGCGTTGTCACAGTCGATAGCGGGCACGCCCGTGTCGGCGTTGGCAATGACACGGCCAGCAGAGGGGAAGATGCGGGAGAGGAAATCACCGAGGTAGATGTGGAAGGAGAGGGCTGGAGTATCGTGGGGAAGCCCCACGGCGAAGCGGATGCGCGTACGCGACCCTGACGTCGACACGCTCCAATAAAAAAAAAACTCAGGACTGGTTCAGTTCGTAAATTTTTTTGGATTTCGACATTATAGTATTTTCATTTTTATTTGATAAACATTGTCTAATCATGGAGTAACTAGACTTTAAAAATTTATCTCGTGATTTACAGATAAACTATACAATTAGTTTTTGTTTTTATGTATATTTAATGCACCATGCGTGTGCCGCAAGATTCGATGTGATGGGAAATCTTAAAATTTTTTTGAACTAAACAAGGCCTCAAAGCTAGAAGTTATAAATCTCATCTAGAGATACAATTTTTATATAACGACTATTTTTATCCAAAATTATATGAAAAAAATATATATTTTAAAGTTGTGTTTTGCCACACTATAACGCGGCACTATAGTGCTTCTGCACCTTAAGAATGGCACGGCAAGGTTTTTTCACATGAAAATCGTTGTCCACCATGGCAGACATGGTCAAATGGGTTAGTTTTAAAAATAAAAAATAATAATATTAAATTTAGATTTTTTTAAAAAAAATTAAGGTTAAAAGATTTGTCTGATTTTTCTAGGTCCAGCGTGGAAACGCTGATCCTCCTCTACTTCATTCTATCGGCGGACTACAGTAGTGGTGGCGGCAGAATGCCCGGTGAAACGCCGGCCGTTGAGAGCGAAGGGGGCATTTCCCGCGAGGTCTTGTTGAAAAGAAAATTTTTTGGATAGTGTAATATATTTGTAACTATAGTAATTAATATTTAATCATGGATAAATCAGTTTTAAAAATTTTATTTCGTAAAATACATACAATCTGTATAATTAGTTATTTTTTAAATCTATATTTAATGTTTCATATATGTGTCTAAATATTTGATGTGATGAGACAAAAAGTTTCTAGGTGAAAGCTTGACCTAAGAATTTTCAAACCTGCAAATGTTGAGAAGAATACCGTGGTCCAGCATATATATAAAAAGAAAGGAGTAGCGCTTCGTGAATCTGAAAGGCCAGCGTGGAAGAACGACACTACGGCAGCGAAGAAATCGACCCGGCTGGGGATTTTTGATGGAGAAGTTTGTGATGGTAGACATCTTTGTTTCTTCTTTTATTCTCCCTCTCTCTTTTGTTTTTTTTGGAATTTTCTCAGAAAGGGGATACATGTCACTTAACAAGGTAACAAATAATACTGGATTTTTATTCCCCCACGATGCTAAAAGCACAACCAAACAAATTGCGATACGTATCTTAACAGCGATATCCAAGTCTTTGCTTGGATGCCATTTATTCAACACTGGTACATATATATCTTCGCTAAATCTAACCTCAATGAACAATGACCAGAATCTGCAGCCTATTCTAGTGACGTGAATTTTTCCTAATGTTAGTATTCAACATGTAGTACGAGCTTTTCTCTATTAAATATATTCTAGTGAGGATTCTCATATGCTAGGCTGGTGTAGTGTTCTTATTACCGTTTAAAACACTAGGAAAACTCCATTATTTTTGCAGTGGACAAGTAAAGAATGATGTGAATCACAAGGGATGATCTGAGACCCTCTATGCACTGTGGCAAAGTCCAACATTATTTTAGCTGTTAGCCAAGTCGTAAGAGTCAAGATCATTCATAAGAAACTTTTTTATTGTTAGTTTCACACGAATCTTACCTTCTCTTTCCTAATCCTCCTCATATTTACTTGATATTTGGACCCACCGTTACATAGGCATCGAGCCCAGCTTATTGTTTGGATTAGAGTTAAGCTCTCCTCTCTTCTTTCATCTACGTCAACGTCTACTTAGCTATAAGATCATTATTGTACTTACTCTAATCTAGCCAGCTAGTTTTAGATAAAATTTGCCAAATTTAATAGCTTTACGCTCCGTAGCAAAGACCTTGTGATACTCGATATAAGTGTTACTAGAGCTGGAGCCACCCTGCAACAACACAAACGGATTTCTTAAGTTACTCAGTTTAATGCTAAAAGTTTCATGTCAAACGACCGTTTATGAGCCCGCTAGACCAGTTGGTCCGGCGTTGAGCCTTGTATCTTTCAGGTAACTCGTTTTCACTCAGTCGTTGCGAGTATAGCCTATTTCTATGTAGTTATATCAAATGGAAACACATATCAAGTAGTAAAGATTATCTTAAGACCATTCCAAAGATCCTTATGTCAGCTCTTGAGTCCGCTACAGTTTCATCTCAATCAGACTTTCAGAGTGAGGATGTCTGTATCTCACTTCAGGGTGTTGTTCCTGGTCCATCAGATAATAAATCCAAGCACACATACTACCAGAAGTTCGCCCTGGTACTTTTAACCACATCCACAAGATGCTAAGTTCGCACAGCAACCAGGAAAAATTGAAACAGTAGAAAACATCATTCAACATTATGCGGTCATTTTAATGGCATCGGGACCAAAGAGCAAGATCTATCAAGCTAAATGAACACTAACAGGATAACTGAAACAGGACTTGGTAAAGAAACAACAAAAGAAAAATCAGCCAAAAAAAACTGAAGGCATCTGATCTTCAGGTTGGGTACAAACGCATTTTGAACTCCTTTCAGGAAAAATTAGCCAATCTAATTGAAAAGTGCGTATATTTTAACCCAAAGAAAATCAAACAATACTATGGGCGAACACTTGAAAAAACAAAGGTGAGCATCTGAGCGCCTTGAAAAATCCTTGTTCAGGAGGAAAGTTAGAATGTTCATGTCCACATGTAATGATTTGTCCCTGCCAGCCAGACAACTAGAAGGTTTGTGATCATGGGGTTGAGTTTCCTGCAGGAGATAATTACTCTAATTTTCTGGTGATTTGCACAAAGGCTTCACCTACTATTTTACCTGACATAGAAATTCTCTAATGACCAAATACAATGAGGCCAATAGAAGGTCGTAAATACAATATACATTTGTTTCTGCTGCGCCACCTAGAAGGTGGTCTAACAAAAAAAAACATAAAGGCTATGGTGCTTGACACAGAGCTTATCAACACGCACACATTACAAGGTGTAATAGAAGGGATAGAACACAATGCTAGTACCGTTTTGATATGCGTGGCATGGAGTACTTCTGTTTCCTGTCAAGGTAAATCCTCACAACGACAGCAGCTGTTTCCTCTATAGCTTTCCCAGTGACCGCTGCATGAAAACAGTATCAAAGCATGTTTTTAAATAAAGAAATAACAAACAAAAGGTTTCATGAATACAACTAGACTTACCAATGACTGGCCACATTGGATTTTGAGCAAAAATTTGATTTGCATGGAGCAGTTCCTGCCTCACATGATCCATTTCAGCATAATTGCTCTGCCCATCAGCAAAACCTAGAGCTTTGGCCCTAGTCTTTCTAATTGCTTGAAGAACCACTGGGTTTATTGTCAATCCAAAAACCTTGTCTTGGCTGATCTCAAAAAGAGTCTTTGGAAGATTCACTCCCATCACAATTGGGACATTTGCTACCTTGTATCCCTTTTGGGCTAGATATATCGACAATGGTGTCTTCCCTGTACGTGAAACGCCGGCAAGTACAATGTCTGCACGGTTGAGGTTCTCTGGCTGTGCCCCATCATCTTGTTTGATGGTAAAATCGATGGCATCAATCCGTCGAAAGTAATCCTCTGTTAGCTGACACGGTCGACTAGGAGAGCTTCGTGGAATTCCAGATGGAGCAACACCCATATGAGAAGCAATGGCTTCAACAGTAGGCCGGAGGACATCAGTGGATGGAACACCCCAGAAATCGCAGGCCTTCTTAGCTGACTCAGCCATTGAAGGATCAGCAAGGGTATATAGAACCAGTGCCCCTTCCTTTGCTGCTTGCTTTATTACCTCAAGAATTCGATCCATGTCGTTAATCTACAGATCATTATCAAAAGCTGTTACTTACAAAAGATGCAGCCTATTACTAAAAAGTGATGTGCAGCTAACATTTTTCAAGCCAACGCAGGTAGAAACGTGGATAACTAGCACCAAGTCGGGATTTTCTGAATATGACAAACATCTGCTTTTCTCCAACAATATGATCAACACAAACAGACAAAAAAAACTAACATATACGTTGATAACTAGTATCCCAACAACCCAACTGCCTGATACATATAGTTGCCTCTGCACAAACAATTATTAACGTGCGTACAAGACCCAGACAAAAACCAATAAAATAAATTTTGCACAAAACTTCTGCCTCTACCATCTACCCCAGTACATGATCCATATGCATACGCTTGGAGATTGTGAATTTATCTTCACTCAAAGAAAGCGTCCAAAATATAAAATTTCTGTATTACAAATAAATTATCTTCAAATTGAGAACCTGTAGCATAGCACAGTAATTGATAGTAGTTGTACTATAATCAACCTGAAAATAGATCAAACTTGTGCACATATCAGTACAGAGCAGGGCGTTAAATTCCATCCGTAAAGCTAGCAGTCAATGATTTGTCCTCGAAGATCTAGCTCTTCCTCAGTTTTATTTCTCTAAATTAGCATTTCATGTTCAATTATCCAGTTACACTTGTGGCGTCATCCATATTTACAGCTACTGTCCAAAAATTGCAGGCCCCCTAATGGGTAGCTCGGTATTAGATGACAAAACTGAACATCTTCCATGATAGCTACTCACTCTGTCAGCAGTTAGCACAGCATGAACGTACTTCTAGCCAAAAAAGGAAAAAGAAGTATATGAAGGCATGGCGAGATATTTACCATGGAGAAGAGGTGGGTGTTGACAGCACAGCCGCGGTCGACGAAGCAGTGCTCGAACTGTCCGAGCGCGGCGTTCACCGAGTGCTCCGCGGTCCACCCGGTCCCATCCGACACTATGTAGATGGACTTCCCACCAGGCACGTCGTCGTCCTCTCCATCCTCCACCGCCACCGCACCGTCCTCGGGCCGCGACGTCTTGGTCACCGGCGGCGCCGAGGCCGAGGACGAGGCCGAGGAGAGCACCCCACGGTCCAGCCCAGGCCGGCGGTTCGACCGCAGCGTTCGCAAGCGGGACCACCGACTGAGCTGCGGGCTCGCTCGCCGCGTGAGGGACGAGGCGACCTCATCCGGGCGTGGTGGTGGGGCGCCGTCAGACTGAGATTGGCCTGGGCTCTCGACGGCGCGGGTGAGAGCTGGAGAGGAGTCAGGGGCGCAGAACAATGGGGCGAGGCGGCGACCGGCGGGGGACGGCGGCTGCAACGGCGCCGCGACCGCGAGCGGCTTGGCGCTCCCAATCATTGTGGAGCTAGGCTGAGGGCGGCGTTGAGTCCAGCGGTCGGTCTCGAGAAGAATGCCTTTCACTGTTCGTCACAGAGCAAACGATTTTGCATTGCTTTCCCTTCGAGCGGACAGCGGTGGCGTTTTGAGGAACTCTATGCACTGTGGCACTAACAACAACAATGTTTCGAGGAACCCAAGCATACATACAACCAGAAGTTCATCCTCTTATCAAAAAAAAAAAGTTCATCCTGGTACTTTCAACCACATCCACAAGATGCTCACTTAGAACAGTAACCAGAAAAAATATAGAAAGAGTAGAAAACAACATTTCACATTATCCGGTCGTTGTAAAGGCATCGGGACCAAAGAGCAAGATCTATCAAGCTAAATGAACACTAAAAACAGAAACAGGACTTGATAAAAAAACAGCAAAAGAAAATCAACAAAAAAAAAAAAAAACTGAAGGCATCTGATCTTTAGATTGGGTACGAATACATTTTGAACTCCTTTCGGGAAAGGTTAGCCTATCTAATTCAAAAGTGCGTATTTTTTAACCAAAAAAAATCAAACAATACTATGGGCGAGTACTTGAAAAAACAAATGTGAGCATCCAAGCATGAGGAAAGTTAGAATATTCAGGTTCACATGTGATGATTTGTCCCTGCCACCCAGACAACTAAAAGTTTTGTGGTCATGGGGTTGAGATTCCTGCAGGAGATATTACTCTGATTTTCTTTGCACAAAGGCATTTCACCCTACTATTTTACCTGGCATAGAATTTCTCTAATGACCAAATAAAGTGAGGCCGACAGAAGGTCGTAAATGCAATATACATTCGTTTCTACTGCGCTAAACGTCAAGTTATCTTTAAGATACAAACGCCACCCAGAAGGTGGTCCAACAAAAATACATGGTGCTTTACAGGAGCTTATCAAAACATGCACACGTTACAAGGTGTAGTAGAAGGGATAGAACAAAATGCTAGTACCGTTTTGATATGCGTGGCATGGAGCACTTCTCTTTCCTGTCCTGGAGAATCCTCACAATGATAGCAGCTGTTTCCTCTATAGCTTTTCCAGTGACCGCTGCATGAAAACAGTATCAAAGCATGTTTTTAAACAAAGAAAAAGGTTTCATGAATATAACTAACTTGACTTACCAATGACTGGCCACCTTGGATTTTCAGCAAAAATTTGATTTGCATGGGCCAGGTCCTGCCTCACGTGTTCCATTTCAGCATAATTGCTCTGATACCCGTCAGCAAAACCTAGAGCTTTGGCCCTAGTCTTTCTAATTGCTTGAAGAACCACTGGGTTTATTGTCAATCCAAAAATCTTGTCCTGGTTAATCTCAAAAAGGGACTTTGGAAGTTTCACTCCCATCACAATTGGCACATTCGCTACCTTGTATCCCTTTTGAGCTAGATACATTGACAATGGTGTCTTCCCTGTACGTGAAACACCGGCAAGTACAATGTCTGCACGTTTGAGGTTTTGTGGCTGAGCCCCATCATCCTGTTTGATGGTAAAATCAATAGCATCAATCCGTTGAAAGTAATCCTCTGTTAGCTGACCCTTTCGACTAGGAGAGCTTCGTGGAATTCCAGATGGAGCAACACCAATATGAGAAGCAATGGCTTCAACTGTAGGCCGAAGAACATCAGTGGATGGAACACCCCAGAAATCACAGGCCTTCTTAGCTGCCTCTGCCATTGAAGGATCAGCAAGGGTATATAGAACCAGTGCCCCTTCCTTTGCTGCTTGCTTTATTACGTCAAGAAGTTGATCCATGCTGTCGATCTACAGAACATTATGAGAAGTGATGTGCAGCTATCATTTTTCAAGCCAAAGCAGGTAGAAAAGTGGACAACTTGCATCTAGTCAGGATTTTCCTGAGAGAAAATATGACAAACATCTGCTTTCTCTCCAACAATATGATCAACATAAACATACAAGAAAAAAAATAGTCATGGCGATAAATTACATATTATACGTTGATAACTAGTATCCCAACTACCTGATACTGCGCAAACAATTCTTAATGTACCTACAAGACCGAGACAAAATTTTGACGAACAAAATAAATAGACACGTATGAAGCAACCTTGCAGTTATGAATTTGCACAAAACTTCTGCCTCTACCGTCATCCCCAGTACATGATCCATATGCATACCCTTGGAGATTGTGAATTTATCTTCACTCAAAGAAAGTGTGCAAAACATAAAATTTCAGTATTACAAAAAAAAATTATCCTTCGAACTGAGAAGCTGTAGCATAGCACAGTAAATTGATAGGAGTCGTACTATAATCAACCTGAAAAAAGATCATACTAGCGCACATATTACTACAGAGCAGGTTGTTAAATTCCATCCGTAAAGCTAGCAATCTGGCTCTTCCTCAATTTCATTTCTCCAAATTAGCATTTCACATTCAAATTATTCAGTTACACTTGCGGCATCATAGAAATTTACAGGTACAGTCCAAAAATTGCAGGGAAGTAGGGAACCCTGCCTAATTGGCTAATTCGATAGTTAGATGACAAAACAGGACATCTTCCATGATAACTACTCGCTCTGTCAGCAGTTTAGCACACCATGAACGTACTTCCAGCAAAAAATAAATAAAAAGTATATGAAGGCATGGCGAGATATTTACCAAGGGGATGAGGTGAGTGTTGACAGCGCAGCCACGGTCGGCGATGCAGTTCTCGAACTGTCCGAGCGCGGCGTTCACCGAGTGCTCCGCGGTCCACCCGGTCCCGTCGGACACTATGTAGATGGCCTTCCCGGCCGCATCGTCCCTCTCGGCCTCGCACACGTCGTCGTCGTCGTCCTCGCCATCCTCCACCGCCACCGCAGCGTCCTCGGGCCGCGACGGCTTGGTCACCGGCGGCGCCGAGGCCGAGGAGAGCGCCGCGCGGTCCAGCCCCACACGGCGGCCCGACCGCAGCCCCCGTGACCTGGACCAGCGGCTGAGCTGCGAGCTCCTGAGCAGCGCGGGGGACGTGGCGGTCTCATCCGGGCGTGGTGGCGGCGCGCCGTCGTCGGACTGAGACTGGAGAGCTGGGGCGGTGTCAGGGGCGCAGAACGAGGGGGCGAGGCGGCGACCGGCGGTCGACGGCGGGCGGGCCTGCAGCGGCGCCCATGCGAGCGGCTTGGCGCTCCCAATCATCGAGCTAGCAGAGGCCGTGTACAAGTACATATGCAGAGAGGCTGGTGGGCCTTGGTACCGTTATCAAAAAGCTGCAGAGGCTGGGGACCTTGGTTCCGTTATCTAGAAAGCTGAGGCTGAGGGCGGCGGCGAGCCCAGCGGTCCCGATACGATACGAAGAAGACGACGAAGATGCCTTTCACTGTTCGCCCGCGTGGGTGGACGACGGACGGGAGTGCTTAAACGGTTTGGCGTTGGTTTCGTTTCCACCCGTGGCGGGGCGAAGCTACGTGCCTGATCGGGCTGAATCTTGCGCTCGTCTGGGCCTAGTTGGGCTTCTGCTTTGCCAGCGACACTGCGAAAGTTTGTGGGCTGTGATTTTTTTTTGAGAAAACTGTGATTTTTTTTCGCCATGAGTCACCGTTTTGGCCGTTCGATCTAGATCCAACGGCCCAGATCTGCGCCCATCTCTCGCTTTCGCCTGCCTCCGTCGTCCTTCCTCGACGCCCGAGTGCCCGACGCCTCCGCCAGCCACCACCGCCTGCGAACCTCCCGCGGCCTCCGACGCTGCTAACCGCTCGACGTCCCGCCACCGCCACAGCCCAAACGCTGTCTCCCGCCACCCGCTGGGCGCGCCTCCAGTATCCACCGCCGGGCCGGCGAGCTCCCGGCGACCTCTGTAAGCCCGGAGACCTCAGGTAAGGTAACCCCCCAAATTCAAATCTCTAGTGTCAATCATTGTTGACTGATCACTTGCAAATTCTCAGTCACTTGAAGAGGAGTAGAACTCAGATGTTCAACAGGGTTCTCATGGAATGATTCGAAGACGGCACCACTTCCCGCGTGTTACAGCCTTCGCCATCGTCTTGCACATCTCTTTCACAGTGACGAGCTCTCTCCTCTCCTAGAGTTTAGGTTTTTGGGTTTAGACTCAAACCCCTTCTCCAAGACCCACCATGGCCTCCGCATCTCGAGTAAGCCACAGCCTCTCCTTCTTCTCCGCAAAATCTAGTGTAGCAATTTATCTCTGAATCATGTTTTCTCGAGATCTCTGTTTTCTCTGGTCCATCACACTATCCGGTATCGGGGGGAAAGTTTGCGGTTGGATGGGTTCCTTCTACTCATAACACTCTTAAGAAATAAGACGATGTGCTGCATTCATTTAAAGTGATATTCGGTGCCTTGGTTTTCTAGGTGAGGCTTGGCACTCTAGTCCCTCTTACCAAGGACAATGCTGGCTCATCGAACGGATCTGTATCAAACATTCCCATATTCCAGGGGTCCAATGTAGTTGGGAGGGATCATTTGGTTGTCGTCGACAAGAGGATCAGCCGCAAGCATCTGAGCCTCCACGCCTCCACTGATGGCTCCATTGAAGTAGTAGTGGTATGAAAAAATGTGGGGATTGTTGATGGTGCCACATCATTGTATTTCAACGGCATTTGATTCAGAAATAAGAAATTGTATAAGTTCTATGTTAATGGATTTTCAGGAAGGTCCAAACCCTATAATGGTGCGATCGAATGGGCAGAGGAGGAAGGTTTGTGCTACAGGGAAAGCCAAGATTGCACACGGTGATGTCCTGGAACTGATTCCTGGTGACTATTTCGTGAAGTATGTGGACATGGGTGATGAACATAAAATTTCTGTACCAATGCATTTGAGCGACTTAAAGAAGGGTAAGAGGCATAGTGAGGAAGATAGTGCAGCAGTCAAGAGGAATAGACAGATTATGGAAGATGAGGCTTTGGCAAGAACACTACAGGTTAGCTAACGTTCTATTTTTCTTTCCAATCCATTCGTGTACTGTTTGTTTGTTTGACAACAGGACAATACATGATATTAGTGATAATTATTTTGGAGTGTTTTCCTATTGTTATCAGCTGAATTTAATTGATTTGAGTGTCTGCTTAATTGGGGCAGTACTTGGTTAACCCTAAAACTAGTCTTAGACTCTTAGTGAAAGATGTAGCAAGCTTGAAAAACAAGGGACTTGCCAATGCTTACTTACTTCCGCTATTCCCTTTGTTGTGTTCATAAACTAGAAGCAGTTATTCTGAAACTGTTGGAACCATATAGATCAGGAGCTATTTTTTTATTTACTGGTACTGCTAACAGAAATAAAGTTATACAGCCTGAAATAACATGTCACAATGGGTGTATTTGAGTTATTATTGTTTTAGGTCTAAGTTCAATGATGAATATCTTGAATCTTGATATTAGGTCTGCCAAATTTTTTTTTGTAATATAGGATTTTATGCATTATTTTTCTTGCTCTGCAAAGTTCCAATGAAACATGAGTGCATGTATGGATGACTTTGAGCTATGGTATGGTGGTTCCTTTTCCCTTTTATCCACCTTACAGACAGTTTTCTATTTTTCCTCGTATAAACTCAGAATGAAAGTGGCAAGTGGAGTAATGAATGAAGGCTGGAAAGGAAATTTAATAAAAAAGATTTCTACCATAATCATACACTACACATGAGTGTAAATCCTAGTGTTCGGAATACGATTGATAATTTGATCCTTTCTGTGCATACACGTGCTCTGTGCACCTTTCCTTGCTGAGTAGTAGAGTTCACTTGTGTATTGGCAGATTGGCTTTCCTTGTGTAAAATCACAGTGCACCATCAAATTATGTTGTGTCCTATCTAAACAGGAAAGCTTCGCGGAAGACAACACAGCTGTTTCTGGCATGACTTCTGGCCAAAAAATAAGCTCACATGACAGTGCTGGTTCTTCTGGAAGAAATAATGAGAGAAAACACTCTATTGGTCCTTTGAAAGATATGCTCCCATTGACTTTTCGGCTCATGCGTGTCCAAGGTCTTCCATCATGGACTAACACTTCCTCAGTTAGCATTCAAGATGTCATTCAGGTCTTGCTCATTTATCCAGCATGAACTCTTCGATAGAATATGTTTGACCAATTCATCTCATTCAAGTATTCAACATGCCAGTGCTGTTAAGATAAACGTTTGCTAGTGATGTAACTGTTGCATAAGAACCAATTCCTACCTTTTAAATAGCGGATGAAAAAACTTTTGTGCATTATGCTCTGGTTACCATCACTGATTCACTGTGCTCAAGCGGAACCTTTGTGATGCAAATACCAAAAAAAAAAAGCACTTCTGTGCTGCAATGTTCAATTATTTACTGGTGTACTGCACATTTCTTTCATGTTATTGTATTTAATAATGTACTGGGCCTTTATTCCATGTTATTTCAGAACCAGTTCCCTTGAAGAAATGCTATATGCTTACATTGCCTAATTCACTGAGAAGTATAGTAGATTTTACTTCTTACAGTTACATCTGAATGGATTCTTAGGGTGAAGTGCTTCTTGCTGTACTCTCAAATTACATGGTGGACATTGACTGGTTGCTTACTGGTAAGTTTTGTTAGTGTATACAGTTGTCTATTTTCCAAATAGCTGATTTTTCAAATTGTTAGCTGTTCATTTTTCAAAATAAAAGAGAACCTTGTGTTCGTATAAAAAATGAAACATTGAAGCAATGTGCTAGGGCAATGTGGTATATATTGTTATCATGCTCTATAGTGAAACACATTTGTTCAACTTAATATATTTTCCAAATGTTTTATTTGTACTGCACATCAATATATTGGTGGTAGTTTGAATTTGAACATGTCTCGTATTTTTTTTACTGTAAATCGCCACATTTTTCGCTTACTTAGCTTCACTACAGATAGATTCTCTCCCAATGCTTTGTCTATGGTGGACTATCATATTTATGACTTTTAAGTGTGTGGTAGCAAGTCTCCAGGTACTAGTTGCAAACTCAGATAGTCAGATTTGAGCTAAAATCATCTGTTCCTAGATTTTTCCCCCTTTCCTCCAGATCGGGCAGTGTGTCATTTTGTTTAGCCAGCTGACAATTTGAGTTCTATCTCGAGTATGAACTATGAAATAACGCCTGCAAGTTAAATAATATACATTATGCATTATCTCCAAAGAGTGGGCCTATTATTCTTATAGAAGGACAGCAGGGCACTAAACAGTGAACTATGCAGCTGATGGAAGTGCAAACCAGACAGATACATAACTTTAAGAGTAATCCACTACAGCCAGGCAAAGTCAACTAGAAATATTATTCCATGCAAACCCATAGAGCATCTTGGCTTCCATTCGAACAGTGCTGATGTATTCAAGAAAAGGTCGATAACACTTGTCTTGCAATCATGCGTACACCCATTTAGCTTCCATCATTCAAAGCCCTGAAACCGGGATCATTCAGAGATCTTAAATCAAATGAAGATTGACCAATCAATATCGCAGCCACTTCAGATATCTGAATCTTAATCAATTAACAACAGTTTTAAATGAGATATTAACATTTTGTTAGATGTAAGGAGACTACAGATACCTATCTGGAAAAACGAGAGACAGAATCAACTAGAATTCAAGAAAGTTAAATGGATAGTGGGGTTAGGAGCTTGCCCCTGTCCATATCTGGAGTCTGGGCGTTTGGAGATGTGGCAGGATGGCAATAAAGGGAAGTCTAGCACCATCAAGGTAGTGCTTGATAATGAGGATGGCGAACTGGCCAGAAAGTGAGTGGTTAGAAATTTGGACACATCAACTGGCTGTCAGTGAGTACAGTTGAAGCTAACTGTGAGTCCAACTGCACAAGTAGTGGTTGCGGTACCATTGGATGCCGGAGCTGATGCCCAGACCCTGGACTCCTGGAGGCTTGTGCTGGGCTACTGTACTTGAGGGAGCAAGGGATGTATCTGAAGTTGGTTATTTGTTGTGTCACATGAGCCTACAATAGTAGTTAGGAATGTGGCAGTACAAGGCTAGCCTTTACATGAAGATTGCCTTTATATATAGTGTACGTGGTTAATTTCTTTCAAACACAGTGCATTTGCCTGTGTTTGAACTGCAAATACCACAAAACCTCTTCCCACCTGTGGTTCTTAGCTGCTCCAATCACTGTTATATTTTGCTTCTGAAAAAGTCAATTGAATAGGCAATTATAAGTCTATAAGTTGTGCTGATATTATTATGTTCAATATGCTACATAGTGATATATCAATGTCCTACCTTTATCATTATTAAATAATTGATTTTTGATTTAATACTAATTAGATACCCATCGTGCAGCATGTCCAAGTTTGAAGAAGGTTCCACATGTCCTGGTTCTACATGGACAAGATGGTGCTTCATTAGAGCTTATGAAGGTTGCAAAATGTTGAAAAACTGTTTGTAATCTTTACTTTCATTTTCTCATTCTCTTGTTCATGATTGGTTGACAGAAACTGAAGCCTGCAAATTGGATCCTCCACAAACCTCCACTCCCAATTTCATTTGGAACACATCATTCTAAGGCCATGTTGCTTGTATATCCTCAAGGAATTCGAATTGTTGTGCACACAGCAAATTTGATACATGTTGACTGGAATTACAAAAGTCAGGGACTATGGATGCAAGATTTTCCCTGGAAAGACACAAATGATATGAATAATAAAGTTCCCTTTGAGAATGATCTAGTTGATTATCTCAGTGCACTTAAGGTAACAGGGTGTTTTCTCTGGCCTATCGTTAATCTTTTAAAATTTGTTTTTTTTAGGTTATGTTTTGTTTTTTTGCTCAAACACACAGGAGACCCGTATCTTTATAGTAATAGGAGAAAGAAATACAAACAACCCACTTTGTCTTGCTTAGGAGAACAAAGGGGTTGAGGCTCAGGTTTACATAAATTATTACAATTACTGGAAAATAAAAAAGGACACAATCAAAGCAAAGCTACTTTAAACTAGCCCTCAACCTGACCTAGTCCTAGATCCTGGAGTTTATGGACTCCAGCAAATTCCCAAAGTTTCATATCTTCCAAGAACAGGCTGAGGTCTTAAAAATTATCGTTGGAAATTTTAAAACTGTCATTTTTTTTATCATGTCAGAAGGAAAAGAAGCTGATAATGTTTTTTTGTATTTTTTTGACACTTCCAATTGACACAATAACTTGTGTTTTGATGCACTCAACTACTCAACAAAAAGTTTGCATTAAAGAAATAGCTTATGAATATTGTGCCTTTCCAGACAGCTGAATGATTGCTTGAAGAAAAGGAAGTGGAAATTCACCGTTACTTTAAATACTGTTGAATATTAAAATACGGAACTCTGTAAATTTTTTTTCAGAGTGGAAGTCATGAATTTTTGGAACATATAGATGGCCCTTGTCATATATGTTGTTATAAGCAGTAAAGCATGCTTGGAAGATGTCTTCAACAAGTTAAAGAATGTTTCTATGATCACAAGATATAATCTGGCTTATCTTTTAAAGATGTTCTTCTGCAATAAGTTCCATTCTTGTTCTCCAACCCATCCTAGCATAATCTTTGGAATTGTCTAGATTATGTTAGTTCCCTCTTTTTGTTCTTTTTGCTACTTCTTGCCTTATACAATCTGTTTGTTTCCCCTGTAGTTGCAGTTTGTTTGAACTCATATTATCTATTTTAGGTAGTAAAGTGAAATTTCACTTCATGACAATGCAGTGGCCTGAGTTCAGCGTAAATCTCCCCGAGGTTGGTGATGTCAACATCAATGCAGCATTCTTTAGGAAATTTGACTATAGAAATTCAATGGTTAGTACAATTTGAACCTCAAAGTTGCTTCAAACTTGCATGCAGTGCTGAATGACTAGTTTCCTGTTTTCTCTCTCAACTAGGTTGACATGGAAATGAAATGAATAACCAAAGAGAATATTTGTCACATGCAATGAAGTTAGCACTTCTGTCAAAATGTCATTTAGTGTTATGGCAAGTTTCTATGCATAGAATGATAAACGCTGGAAACATGGCAGTTTGTTAATCATGTGTTTATTGGCACTGAATTTGTTATTATGTGCATTAATTGATGAACTGCTTGGCCTTGTTTAGTTCCCAAAAAATTTTGCAAAATTTTTCAGATTCCCCGTCACATCGAATCTTGTGGCACATGTATGGAGCATTAAATATAGATAAAAACAATAACTAATTACACAGTTTGTCTGTAATTTGCGAGACAAATCTTTTGAGTCTAATTAGTCTATGATTGGACAATATTTGTCAAATACAAACGAAAGTGCTACAGTGCTTATTTTGCCAAAAATTTTGAAACTAAACAAGGCCCTTATCATGCCAAATGAATTGCATATTCAGTTATTTAGTGCATGCTTTGGCCGTGTATAGTACAAAATATTCATTTAGAGGAATAAATTCCATGTTGATTCATAAAAGTGTGCTACATCCATTTTGGTCCACTACTGTCCATAAACACACATTTAACCCATCCTTTTTTGCTAGTTTATCCATTATTTGTCAGTCTTAATTGATTTAAATCATTCACAGGTCAGGTTGATTGGATCGGTTCCTGGTTATCATGTGGGCCCCAATATTAGAAAGTGGGGCCATATGAAGCTTAGGAATGTTCTTGATGAAATCACGTTCAATAAACAATTTTGCAAGTCCCCTTTGATTTATCAGGTACCTTTTTTCATTTATTCATTTTTAGAGCATGCAACTTTGAAAAAAATGGTGGTAAAACTAATCTTTTGATCTTTAATATGTAGATATTTGAAATTAAGGAATAAAAATTATTGACACAAAACTTGTGCCTTGACAGTATTTCTACCACAGCTTTAACTTGAAAGCCACTCGAGTACTTTGTAGCATACTAATGTCATCCAATGAGCTGTGCAAAACTGCAAATATTGCAATGATGAACAAAGAAGCATATAACAAACAGATCATTGTTGCTTGCATAGGAATGTATTCAATGGAGGGTTGGTACGACTGTACGAAACTATCTATTATCACCTTAAAAATAGAACTTCTTGAAGGAAAATATAATTGGTGGAATATTTGATATATTGCATTGGCCCTCATGGGCTGATTATATAGGGTACATAGGACTAACACCTTATGTGGATACACAATGTGGTACTATTCCTATTTACTCTAACATCCCCCCACAGTCACAGCGGGAGCGCTACAGACGGTAAGACTGGAGAAGAAGCTGATAAGTAACATCTCCCCGTAGTCATAACAGTCGATGCGCCGCGTAAGCTGTGGCTGGAGAAGAAGCCGATGAGTCCTCATGCAAGGCGGTAGCCCTTTGTGCCGATGTCGAGGTAGCCGAGCGTAAGGATGTAGTAGCCGTGGTCGAAGAAGTCGTGCTGAAGATGGCCGAGGTCGACGTAGTTGTGATCGTGTTGCGTGTCGATGGAGCTGCAGGCACACAAGGGGCGCCATGGTAATGACAGAGACGCGTCGAGGCAGTCGTCGTGGGAGGGGGCGATGCCGAAGTCGATGCAATCAGGACCGTCGTAGAAGAAGGGCGACGACGCAATCGAGGCAGACGGGGTAGGAACGGGAGGGTCGATGCCGAAGTCAATGCAGTCAAGTCGCCCGAGCGCCGAGGCGCAGCTAGATGTGCCAGATCCAGCAACGCGTCGGGGACGAAAGCACGCGTCAGTGTTGCCAATACCAAGCGTACAAGGGAGAGGGCCTCAACCGTGTGGTTGTGCTAGACGAAGAAGAAGCAATGCGGGAGAAGACGCGTCGGCGAGCAGGTCTCAACGACGACGTGGGTAGTGGCAGCTCGATGACGAAGACCCAATCAGCAGGACGAAGACCTTGTGCAGACGGATGGCGCAGCAGGGATTGCACAGCACAGTCGTCGATGCACAGATGACGGCGATGGAGATGCAACGACGAAGCGTACACACGGACAACGATGTTGTGGCCCGATGAGGCGACACAACAACAGCCCTGTTGCTCGGAGAAGGTGCACGTAGTACTCGGAGACGGTGTCGATGAAGTCGATGCCGATGGCGGAGTAGAACGCGCGAGGTCGACGGGCGGTGGGCGACTCAATCCCAATCAGTGATCAGGCAAACCAAAAAAATACAGCAGCAGCAGATCAGGTGTACCCAGCAAGACGACACGACGGCAGCGGTGCGTCCCGATCGGGCGGCGCAAGGCGCACGGCGGGTCACGAACACACGGGGTCGAAGGCGCCAACGCAGATCGACGAGGTGGAGATGGGCAGATCCGCTCAGCAATAGCGACACGCCAGATCTGGCTGCCTCCTTGGCAGCGTAGGGTCGAGGCGTGTGGCCGGCCCTGGCCGCCACCACGGCGGCACGGGACGGGGCGAGATCCATCCGCCTCCATGCGATGAAGATCAGGTGTTGATGGCGATAGCCGGCGACGGGCCCGGGGACAAGGCAGTGGCGGCAACCTGGCGATGACGTAGGGGAGATCCCGATCTGCTGTGCGACGACGACGATGGCAGCCGGATCAATAGGATCGGGCGCCTAAAGAGGGGCGCTGCCCCCGGCGGAGATCGACCTCTCCCCGGGGGCGCGCAGTGCGGAAGCGGCGGCGGCTAGGGTTAGAATCTAAACCTAGGCGAATGATACCATGAGAGAGAATATGTCTCGGTATTGATTGATATATTGCATTGGGCCTCATGGGCTGATTATATAGGGTACATAGGACTAACACCTTATCTGGATACACAATGTGGTACTATTCCTATTTAACACTTCTGGATCCTTTCTATTTAGTAAAAAGTTCTGTATTATCATCTATCACCTTTCAATTTGAACTTGTAGGATGCTTACCATTTGTTCATTCTTGGATGTAGTTTTCTTCCCTGGGGTCACTTGATGAGAAATGGATGAGTGAATTTGCATGCTCGCTGTCAGCTGGTAAATCAGATGATGGATCACAGCTAGGAATCGGGAAACCACTGATTGTCTGGCCTACAGTGGAGGATGTTCGGTGCTCAATAGAGGTAGAAGAAACTTAAGCTCAAATGCATTCTTCTTTATGTGTGAACATACAAAACTATAATGAGCAGAAGGCTCCATGCTGTATTTGCTTGTTTGGTTGTGGATTGGTCGAAGCTGCCTGGCCCAGGCATCATTCCCAGGCATTGGATTTTCCGCGCCTGGGGCTGAGATGGATGCCTGGCCATAGCTGTCTCGCTCAGGGTCCCAACCAAACACGCCCAGATCTGTGTTTGTGAGTCTTGACATCATGACATGTAAACAACTTGTTTAAAACAAGTAGTAGGTTCTTATATTCCAAGATGGACCTGTACTGGCCTCATGAACATTTTACATTTAGACATAATAATATTTCACTCTGATCAATGCTTGCTAGATACATGATATGAATTTTACTAATCATATTTACCTGTGTATCATCTATCATATTTACCTGTGTATCATCTATCTTATTTTCCCACTATTATCTCTGTTTTATATTCATATTAGGGTTATGCAGCTGGTAGTTGCATTCCAAGCCCTCAAAAGAATGTTGAGAAAGACTTCTTGAAGAAATATTGGTCCAGGTGGAAAGCGGATCATGTAGGTCGCTGGTATGCTCTCTTTTTCCTGTAGTTACCTGAAAACCTATGATTTTATTTAAATGTAATTACATGAACGTTATACCCCCAGTAAGCTGCTATATAGCAGACTTTGGCCCATTATGCATGTACCACTGCACCACCGTGTTTTTTTTACCACTTACAGAATAGCATAAGGCATAGCCATGATTGAAAGACTGGCACATGGTGTTCAGGACCTTTTAAGTGCCTAAGGCTTCAAACATCCTGCATAAGTGTAGCTTATCTACAAAAATATTTCTTTACTGAGGAGTGGCCAACGGGGCAGTATCAGTAAAAGGGCCTAGAAATGGTGAAGGTGTCTCTTCTGGCCCTGCTGTTCTGACATTTTGTGAAGGTTGATCAAGTCAACATGTTTCTGTAGTGTAGTAGGTCTTAAAAAAAAACCTTGACTATAACTGAGGCCAGGTGTTTTTATCCTACTTAACAGGGCAGTCAATAATCTCTGGGTAAACCAAACAGCATCAGTACATTCAAGTGGGCATATATGCTTTATGGCCTGAAAAGCATTGCCCTCCTTTTCATTTCTTAATCTTTCAATGCTGCTTACTGTTGTCATGGACTAACATTCTGACCTTGATTTTTTCCTGTACCAGTCGGGCTATGCCTCACATAAAAACTTTTACTCGTTACAGTGGCCAAAACATCGCGTAAGTTTTCATGTGACCTCATTCCATTCCAGGGAATAACTCTGTATGACAACCATCATCTAAAACTCTTGTCTATTCCCATCAGATGGTTTCTGCTTACCTCATCAAATTTAAGCAAAGCTGCTTGGGGCGCTCTGCAGAAGAACAACACACAGCTAATGATACGCTCATATGAGGTACTACCTCTTTCGTTTTTCATGATACTTTCTGGACATTCAGGATTACAGATTTTGTAACAAGGAACACTATTCAGCCTTTAGGGCACTCACAATGCAGACTCTATCATAGAGTCTAAAGTTATTTATTACCTCGAACAATGTGGACTTAGAGTCTAAATAAGACTTGGAGTCTTATTTTTTCTACCTTTTTCTTCAATAAATATGCTGCCACATCAGCAAAATACCATAAATAATATGTAATTAATTGTCTTGGACTCTGTGATAGAGTCTTGCATTGTGAGTGCCCTTAAAATCTAGCCAAGAATAGTTTACTACCTGTTGTAGGTGATCCACACGCCTCATAGAATCATCGCTTATGTCCCATCGTTTGACCTCTTTTCAGCTAGGTGTATTATTCTTGCCCCAAACGCTCCAATCAATACCCCAATTTTCATGCACGGAAAAGAGCCGCTCAAGCCGGGTAATTCCTAATTATTCCTCCACTGTCATTTAAAAGTTGCTGGGAAATTTTGGCTTGATTTTTACATGCATGTTCAGGATGGCGTCGCCATTGGCAGGACGATCAAGACCAAGCTGGTCACTCTTTGCTGGAAAGGGGACGAAGAGGATCCATCTATTGTGAAATTGCCTGTGCCATACCAGCTTCCTCCACAACCTTATGGCACACAAGGTTAGTCATTCCCTTGACCGTAGGTATGGTTTATTCTCAATAATAATTATTAATAGTATTCTTAAAGGCTACAAGTTCTTTTGCTTTCAGATGTCCCTTGGTCATGGGATCGGAGGTACACAAAGAAGGATGTGTATGGTTCCGTCTGGCCACGACACGGCTAGCTTGTAGATACGCATACGCTCCTGTTTGTCTTTATTATCCCGAAACGAAAAAAGACGATTCCTAACCCTGTTACTGTTCGGATCGGACTGAACCATCGGCAAGGTAGGGCATGATTCCTCTCGTCCCGTGACCCTGCGTTCATGGCCACTCGACCATCAGTGGCGACAATGGTGGGCACTGTAGGATTCGATATTTTTTGCTGTTGATGCATTGATTGTTGCGTGAACAAAATGGCATTGGTTGCTTGCTACTGCGGTGTTTATACATGCACCTAGCTGTCCTGGTCGAATTTATTCCGCACAAAGTATCGTTATATATGCTCCTGTAAAAGAACGATCTAAATTCATGCAGGTTCGTACTCGGCAGCATTTGCATACCCTGAGTCGATTCTGTATTTCTTGCGGCCATCGTTGGCATTGTTAGGCCCTGTTTAGTTCCCAAAAAAATTTTGCAAATTTTTTAGATTCTCCGTCACATCGAATCTTTAGACACATGCATGAAGTATTAAATATAGACAAATAAAAACTAACTGTACAGTTTGGTTGGAATTGAAGAGATGAATCTTTTGAGCCTAGTTAGTCTATGATTGGATAATATTTGTTAAATATAAACAAAAATGCTAGATTTCCGAACTAAAGAAGTCCTTAGTCTTCGTCGATTCCTTATCATGATCACCCTGAACCACTGAAGCGAAAAATTGTCGTCGCTCACGGACTTCCCGAGTCACATTCACTGAACCAACTCGGCGCACAGCGGTACAGCTCGCTGGCACGGGTCAAGACTTTAACATATCTAAACTATATTTGAACATAAAACGAACTTGTATCACATGATGTGTGAGCTCAATCGTTCTTGAACATGCTGATAATCGAGAGCGTGACATTTCGAAATGTTTAAATCAACAACCTCCATAAACGGTAACTTATATTGTGTCACCTTGCTAGCTAGTTTCACTCTATATAGACGTGAAACAAAATGGAGTTTTAGCTGCGGATCGAATTTATTCTGTGCAAAGCTACTTTCACAAAGAACGATCTAAATTTAAGCTACAGGTTTGTACTTGCCAACACTTAGCGTACGTACCCTAAGTTGTTCCTCGATTCCTGGGGCTGTCATCGCTCTTGTTAGTCTTTATAACTTTATTGATTCTTGATCATGATGATCCTAACCAGTGAGGTTCTGTTTGGCAGCTTTGTAGCTTTATTCATATATGCACAAGAATATAATTGTAATACGGTGGTAAATTTAGGCTCTGTTTAGCAGGGCTTCTTCAGCGGCTTAAGGAGCTGTTTGGAGTTATTTTCTACCAAACAGAAGTAAACTGAAATGACTCCACCGATGAAGCTCCTTAAAAACATGATCTAAGAGCTTTTGCGGTGCAAAGGTGCCAAAAATAGTGGCTTCTCTCGGCTTCACCTCATCCTAAGTGGTGTTCTGTGAGAGTATTTTAAGGAATGAGCTGTTTTGTCGAACGATTTACCAAAATGGCTCTAACTGTTTATGGAGCTTAAGCCTCTAAAAATAGCTTTACTAGTGAAGTGGAGCCGTGTCGAACGGGTCTTAGCTTGTTCTTCATAAGGCATGCACTATAATTTACATTGGTATTTGGTAAGTACGAAACCGTGCTTGCAAGTTGCAAAGAGGATGTGATGTGAAGCCAGACGTTGTCGGTGACGGTGCTGACTGCTGACGGGCCGGGCTCCACGGAAACAAACTCGCTACTCGCCGCACCGGACGTACGTACAGGTCGGCAGCTTGCTCGGCCCCGGCCGCGCGCGTCTCCGTGTCCTCCGCGACTGTGCACGTTTCGTCGGGAGCGGCGTGCCCACGCCCACCCCCCGTCCACCAGCCAGCAACCGACGGCACTGGTGACACGCGGCTGGTCCGCTCGGTCCGCCCCGCGGCTCCAGATCACGGCAAGCGCGCCCGCCGCCCGCTGCTGCGCTGCGCTGCACGTCCCGCCCTGACGCCACGCCACGCCAAGCGCGACACGACACGACACGACACGACCCGACCCCCGCCAACGAAACGCCGAAACGCGGCAACGCGTGACGGGCGCGCATGGTCGATGCTCTACCCGCGCGTCCGCCCCACGCCAATCTCCCGGCGGGTCCCTCGTGGGACGGGGAACGCGATGCGGCTGCAGGCTGCGACCGCGACCGCGACCGCGACCGCGCCCACGTGAAGGCAGGCAGGCAGCCCCGGAGCGGGCGCGGCGGTGGGCCAACGACGCGTTGCCGTCGCGAATCTTCTTCTGGCCACGGCCAAGGGCCAATCGCCCGCTCCGCTCCGCTCCGCACTCCGCCTCCGCTAGGGAATATGGAACCCGATCCCACGGCCCTCTGGGTCTGGTCGACGGGTCCTCTCGCCGTGGCAGCTGCTTCCCGGACCGGAGGATCGCTGAGCGCGGACGCCACTGCCATTGCCGTCCGACTATAGTTGTTAATTACCATAAAATAATTTGTTAACGATAAAACCCGTGTCAGGCACCGTCGTCTGGACGCTGCTATGGGATAACCATTCGCGTACGTCGGTTGTATGGGTGGGATCCTCTGCGGCACGCCATTCTGGTGCTGCTAGTGGAATAGACAAAAAAAGGGCCGACGGTGTTTGCTCGTGGCAGGCCACACAGAGTGACAACCAGAGTGGTTGCCGCAAAAACAACCAATCACACAAAAAGTGTTGTACCGGTGGAGGACAGCCATTAATCAGCAGGCCGGCTTCGCGGCCAAAAGAAACGGAGAAGAGGAAAAAGGGGGGCAAGCAAAGAAGAAACCACGGACGGAGCGAGCTCCGAGCGTCCTCATCCTCCCGTCTATAAATTCCCTTCCTTTTCTTCCTCCATATATAGGGGGCGCCATCCAAGCCAAGAAGAGGGAAGAGCACCAAGGACTTCCCGGCGCCCGTTCAGGATCCACATCCTTCCCGAGCGAGTTCTTGGTTGACCTCTTCCTCTTCGACCACCTCCTAGGGTATGCATGCACTGCACCCCCGTTCCCCCTTTCTCCGTTTCCCTTTTCTCTGAAGAAGAAATCTGTGATTATTGTGTCCTGGTTTACGAGATTAGTTGTTTTGCTGAGTATGTGCTAGGCTACTGCGCTGAATTTGTGTGTCGATCTTGCTTTTTTCTTTTAATCAAGGTCAGCCCTGTCAATGAACAAAAGGTCGTTATTCCCCCCCCAGAAGTTTGCGATCATGCTTGATTTTTTGTTAGATATCGTTTTTCTTGTCTGGATCTTAGTATGACTGTTGTTCGTGAGGCTGTTAAGTAATCGTAATCAGACTGGGTACGGTTTGCTGGCCCTGAATTCCAACAGTCAGCTTGCTCTGGTTTCAGAGGATTTATGTTCGGCAAAATTTTGATCATGGCTGTACAGAAAGAATTAATCTTGATGGAAATAATTTAGATGAAATCCTTCATGACATGAAAGCATGTCATCTTATGCCCCCTTGCTTTGCTTATTCTACAGTTATGTGAAGCCAAAGATAGTGACCTAAGCAGATCAGTACTACCAAGGATGCATTTTTTAGCTGTTCGTACTTTGTAGTATAAAGACCAAGGGGTGCTCATTAGGTTTGTATGTATGTTAGAGCATAGGAATTGAAAGGGTTGGACTTGATGCTTCTAGTCAGCTCAATTTCTGTTTTGGACTTGGGGTGGTTGATTTGATTATAACTAACTCCTTATTTCTAATGTGGATGGCATCCATCTATCCCTGGCATCTTCTCTACAATTGAGATGCCTTCATTTAAAGCTTAGGACCACTTAATTGAAAGTTATCTGGACTGTAGGAATAAATAGTTGCTGAGAGGAATGATGAGGTAAATTACAATGGGCCCATGTCATAGACACTTGCACAGACAATGATATAAAGTCATTGAGATCTTATAGAGATGGTCACATGGTGGGGTTTGTGACTGAATTCTTCAACATAACCCATTTCTGCTAGCTTTATTTTTTACCCCTTAGTTTTAGGAAAAGCTATATCATATAGTCTAGATATGCTTGGCTCGGTACAAATTGCTCCTAGATTCTTGTATGGAAGAATGTCGTCAGCTGTGTTCAGTATTGACCTCTACTCTCTATTGTTTCATGGTGTGCACCCCTATGACTCTAGTAGAAACTTAGCCTGTGTTTTTAGTAGTGTTTGATCACAGAAAATGTAGATGTTTGAAAGTGTGTTGTGGTTGCCTTTGTCTGCACTGAATTTTCTCTAATATCTATATCATTCCTTTGTACAGCTCTTGGTGTAGCTTGCCACTCTCACCAATCAAGTTTTCATGTCTGATCTCGACGTTCAGATCCCAACTGCCTTCGGTATGTTAGTTAATTGTTTTCGTTTTCTTTTAGTTCAGTTGTCTTTTGGTTGCCATGCCTGGAATACATGCAGTTTATTCTAATCTGTGTCACACATACAGATCCCTTTGCTGAGGCCAATGCTGGGGACTCTGGTGCGGCAGCAGGATCAAAGGACTACGTTCATGTACGCATCCAGCAGCGTAATGGTCGCAAGAGTCTGACTACTGTCCAGGGATTGAAGAAGGAGTTCAGCTACAGCAAGATCCTCAAAGATCTCAAGAAAGAGTTTTGCTGCAATGGTACAGTGGTCCAGGACCCAGAACTTGGACAGGTATGGTGCTTCTGACGAACTTGTGTTCCTAGGTCATCTCTATGCATTTTTTAGCTTCGCCTGTCTACGATAGAAGCTAATTATCCTGATGAATTTGTTCTGCCACTATAGGTCATTCAACTCCAGGGTGATCAGAGGAAGAACGTCTCTAATTTCCTTGTCCAGGTAGGTACCATTTGGTTTTTCATCTTGTTCGCATAGACATGCAGCGTTGCACGAAGATGGTTAATTCCGTTCCTGTTGTGTCCTGGCAGGCCGGCATTGTGAAGAAGGAACACATCAAGATTCATGGTTTCTGAGCAACCGCCGGGTCCATAGCAAGCCCTGCATGCAAAGCAGCTATATATCTGAGGTGGAGCATATCTATCTGGCTGTGTACAAGCAGGCCTACTACTACGCCTGCGCGTTCTCCTATACTACACATAACACATAGCCCCCTCCCTGCGTGTATGCTTGTTACCGTTGTGTCGAATCTTGTACGAGGCTCCATCGAACTTCGATGGCTCGCTTCTTTATCAGAACAAGATTGAATAAACAATATTTGGTATGCTGTGTGTCAGAATGCTTTCGCTGAACTTTGCTTTCATTCAGTTTCTGATGACTTGTTCACATCTACTGGGCCGGTGACGAGGATAAGTATGGTCGAATTGGAGAGGTGTAGTGTCGAATGTTTTTCCTGAACTTTACTTTCATTCAGTTTCTGTTGTCATGTCCACATACCACATCTACTGGGCCAGTGACGAGGATATGCTGAACTTTCGCTGAAGGATGGGAATTGGAGAGGGGTAGTGGTTATTTCATTCTCTTCTGGCACAATTATTATACTAGTTTCATGGCTTTCAAGTCATCATGGGTTATAGCCGAATGTTTAAACCCATCTGCTAGGCTTTCGCTTTACAGGAGTCGTTTGATGCCTTTTAAAACCATGATGGACTTGGTAGCACTAATCGCAGGGGTAGACTTCACTAATCGCGTTTGGTGGGTGTGATCACTGTAATCTTTGTGACGATTGGGAGCAGTTAAGAGTTGTTGCTTTTAGTTGTATATCGACCGGTAGGAGAGGCGCACGAGCTTTTCGTGATCTCGAAAAGAGAGTGTTGCAACAGCAGCTAACACTAGTGACTAGTGAGCCTGAACTATCCTCTCAAGGAATGAGCCTGAACTAACACTAGTGACTCTGAAAGGGTGGTGGACTGAATTTTAGTAGTAACACCTGTTGGATGGGTGAATTAGTTTACCAATATGACATGAAGTTCAGCAGTTGAACCTTGTGCAGTTGGCTAGATGAAGCCTGCTGATAGGTTATGCGGTTAAGCTATCCCGTTCATGGCAGATTGCAGGCTCAAGCATAGCTTGGTCATGGCAGCTACCACTGTACTCCAGTGCCCAAACTAGGAGCAATGCAAGCTGATGACACTAGATCGTTGAAATGATTCTCCGACATCTCGTACCATGTCGGCAGGACAGGCCAGGATTCCAGTACCTAAATCCTGTCCTGTGTTTTTTTTTTCCTTCCTGATTTCCATCAGTTTGACTCTGACCTAACCCTGTCGCTGATACTACGTTCTCTTTACACAGCGTTACTGTGTAATTTCACCGGCGCTGCAGCTCACGCAAGGTCGCAGGGGTACTGAACTTATGAACAGGCCTTGTTTAGTTCACCCCGAAATCCAAAAACATTTCAAGATTTCCAATCACATCGAATCTTAGGACACATGCATGAAGCATTAGATATAGATGAAAACAAAAACTAATTACACAGTTTATCTGTAAATCGCGAGATAAATCTTTTGAGCCGTTAGTCTATGATTGGATAATATTTGCCACAAACAAACGAAAGTACTACATTACCGAAATCCAAAATCTTTTCGGAACTAAACAAGGCCTACACCGCACAAAAAGCACAGGCGATGGAGAAGAAACAAGTCGTTTGGCCCCTGCCATGCCAGCAGTGTAGGAGTATTTGTTCAGATCAGCACGCACGGTGTTGAGGTCTACTCGGCGAACTACATTGGCATGGCGTTGTCGTCAGGTGCTCGAGGAACTGCTCGTGCTCGAATCGTTTCCATGGTGCTTGTACTAGTACACGACAGATGACACCTCAAATCTCTTGAGGATCTACTACCTCACTTGGGTTGGGCTGGCTGCTGGCACTGGCAGTGGGTTCCCGATGCTGTTCTGCGGCCACTGAATCGATGGTGATGCTCGGGTTATTCTCTGATCTGATGGCGCGCACGACAGGGGCGTCGCCGTGCCCGCGCATGCCTGGGACTGAGATGCCTCCATGTGTCGCGCCGGGGAAGGCAGAGGCAGGTGCGGTGAACATGGGATCCACGTGCACCGGCCCCGGGAATACGGCGAACCCGATCTCATCTGCCCGTAGCCGTTAACGTTGTCAGCAGCCTAATCCTAATCCGCCGCGACGGACATCTTTTCTGAGCACGACCAGAGTTGCTGCCAGTGGACCTGGACGTAGCATCAATATCATATTGCCATCGTGCCATCATCTGGCCAGATCAAATTGATCGAAGCGCCACTCGCGAACATGACACACACTACTTTTGACCGATTTCTAACATTTTTTTTTCTTTTGATCGAAAGCCGTTGCGTTTCTCTCATACAGACGGGCCTGAAAACCGGGAACTCTCCAGCGATGATGCTACTGGTATGCCTGAGACCGAGATCACCTCCACCGGAGCGAAACCTCAGCAGGTGAAAATTTCTCGGGCCGTCGGAGGTGGTGTGCCCTGCCGTGGCCGACCACTGCCGGTGAAAATGTCGCGGCCGTCTTTTTGGATGCTTCTTCTTTCTTTAATCTGTGCACCCTGACCCTTATCTTCCTTTTTCCTCGTCAGCCTCACATGCACTTGTTCGCTCATGGCGTAACCTTTTTCTCCTTTCACTTTTTTTTTCCCCCTGATTCGTTCGCGATCCTAAATATGTCACGGTAGAGTACCACACCACACAAAAGGAAAACAAAAGCATGTCCCTAGTCTCACTAATAATCTGTAGACGAGTAGATGGAGTCATCGATCGTTTTCGTATCAGGCACAGCAAAAGGTCACAGGCTCACAGGTCACGGGATGGGTAGCGGGGATCTGTGGCTGGACACGGGCGGGCTGAAGCAATGGCCTGACCGCCGTGCCGGACGAGGCAAGGCAACTGATGAGATCTACTCGGCGCATGTTGCCATGCCCCTGCGACGCCGCACGTTCTCGGCTCTCTCTTTGCTGCCGCCGCGCCGCCCTTGATTCCTTCCTTCTCCAGCCTGCCACCGGGCCACGCCGCTCGTGCCCATACCCTGCCAAACTGCCTGAGGCTGTATCATGATTTGATTGCATTGCATCGTCACGTTAATAACCCCCCCGGTCCATGCAAAATCTAGCTCCCCTGTGTCCTTAATTAAATGGAAAATGGCAGCTTTGCCAACACAAACAGATTTTGCTTTGGTGGTTGGTAGTACAAAACTGGAATCCATTCCTCATCTCCTCCAACCAAACAGGTCCGGACTCAGCCTGCCCAACCCGATAATGTCCGACCTTTATCCCCCAAAAATCAGCAGCAGCCAGTTTACAAACACAAAACCCAAAAAAGAAGAAAAAAAAAAAAGAATCATCTCATCATCATCAACCAATAGTAGTATGATTGGGTCCCGACCGACCGACGAGAGAGGGGCTCGAGGTCGTCACGAGGCGGTGGTGGCGGCGGCGTCCCGGAGCGCGCACTCCTCGGGCGGCGTCGGGAAGCGCTTGCGGTCGTCGCAGTAGTCGTAGATGAGGAGGTTCCTGGCCACCCAGGCGTTGTCCAGGCGCTGCCCGGCGTCCAGCGCCCACGCGGGGGGCTGGTCCCACCAGCTGTCCCCCGTCGCCGCCGCGCACGCCGGCGGTCCGCCTGCAGCCGGCCACGCGCAGGCGTCGGCGGCGAAGTCGCGGTAGGACGACACGAAGGGCGCCCTGGACCAGTCCGTCTTCTCCAGCCCGCCGCGCGTCGCCCAGTCGTCCGCGTTCCAGATGCTCGAGAAGATGTACATGGGCTTGCTGATCGGGAAGAAGCCGCTGCCGCCGCCGCCGCCCGGCTTGGACGCGTCGTTCGGGTACACCCGGATCGCCACCTTGTCCACGAAGAACCTGCTCGCGTGCACGGACACACAAGAAGCGCGTCAGCAGTCAGCAGGTTGTCTCGCTATCTCGTCGCACAGTCCTGCATGCCGACACGTGAGCGTGACGTGCTTTGCTGTAGAGGACTGTTGTATCTGGAGAGCCTGTTGTCTGGGTGTCTGGAATCGATCGGCAACATCGTCAATCGTCATGGGCCACTACGTGAGTCGTGGATCATGGACATGGGCGGACCGACGGCATGTGATAATTCCTGCGCAGCACGGGGCCAGCAAGAACAGTTGCAATCTGGGCAGCGTCGTCTGCCGAGGATCCATGTGCGGTGTGTGGTGGTCCGGACGGAGCACAAAGAGCGGTCGGAGGAGGACGGGACGGGACGGGAATAGGCATGCACCGGTGGGCATGGGCGAGACGCCACGCATGGTTTGGCCCCAAACAAGGGCGGGTACCAAGTTTGCCATTGCCGACGCGCGGGACGGGAGCGAATCGTATCCAAATCCAACGAGCTATGCCCATGCCCATGCCAATTGCCAAACCAGGGTGCGGGGCCGGACAAGGCGGTGGGTGGCCGCATTCAACTCGCCCCGGATCCGGCCCCGGCCCCGGCCGGCCAACCAACCACCACGCTCTCTCTCTCTCTCTCTCTCTCTCTCTCTCTCTCTCTCGGAGCGGCAGAGAAGAAGCAGGCAGCACCAGGAGGGAGCGTGAGCGTTGGGGCAGGCAGCAAGGCGAGTGATGGTGACGGATGAAAGGAAAGGGAGGAGGAGGATTGGAACGGGAACGGAGGATTTGCTTACACGATGTGCTTGGGGTTCCAGAGGATGGCGTAGGTGTGGAAGTCGGCGGTGGGGTCGAACCAGAGCGAGTGGCGCATCTCCCGGCCGCCGACGCCGTTGTGGTACACGTTGGTCTGGATGATGTAGGGCTCCCCGCTGCGGTTGCCCAGGAACTCGAAGTCCAGCTCGTCGCGCAACGGCGCCGCGTCCACGTCCGAGCACATCTGCAGTGCAGATCGATCAGCAGCCATTGTATCAGCAACACTCGTGATTATGGTCGGATCAAATGATATGATCGGGAGTTAAAGGAAGCAGCGACGCACGTAGTAGGCGGTGACGACGCCCGCGGAGTCGTTGCCCACCAGCTTGAGCTTCATGCTGAACCAGCCGAAGAGGTAGCGCTGCTTCGTCTGGAACCCGACGCCTGCATACCCGATGATACGCCAAAGGGGGGATCGAGAGTGAGCTGAGCTTGACTGATTGCTGAGTGACGCGATCCAACCATCCATCGATCAAGCATTGTTATTACCTGTCTTGTTGTCGAGGTACAGGTACCAGGTCTGCCCGTCGGCGGAGGTCTTGACGTGGTCCTCGGCGCCCGTGATCTCGAAGTTGTCGCCGAACGACGCTGCCGCGGACGCGCCGTGGCAGCAGCAGGACGACAGCACCACCGCGACGGCCGCCGCGAGGGGAAGAAGAAGCGCGCCCGCGCACGGACGCCGCGGCGGCCCTCCCGTCATCATCGGTCTGGGTCTGTCGCGAGACGACCGGCGGGGGAGACGGCGGATCGACCGATCAGACTGGGAGAGGTTGCTGCTGGCTGGTACTGGCAGATGCTGCCTTCGGGAGCGGGGCAGAGCACGAGGCGGTCTCGTGTTTTTATCTATCGGAGAGAATCAGACGGGGCATGAGCGCGTTTGTTTAGGCTAAGCTGCGGGTTTAAAGTAGGACACAAGTTGTGGGCGGGGCCTCAAGAAGCGTGCAGCAAATTTGATGACAGCTGCACGGCTCGTTGCGGCTTGGCCGTGTCTGCATGCGTGCGCCGGGCGAACCGTTGCAGCTCGCTGCCTAGCTAGCCCGACCATCTTTCCCTCGAGTGGCTACAAGGCTAATATCACAACATCTTTTGTTTTTGTAGAATATTGCGAGCACCGGTGGTGGAGGGGGCCTCAGCGAGTTTCCATGATCACGACACCAGGCCATGGTCCATTCGTCTGCTCCCTCAGCTCGATCTAGATCGCGCTGGATTCTGAAATCTGAAGCCCAGCAGCCGGGCAGGAGAGCAGCAGCCAGGGTTTGCTGCGGCGATCGAGCAATCTGGATCGGGCGCTCGCCGCTCCGCTCGGCGCTACCGGGCTACCCGCTGGAGCAGGTCCGTGGCGTGGCCCCGGTAAACCGGCCGACCACGGCGCGGAGGACCGGAGGAGGGAGGGAGGGAGGGAGGGCCGATAGGTTTGACTCGGGTCCCAGTTGCCAGCACTTTCTCATTTTCAAAAAGGTGTCAAAAGTCGCTACTCGCTATTGGATTGGTGGATAAGAAGCGCGCGATTCGTGGTGGCCTCGTGACCATGCCCAATGGCCAATGGCCAATATGCACAATCCCCAGCTACCGCATGATTCGCTAGTCTCAAACGGTGTAGGTTTTGTTTCCTAAATTTTACTTTTAGGCCTTGTTTAGGCCCTGTTTAGATGCAGCCAAACAGCCAAAAATTTTGGAGAAATGAGCACTTTTTGGAAAAATAGATGTAAACAGGAGCTTGTAAAACTTAGGATATAAAGATTTGGAATTTGGGACCTTGGAGCCCCAAAACTGTGTAAACTTGCTTAGGGACTCGTATCTTGTGTGTTGCACACCAAAAAATTTGAGAAGCATCTAAATACCTATTTGAATGTAAAGTTTATAGTCAAAAATTTTGGGATCTAAACAGGCCCAGTTCGCGAAATTTTTTGGTTTCGCTACTGTAGCACTTTTGGCTTTATTTGATAATTATTATTTAATTATAGACTAATTAGACTTAAAAGATTCGTCTCGCAAATTACAGGCAAACTGTACAATTAGTTATCTTTTTAATTTATATTTAATACTTCATGGATGTGCTGTAAGATTCGATGTGAATGAAAAATTTTGAAAATTTTTGGGAACTAAACAAGGCCTTATTTTTATTTGGTAATTATTGTTCAATCATGGACTAACTAGGTTTAAAAGATTTATCTAGTAATTTACAGTTAAACTGTACAATTAGTTTTTGTTTTCATCTATATTTAATATTGCATACATGTGCCGCAAGATTCGATACGACGGAAAATCTTAAAAAAGTTTTTGGTTTTTGATTGAACTAAAGAAGGTCTAAACACGTATGAGGACTGTGCAGATAGCCTCGTGCAAAATTGATGAACAGTTAGCATGACTGGATTCACATCACTACACTACACACCTGGCCTGTTGGTGTTGAGGGTCCATTGATTCTGTTGTTCCTCCTAGTAGTTTTATCTTGCTAATTGCCCTGAGTGAGCTTAATATTTTTTCAATGAACCACCAAAAAGGCTAGGCTTAAACTCATTGTTCGATCTTGTCATCGGCAGTCTATAGAAATGTCACAAATCTCAGTCGATTGAAGTCGAGGAAGCGTGGAAAAAGAAGGGGGATGCAAGGGTCAGATCCTCACTTTTTGTAATGGGATGATCAGATGAGCGCCAAAGAAACTTAGTGTGATTTTTTAGCAAGAATTAGCAAGATAAGCTTCAACAGTTAATATAACACTTTAAAACTTTACATACACTCTGAAATTAAATGAGGCCCTAGCTGTAGGAGAAGTTTGAGCAAGGCGATGAGACAGAGAGTCACGTGTGCCTACAGTTCCAGTGTAGGAACTGTCTCATTTCCTTTTGTTTTTCTTTCTGACGAAAAGCTACTATGTGCATGTGCAAGTATGCCACCGTCACGGCAAGGAGCGATGGAGACCCGCAGGCCGCAGCAGAATATCGGGCTAACGGTGGTGGTCTCCGGGCCGGATTCAGGGCGGCCCTCCTCTGCACTGTGATGGACTGTGTGGTGTGGGTGCCCCTCCTCGTCGTTGTCCCGGGAGGCCCATGTGCCAGAAGGCTAGCTTTCAACCGGGCTACACACATCTAAGATCTAGATCTACTAGGCCGTGTGTGATCATTTGTTAAAAGGAACTCCTGGCCGGGCCGAAATCAAGTCACAACAGCTACCACAATTACTACTCCATCAAATTCAAATTATGTCACTTTACTTTTCTGCTAACTACCAAGTCAAACTTCTCTATTTTTATTTGTTAGAAAATACATTAACATCTATAAGTTGAAATGGATGCACTATTGTATCAAGCCATATTCCATGAAGAATTTTAATTAAACCAATTTGATGTTGCACATGTCCGTACACTTCCTATGAACTTAGTCGAAACTAGAGATTTTTTTTGCGAGACAAAACTAAAGAAATTTGACTTATTACATATCCAAAGTGACGAAGAAGGGTGTACTCACTCCGTCCACAAATAAATATTTGTAATGTCGTTTTCCGAGGAGTCAAACCTTTTTTTAAGTTTAACTAAATATATATAAAAATATACTAATATTTATTATATATAATATATTTCATTAGATTAAGCATGAAATATACTTTTATAATATACTTATTTGTAAATACAAATATTGATATTTTTTATATATTTTTAGTTTAAACTTTAAAAAGTTTGACTCGAAGTGAGACGTACATTTATTCGTAGATGGAGGGAGTATTTTTTATAAAAGGAATGGTACCACACATACTCCCTCCGTTCACGAAAGAATCAATTCCTAGGATCCGTGCCAGTCAAACTTTTTAAAGTTTGACTAACTTTATAGAAAAGAGTAACAACATCTATAATATAAAATGCATATTATATAAAAATATATTCTATGATGAATCTAATAATACTAATTTCATCCTATAAATCTTAGTATTTTTTTCTAGAAATTTGGTCAAAGTTTAAAAAGTTTGACTTAGGACAACTCTAGAAATTAACTCTTTCGTGGACGGAGGGAGTAGCAGATAATGGTTTCTCGATTTCTATACTATTTTTGTGGTACATTTCCCTTGTATAAAACATATCACTCATCATGCAAAAATATGAATAAAATTCTTGTTGCGCTTTTGATAAAGTATCAAGCCTTGTTATAGCCTTTAGACCATTTTTCTAGTCTTTATTGTGAAAAAAAGGGAACAGGAATGACGTCACTAGAAAATAGTTTGCCGGATGTTGAAAACTAGTACAACGGCGGACATCTCGTTGGATGGAGGTTCATAACGTGCCATGTCCATAGTATTTATAGTCACGCGTTGGCTTCAAAGAACAATGTTATTGCTTCGTAGTAAACTGTCAAAACCAATTACCACAGTTCATTTTTGTAATCGCATTTGATTACTTGTTACCCCTCACCCCACACCAAAATTCAAATTATATTGTACTTTGCCTTTGTCTTAAGTTGAACTCTTTTAACTTTTCTTTGATAATATTTGTAGAAAAAAACATATAGAGAGGATCAAACTAGTTTTATCAGATTTTTTTAAAGGAATTCAATCTGATGGAGCATTTATTTGAACTTATCTATATATATGTCAACATATTTTATCTTAAAAAATATTATTAAGTTTTGTTTTAAAAATAACTTTACAACAAAATCAAAATGAATTTTAGCTTGGAACGGGGTAGGGAGTGCGCAACTTGGCTTTAGAACAAAACCAAAATAAACTTTAACTTCGGAAGTCGGCGACGGTTGGATCGGGATTAGACCATCTTTACGGCTTGATCTGATTGAGTTCATTTTCAATAACAAAAGGGGGAAAATATATATATAAGAAAATCCGGAAATCTGACGTGGTCATGTGGAAAATTATATCTAAGAAAATCCGGAAACCTGACGTGGTGATGTGGAGATAAACATGAACATCAGTGCCATGCTTGTTACTCGGCCGCCCGTCTTTTCTCCGCAGCCCAATCAATCCTTATCCCTATCGGTAGGTGCGTGCGTGCCCGGCCCAATCCTGATTGATTGACTCCTGCGTCACGGGCCAAGCTGCAATCCTGTGAATGCCGACTGGTGACTGGAGCAGGTTATAGAGGCCTCGCAGTTCGGCAACCCGTGTGGGTATGGAAACAGTGTCGGAACATATATACATTGTTTCCGAAAACATAAAAGTTCGTTAACTATAGTCTATAGAGTCTCCGGAAAGATTGCAGAAATGTAAGACCGCATTTTTTTTGGCCTTGCTGTCAGTAACACGGTATTCATGGCGCCCCTTTTTTTTTTCCATCCATCTTTTATTTTATTATTAGGTGCAAATATCGAATTGCATTGGCCCATGGCCTACTAATCCCCGCGTTATATCGCACCTTGGTAGGTACTCTCTCAATTTCAAATTATAAACCACTTTGAATATTTTTTGGTACATACGTAGCAAGTTTAATATAAAAAAAAATTAAAACAACTTATAATTTGGAATAGATGAAGCAGATTGCTGGAGGCTGGACAAGTTGTGGTCTCAGTACCAGGCAACCTATATCGAACGTCCATGAGCATTGTCTAAATACGTTCACTAAGTTTTACAACATATTAATAACATGTTTTATGCAAAAATTTGTAACATCTGATGAGATCCCAATAATCCTGTTAATTAGAGAGAGAAAAAAAAGTCCTACTAGCTAGAACCTTGAACCCAATTACTGCCGGCTCAAAACAGCTTTACTTCTGCAGCTCTGCTTGAAGCCCTGCATAACAACATTCGTGTTCTCTATGCCAAGTTTCCCTATCTCACAGTCTGGAAGTAAATACTAGCCCTAATAAGGCCAGCTAGCTGTAGATAAACAAGATTGGCGCGAAGCATTTTCAGGGCTTGTTTGGTCCCCTTGGAACCATTGTCTCAACCGATTTTTAGCTGAAATAATTGGTAACTTGTATAACAATTGATTAGCCAGATTAATTTCTAGCCTCATTCCAAAATAAACGAATGAGTCTATAAAACTCTACTGAGACTAGCTTATTAGAGAACAGGAACCATGAAAAAAAAAATCTCCCTACTCTCGGTCATCACTCTGTGGCTGGTGTCAGCTCAGTTCACGCAAAACGATCGGAGGAGCAAGCACGCAACTCACCTCACTTGCAGTGTGAAAGTGTGCAGCTAGAGCTAACCACCGCTACTGTCCAAAACGTTCCATGCGGGCGCGCGCGCGAAACAATTGCGATCGAAACAGAGATCAGACGACGTGTCCACCATCACTCACCGTTGCAAGTCTGATCCATCTCTCACCTGCACCAGACCATGCCAATGCCAATGCCAACCTCTCACACGATAAGGCCGGCCGGATTGAAAGTTGGAGGCAGCACGTTACGTCCAAGTTGCATGCATGATTTTGCTCGATCATCTACTTTTGCATTGGGGCGTACACCGCTGACTATAAATACGACAGCATCCCAAGCGACAACGGAACCAAGGCACGCTTTGCACTTGAATTCCCTCATCTCCAATCCAAGTGCGTGCGTGCCCCCCGGCCGGCCGGCCCTCCTTCTCCGCTACCAGCCATGCCGTCGCCGTTCTCCGTCCCCTCGCTGGTCGGTTTCTAGCTAGTAGTAGTACATTCCAACTGTTAGTGCAGGAGGGTACGTGTACGTGTGCGTAACTCGCTTGTCTGGACGTATACATGTTCCATGCAGATCATGGAGGAGGAAGGGCGGTTCGAGGCGGAGGTGGCGGAAGTGGAGTCATGGTGGACGACGGAGCGGTTCCGGCTCACCAAGCGCCCCTACACCGCCCGCGACGTGGTCCTCCTCCGGGGCACGCTCCGCCAGAGCTACGCGTCGGGGGAGATGGCCAAGAAGCTGTGGCGCACGCTCAAGGCGCACCAGGCCGGGGGCACGGCGTCCCGCACCTTCGGCGCGCTGGACCCCGTCCAGGTCACCATGATGGCCAAGCACCTGGACACCATCTACGTCTCCGGCTGGCAGTGCTCCTCCACGCACACCTCCACCAACGAGCCCGGCCCGGACCTCGCCGACTACCCCTACGACACCGTGCCCAACAAGGTGGAGCACCTCTTCTTCGCGCAGCTCTACCACGACCGCAAGCAGCGGGAGGCGCGCATGTCGCTGCCCCGCGCCGACCGGGCCAGGGCGCCCTACGTCGACTTCCTCAAGCCCATCATCGCCGACGGCGACACCGGGTTCGGCGGCGCCACGGCCACCGTCAAGCTCTGCAAGCTCTTCGTCGAGCGCGGGGCGGCGGGCGTCCACCTCGAGGACCAGTCGTCGGTCACCAAGAAGTGCGGGCACATGGCCGGGAAGGTGCTCGTCGCGGTGTCGGAGCACGTCAACCGCCTCGTCGCCGCGCGGCTCCAGTTCGACGTCATGGGCGTCGAGACCGTCCTCGTCGCGCGCACCGACGCCGTCGCCGCCACGCTGATCCAGACCAACGTCGACGCGCGCGACCACCAGTTCATCCTCGGCGCCACCAACCCGCGCCTGAGGGGACAGAGCCTGGCGGCCGTGCTGTCGGACGGCATGGCGGCGGGCAAGAACGGCAGGGAGCTGCAGGCCATCGAGGACGAGTGGCTCGCCGCGGCGCAGCTCAAGACCTTCTCCGACTGCGTCAGGGACGCCATCGCGGGGCTCGCCGTCTCCGCCCAGGAGAAGCAGCGCAGGGTCCAGGAGTGGGACCGCGCCACCGGCGCTGGCGGCTACGACAGGTGCGTGTCCAACGAGCAGGCGCGCGACATCGCCGCGGGGCTCGGCGTCGCGTCCGTGTTCTGGGACTGGGACCTCCCGCGGACCAGGGAAGGGTTCTACCGGTTCCGGGGCTCCGTGGGCGCCGCCGTGGTCCGGGGCCGCGCCTTCGCGCCGCACGCCGACGTGCTGTGGATGGAGACGTCCAGCCCCAACGTGGCCGAGTGCACCGCCTTCGCCGAGGGCGTCAAGGCGGCGTGCCCGGAGGCGATGCTGGCCTACAACCTCTCGCCGTCCTTCAACTGGGACGCCTCCGGGATGACGGACGCCGAGATGGCGGCCTTCATCCCCAGCGTCGCACGCCTCGGGTACGTCTGGCAGTTCATCACGCTCGCCGGGTTCCACGCCGACGCGCTCGTCACCGACACGTTCGCGCGGGACTTCGCGCGGCGGGGCATGCTGGCCTACGTGGAGAGGATCCAGAGGGAGGAGAGGATCAACGGCGTGGAGACGCTGGAGCACCAGAAGTGGTCGGGCGCCAATTTCTATGACAGGGTGCTCAAGACGGTGCAGGGTGGCATCTCCTCAACTGCAGCCATGGGCAAAGGCAAGTGACTCATTTGCCATTGTTTTTTTTTTTTGACTGTTCGTGCATAGTACTTTTGATGTTTTTTTCTATACCTGATCTGATCTGATGATCTGATTTACCAAACCTGGCTGCTCATATTGTGTGTGTACTTGTGCTTTGCAGGAGTTACTGAAGAGCAATTCAAGGATTCAAGGCCGGCAACTGGGAGCAGTGGCCTGCAAGTTATGGCCAAATCCAGGATTTGATGAAGACTCAGAAAGAATAATGATTCGGAGAAGGCCCTAAATAAATAAGAAAAAAAAATAAGTTGGAGTCAGATCATCAGCCATGGGAAGATGCTTTCCAAACTGAACTATAATGAGCATAATGCATAAATGAATCGTCTAGCTAGCTATATACGAATGGAGTTCTGAGTTATGACTCCAAATGGAAACCCAGGTTGGGTTGAAAGTATTGGTGTCAATCTGTGAGATTATTTATCACTTGAGATTGAATACAAAATTTGATTATGATACTCTGTTCTTGGGATTAAAATTCTTCATTTTTACTACTGTTATATGCATGTACATACATTTAGACTTGAATTATATATATATATATATATATGATGAATAAATCATATGGTAGTGCTAGTAAGACTTGCGGCATTATTTAGTTCGTAAAAAGATAATAATACTGCAATAAATAAAAGGAACTAAAAGAACAATAAAATAACTATTATAATTACCTCGAACATGATAATACTGCTTCAAAATGATACATTCGGACATTTGTTGATGCAATATCATCATGAACAATATCACGATCAATATTGTGCGAAATATCATTCTCAAATACCACATGTAGTCACGCCATGCATTCAATCCTTTTTTTTAGAATCTCAAACTTTATTAAGTAGTCTGAGAATAAAAAGTATATACACCATCCAGCGGACTGATAAACCATACATGTCTACCAATTATCTCATACAGAGAGCCTCTTGTTAGCCTATGAGCATCCACATTAGACATCCGACTTTCATGAACAAACTCAACCGAAGTGAAACTGTCTCCTCGTTTCCTCGTGCCTTGATCTCTTAAATTACATGGCCATAAGATCTAAAGCCTTTGTATTCAGATATTTCTAACAACTGTGATATTATCATAAGCCACTCTGATTTGTGTAGCAACAAATCTAATGCTAGCCTAAGGCTCTCTCTACACGCTACTGCCAACGTACTAGTTGACCTTAAACAAGGCTGATGGGCCACACACACATCGGATGGGCCGAGATCGCTGGTAGTGGAACAACGCTTCAGTTCCATCCAATCCAACGAACAATTCCACCAGCAGGCTGTACAAAATTCAGAAAGACGGACGCGAAGATGCGCCGAGCCTGTCGGCCGAAGCGAAGCGGCGAGGAAGCTGTCAAAGTCCACCAAAACCACGACGGACGCCGGAAGTCGCACGGCAAAAGCCGGCAACGCGTCGACCGAATCCACTAGTGCCCCTCTTCCGCGTCTCCGGTCCTATAATAGACCGGCGCCCCCGCACCCGACGAGAATTCCACACCCACCAAACTGTGAGCAGCGCAGCGGCGACCAGCGCCCAACTAATTTTCCCCCTCACCTCCCCCTCCCTCGATCTCGCTCTCGCTCTCGTCGTCGATCGGCATGGCCACCGATGTGTTGCGCGCGCACAACATCCTGATGCCGGCGCCACCGCCGCAGAGGATCCGGGCGGCGGCGGCGGCGCACCGGAGGCCTGCTGCGGGTAGCGACAATCACCACCACCCCGGCGCCACCAGGAGGAGGTCGCAGCCGGTCGGGACGTCGTCTCCCGCGGCCGGCCGGAGACACCGCGGCAGGAAGATGAGGTCTGCGGTGGAAGTGTACGCCGGGCCAGGGTTCTCGACGTCCCCCGACCCGAGCTCGCTGCCGCTACCGCAGTTCCCCACCACCAGGAAGGCTGTGGCCGCCGCCGCGGTCGACGCCGCCGCCGCCGCGACGCGCGACCTCAGGCTTATCCTGCGGCTGGAGTAGCCAGCTGGATGGATACATATCTCGTCTGCTGGATCAATTGGTGGCTCCGTTTTTTTTTCAAATTTTTTATTAGCTCCTACTCCTATACGTACATAACTTTACTACTACTAGTCAACGCACACGCATGATCCATCAAGCTGCATGTTAGTTCTGGCTGCCCTCCTGGTTCCGTCCACGCTGCCGCGGCGAGGCTTCCGGCTCAGTTTTATTGTGTGGCCGGCGGCGAGGCACGCCGCGGCGGCCGTGGGATCCCACCGCGACGGCGGTGTAGAATGATCGTCGCAGCAATATACTCTGTACTGTGACCTGGAAGTAGATAGTATAAGATACACCTATGTATACTCATATATGTGTAGAGTAACTGTGGGGGTTCATCCGTGTAATAAGTTATCAGCATGTAATCCTCTCCGTCTCTGTTCATCAATATACATTTTTATATATTTCAACAATCGCTGATTTAAATTAGTAAAAGTCAAATTGCGTAATCACAATCATCGTTCGCTCTCTCAAACACCAACTCACGCTCATCTTGTTTAAGGGCGCATCCTGTTGTAAGATAACTTAGGCATGGTCTTCCTGTTGCGGCAAAATCTCTGCCTCTATACTCATGTTCATTCGTGTTTGCGAACTAAAATAGAAAATATTACATAACAGGATTTATTGAGGATAAATATACACACTTTTTTTTCGAATAGTGCATTTTTGTATACATAACAGGAGCTCACAAAAAGCATAGGAGGTGCCTGCCCCCTCAGCCCCTCCCTTCCTTTGCCCCTGCTCACCACCCATGGCGCCGGACGCCGCATTCCGTGTCGCCGTCCGATACTTCATTGTGACGACACGCCCTCTCTAGCCGATAGAGTCCTGAATTCGCCCCTAGGACACCATCTAGCGCTCGCCATGCAAGAGTTTGACGTTCGAGGAAAGAAAGGGACAAGATAAGGACACTCACAATGCAGACTCTATCATAGAGTCTAAAGTTATTTATTACCTCGAACAATGTGGACTTAGAGTCTAAATAAGACTTGGAGTCTTATTTTTTCTACCTCTTTCTTCAATAAATATGCTACCACATCAGCAAAATATCATAAATAATATGTAATTAAGTGTCTTGAACTCTGTGATAGAGTCTTGCATTGTGAGTGCCCTAAGATTAACACCTAATCCTCGCCCTTAGGACAATCACAATGCAGACTGATCTATTATAAAGTCTAAAATTATTTATTACCTCGAACAATGTTGACTTAGAGTCTAAATAAGACTTGGAGTCTTATTTTTTCTACCTCTTTCTTCAATAAATATGCTGCCACATCAACAAAATACTATAAATAATATGTAATTAATGGTCTTGGACTATATGATACTCCCTCCGTCCCCAAATACTGCTATTTCTAGCAGATTTCAGACAGATTAGTGTGGCAAACAAAAGACCATTCTACCCTCAATTAATTTGGGTTCTACCATTTAATCATGCACGTTAAGCCATGGTTCTCTGGTTCCAACGAGTTGTATTTAATGCCAACTAAACAGATTCAAACAATTATCATACGTCAAAGTACTACTTCCTAGAAGAAATTAAATGAGCTGGTGGACCACGAAAGTTCCAAGGAGAAATTAAATGAGCTGGTGGATTGAGTATGCTAGTAGAAATAGCAGTATTTGTGGACAAAATTTTCTCCTAGAAATAGCAGTATTTAGGGACGGAGAGAGTAGAGTCTTGCATTGTGAGTGGCCTTACTAGCCGTCAGAGTCCCGAGTCCGCCGCTCAGCCACCGCCTGGCGCCCATTGTGCTAGGGTTTGAGATTGGAGAAAGCACGAGATAGAACCTAGTAGCAGTACCTAAGAGCATCTCCACTACTCCACTAGACCCCTTTCTTCTTTCCCTTAAAAATTGCTATAGGGAATTGATGAAACAGTAATTCTAATTTTAGGGAAAGCTTGCTTAAGCAAATTGAGAAAAAAAATCACATCCCTCTTCTCTCCCGTGACTCTGTTCACCTTCTTCTCTCTTCTTCTCCCATGGTATTCTCCACCCCCTTCTCTCCCCGTGGCTGGCAAGGGGGCAGCATCGGCGGCTCGGTGCGGCAGCAGCGCGGTCGACATGTATGCCCGCCTAACCCAGCAAGGTGACGGTGCAACCAACCTGTGTGCTCATGGCGACAATGGCTCCATTTGTGGCCCCGCTATATCACTAACTGGAGGAGGAAGAAAAGAGATTGAGAAAAAAATATTGGCAGATCCCCTTCATTTGAGGCATTGGAAAAAAAATTGAAGGAAAGAAGATTAGAAAGGGGATCTGCTGGAGCATGCTTTTTTTCTCCAATTCCCTTTGCTGCTGGTTATATGAAAAGGAGATGAGTTTTCCTTAATTTGATGGAGATGCTCTAAAGGGTGAGTGAGCTAGCGGGAGTGCACTCGTGGGAGAGAAGTTGGGTCACAACTGCTGGGTCTTACTGGGATATCAGGTGCGGTAGGAGAATTATGTGTCAGGCTCAACTCTTGACATGGTATTTTTCTTTTGCTCTATTTTCCTTTTTATTATTATTAAATATAATCAACTGAATGCATTGAATACAAGCGGGTTTGCCTCTTCGGTCTATAGTGCTTTGTACTAAATTATAAGTTATTTTAATTTATTGAAAAGTCAAAGCATTTTAAATTTAACTACAATGATAGAAAAATTATAAAAACTTATAACATCAAATAGATATACTATTAATAATAATATAATTAATGAGAATGTGTAGATACGTAGTTGATATTATAAATAATAATGTTATTATTTTATTATATAAATGTTATCAAATTTAACATGAATTGACTATAAATTGGAATATTTTTTTTGAACGTAATGGCAGGAGTTCTGTCTTTCAATTAAGTAGAATAGAATTGGCTTAGTTTTTAAGAAAAAAACCAGACCTGAAAACCTTACAGACCCACAGATCCCCCAAGACACAAAAGCTCTAACAACTAACCCACGATAACCCTCTTACACACAAGGCAACACAGAAAACAAACACACCCACCGTATGTTCTCATTGTCGAGTTTATCACAGACAGGAGAAGAGCAGCTCCAACTTCTCACAGTCGTTCAGTATCTTCTCCATAACAACTCCACCTAGCATGGCGTGACCGAGTCCTTGAGCTGCGCAGAAAATTGGAATAATTTTTTAAGTTAGGAAGGAGGGAGTAGAAACGAACACGAGAAAGTACACTAATCGTGGACTCTTGTTGAACGTCGCGCGCTTCTTCCCTTCGTTATTAGATCCAGAACGCGCGAGGTTTTTCTGACGACGATTGCCAAGGCAGCTTGTAGACCTTAGCCCTCCTGTTCACTACGCAAAGCTCACCGTCCCAAGAGTACCGGACCCGGAAGGTTACTACGCGAAGCAGCATGGGCACGATGAGACCGCGGGTATCTGTGCGGTCCTGGTGCGGCTGCGTCACAGTCTCAAGGAGGCAGAACCTGGCGTTGCCCATGTAGACGAGGCTGGCGCTGTCGTGTCTCCTCCACATTTGCCTGAACAGCAGGTCCTCCCCGCACTTGCAGGCCGGCTCCGCCCCGCCACTGCGGTCGTCGTCCACCACCCGGCACGCGGCGAGTCTCCCCCGGTGTCGCGAGCAGAGGCCCACCCACGCGTCCAGGTCGCGGACGTAGTACCCCTCGCCGTCGAACGGCAGGACCCAGTCGCCGTGGCGCGCCCACTCCAGGCGCTCGGCGTCGAAGGAGAACGTCCCGGTCTTGTACTGTACACGGACAGGAACACGGTGGCGCCGTCCGGGTGCACGGCGCGGGACGCCACGATATGGTCCATCTTGAACGGCGGCCGGGGGGGGCGCCTCCCACTGCCAGGTCCCGTAGTGGCGCTGCGGCTCGGGGCCGAGCCTCTCGAAGACGCAGCGCTCCTTTCCATGGCTGGGTTCGTCGGCGCTCGTGTCCAGGGCGTAGACGGCGCCGCCGATCGCCCAGAACGCGTCGTACTTCTTGGGTGAACGGAGAGGCGGGGTGGCGGACACTAGCCGCGTTCTGACGTCGAAGTTGAAGTGAACGGCCGTGCTGGCTCGGTAGAGACTAGAGAGAGCCGCTGTCCAGTCCGACGATCTTGGTGCCCGCGGCGACGAACTCCGGGCACCATCTGGTGGCCAGGCGGGCGACGAGTCTGCGGTGGCGAAGACGGCGAGCCCTGGAATCCACGTCGTACTCGGAGTCGAAGCGGGCTTGAGCGGCGAAAGGATCCACGCTGCCCTCGGGCTCGAAGTCGGCGGAGCAGATGGAGCCGGAGTCGTCGTCCGCGCCCTCGGAGTAGGCATCGTCGGAGTCGAAATCGTCTTCGTTCAACTTGTATATGCTCACCCCGGAACTGCCGTCGTGATTGCTTAGTATGTAGAGTCGCCGCCGCCGTCGCCGCTGCTGTTTGTCGCCGCCGTCAGATCTCCGCGGTGGCCTCGCCATCTTCTTGGCAAGATTTCTGTCAATGTCCTTTCGTATCTCTATTCTCTAATTTGCTGTATTATAGCCTGACAACCTGACTTGCTAGTTGCTGCTGCTAGTCACGACGACTGGCCAGTTCAGGCCCTCAGTCCCTGATCGGCAAGAGCCCATTATATACGCTTGCCTTGCCGTACGCGGAGGCGGCAAGTTAACCATGCCGAGTTAGAGTCGGTTTCGGGCACCCATAAGCTTGCCCCAAAGGCCAAAACAGAGTCGGATTCGTGCATCCTTACCTGAAAAGCTTGAAAAACAGAGTCGGATTCGTGCATCCTTATTATATACCCAAAAAAAAAAGAAAATGTATTTGCAAGTGTTTATTCCGGTGCTACTCTTGTGCTGGTTTCTAAGAAAGTGATCACTCCTGCTACAAACTTATTAATGTATATAAAAAATTGCAGAAAAAGACAGCATGATAAACTAAAGTTTCATTTGTTTGCAATAATCTACTTCCACGGTAAAGATTTTGGTTTCATGATGCTTTAGTATGAACTCTTACATGAATAAGGCTGAATGATATAGCCGAGAGAATTACTTGCAACTTACACGAATCAAATAGATTAGTATGTTTACAATACATGCAACAGAAGATAGTATTTGTTTTCCCTTGCTCCTCCCCCTTACTTAGACTTAGCCCATGGCTTTAGAATCGAAAGCACAACTATGATGGCAATTACAAGCAGAATGATAATTGCAATCATCATGCACTTTCTCGACTTCTTCTGATAGTTCTTTGCTTCGCGTAGCGCTTCAGTACCAGTTACCACATGGTTTACAGCATTTTGAACCTGACGGTGGAAATGGATCAGTGCTCAAACTTGACAATTTTCCAGTAGCAATGATTAAATTCAGTCTCTTTTTTTTAAAACAGTTACATATACTAATCAGACCAAGAAGTGAAGTTACAAACCTGATTCTCTATGTTGTCTAGAACCTCTCCTTGTGCATCAACGAGTGCTGCCATGTCTGCAAAAATCTGAAAGCAAACAGTATACGGCATGATTCAGTCGACATGTCAATCTGGAAATTGATGTAATCAATTATGTTCTCGTTATAGGTTATTAGATTATAAATAACATTAAACATTCTTATCTTGTGGCAAAATATCTAAGTTGATGTTTTGAACAACTTCGTCTAAGCTGCATTCTTGCCAGAAACTACCTGCTGTAGTTCAAGAAGCCTTTTTTCTATCTCCATGACTGCATCATGCCGTTCCTGAATTTCTTCAACCGCGGCAAGAATCTATACCTCAAGCAATTTTTTAAACGTAAAACAAGAATAGTTAGACGTAGCACATTCAGATGAGCAATACAAGTACGAAGTGAAATTAAATAATGTTGTACTACTAACTGACCTGTCCTCTACCTGTCCCTTGGATTGCTCTCTCGAAGATCTGCTCGCTGCTTCCGGTCTCAATGAAACGGTCAATCACCTAGTCATTGTGCCAAAATGTGGTCAGAACTCAGAAGAGGTAAGTATTTTCTGTACCTAGTGTAGTGTGGTAGAACCATCATGCTCACCTCCTCAGAAGGTTTTGTTCCCGTCACTGTTCCAGTCCAAGATTAAGGTTTGTATAAATATTCAGTCAACAGGATAACTCAAACTGAAATGATGGATAACAAGAGATCTTAAAGCCAAAATTACTGGCCTGTGAAGATCCTCCTCTCTACGACTTCTCGGTACTCTTCTTGTATAGTTTGTCTTAGATTCTGCAATGAACGTTAAACAACATGATTCCAAGTCTTAATTTGTTTCCACAAAGAAGCTGGAGAGAGAGTAAGGTCACTGTACCTGGAAATCGTTCATTCTTTCTTTGAGCTTCTTCTTCAATGCACTGCAATCGAAGTTCACCTTTTGTTGGATTCCTTTTTTATATGCAATAGATATTTCCCTCTATGCTACTATGTTTCTATTATATAGATAGATTCAAAATATTATTGATTAACCGGTAAACTAGCATGGTCTTGAAACAGGTTCTGCTCAACTCCTTTTCTAAAAAAAAGGTTCTGCTCAACTCATTTGCCAGAGAAATGTGCGTGGTGTTCTGCTAGTAATATATGCTTAGCAGCATTTGCTGAGCGCCACTGTAATAGATGCTTGCATTAGCATAATAAATGCAACGATCTTACATGGTCATCGACATCCTTGATCGGTCTACGCTCGTGCCCTTCCCACACCCTGGCTTCTTTCTGTTCTCAAGATTCTGCAAACCAAAAGAGGATGAACACTGACGAACATCTGGTGAATGTGAATCAAATGCTGAAGATATGGTCAGGGTAATGTCTGTACATTTCTGTCCATTTGTTCCAACTTCACTTTTACGTTGCGTGCGATCTTCCCTACTTCATCAATGTCTTTCTCCATGCGCCCTTTTATCGCTGGAAGACGAGTTATTTCAGATGAGTGCTCAGTTAGATGTTCAGTTTAGAAATGTTGATACCAGTCTGTGTCAACGAGCGAAGTTACACATGCACCTTTCATTGCAGAAGCCTTAGTGACTGACTTCGATTCCTCATTAGCTTCCTGTAGATTTGCAGAGAGAATAAATTGTCTCTACACGGGTCCAAAACTAATACGCGACCAGGAGATGCAGGAAAAACATGTCGTCACGGAGAAGTAACATTTCCGAACTAAACTACAAAAATTGAGTAATAGCTACCTGAAGCTTGTGGACTATGTTGGACATCTTATCCAACAGGGTCTCAATCTCTTTAACCTAACAAAAGAAAAAAAGAACTCCTTGTAAGTAAATACTAATTCTGCGTCATTAATTATCACTGCTACAAAACTGCAAAAAGGAGATTTGATAAAACTTTCAGATCTGCACTAGTGCTTTCATTATAAACTGAAGACCAAACCTGTTCAAAGAAGTCTTTGAGACCATAATCAGAGTTGTCCTTGGGATTTCGATTCCCCATCTCAATGTCCCTCTCCCTTTCTGGCTTCTCATCCTTCTCAAAGGAATCCTGCCATCGAATTAACAGAACCGACAGCGGTTCCAACAAGTATATTAGTAAGTGATCATGAAGACAGCCACTGAATTTGGTATCTCCGTTTTTGCAGGTTATCCCAACAGGAAAATCAGTCAGGCTTCAAAGACAGATATTCTGTCATGACAAAAACCATTGTTTCTATACAGTCTAAGTACCCGGCATGAAAACTAGAACAAAAAAAAAAGGGAGATACAATCTTGCAAGAACGAACTGCACATACCGTGAGAAGATTGTTCATCTTGTGGTCCTCGGCGAAAGAGACGGAGGAGCCTTCCCTTGGGTTTCTCGTGCAGTGGTGCGAAGAACAGCAAGCCGCCGATGAAGAAGGAAATGGCGTATTCTTCAGAGGACTTTGGAGAAGCCGTTGCGATGAGGATAGCTAGCAGGAGTAGTAATAAACTATAGTCAGCAAGGATGATCTTGGCGACGCCGGCCAGCACTAGAAGCCATTAACTAGCAAACAACCGGGTTTAGCAACTAACTAAAGAGACTTAATGCCTATTCAATGGTAATGACTACGCTGCCAACGGATGGAAGAATGCACGGCCTCTTCTCCTCTTTCGGTGGTCTTCCGGTCATCCCCAGGGAAGAGACGGCCGTGTTATTTATTCACTTTTCTTTTCTGATGAAAGAATGCTATATTTCTCTTCTCTATAAATAATCGCCACGAACGTCTGGCGCGTAGGCTACTGGGCTTCATATGTCGCCCGGGTTTAATGGGCTGGGCTGGTATCGGTTATGTTGCAGATGCTCGGTGGCTAAAGAGGCTGTTGGGCTGTATTGGGCCCCACTATTCAAGAGCGAGCGAGATGTTCTGCACATAGACGAGCAAGTGCTCATCATCACAGGATCCAGCTGCTCTCCACGGCCGGACGACGCATCAACGGACATTTTTCTTTATCTCGAAAGTGCTAATTGTCTAAATTGGAGATAGAAAAAGGACGTTGTCTTATCTACCCACATAAACTTATATAATCAGGAGATTTGAGAAAAACAAACTAGAGAGATTATTTATTTCTAATCAGACCTTTATTACTGTTAACGCCGAAATGATATGGATTACACTATTTAGGGCTAGATCATCCGTGCTACCCGAACTGAAGAACATAGTGAGAATATCACACTTTCGTGGTGAAGAACAAAGAAGTTTATGAGGAAACCATCAAAAGATAACCTACTTGTGTGAACGAAGAACTGGGTAGTCTTGAGGCAAATTAGTAAAAAAACCGTCGAAACTCTTATCCAGGAGGGACTCATCGGAGCAAGGATGCCATAGTGTTGCCCTAGGTCGGCCAATAAGCTTAGAACATTATCGTTGGTCTTTGGATCAAACAATGAATACCAATATGGGTTTGAAAGAGGATATAAGTGGTTTGTATAAATGTAAAAGATTGTTAGGTGTATCTCAATCGGTCATCATCTTTATATTTATAGGCCGCTAGGTCTTCCCTGTGTATAAGAGACAACCGGCGAGCAGCGATACAGTTTCCGTTGATTGCTTCGACCGCCCCTGATGCCGTGAGGAGGATTCAAGATCAGCTTGAACTAGGAGCATATCCCACACGTTGCTGCGGGAATTGCAGATTAATGGATTGTGTAGTATGATGATGTCGACTATACTTATTTGTCTTGCTGACGTGAACACTACAGTTGTCATGTGTGCTATTGGATTTTAATTGTATATGTGGTAGTGCATTACATGTTGAGGTAAACAGTTATTGAGGATTTACTTAGTGGTTTTTAATTGAATATAGTAGTGTATTGCTTAGATGGATAGCTTGCATGCTTGGAGAAATAGTTAGTGGGGTTTAGGATTATAAGAGTTATAGATCGGTTAAAGATACATGCCCTTAACAAGAAGGAAGGTTCGGAGTAAAATCAAATCTATTTGCATGCATGTCTCTTATTTGTGAAAATAATCCACTAGCATGTTAAATTAACCATGTCACTAGTGCATACGTTAGTAGTACTTTGTCTCGTTCCAAACATGGAGCTGCCAAAATCAATAAAAAACCTCCATTGACCTGCCCCTTTCGGTCTTACTTCCTCCGTCCAAAATAATTATCGTTTTGAGTTTTCATGTCACAAATTTAATTAGATTTATATAGAAAATACGTATAATATTTATATCTTTAAATAAATTTGTTAAAAAAAATTAGATTTAAAGATATTTTCAATGATACTAAATATATGTATCATAAATATTAATATTTTTAATATATATTTAATTAAAGTTATTTTTCGGAAAGCAAAACGACAATTATTTTGGGATGGAGGGAGTAACTCTTAAACATAAAGTTGAAAGCTATCCTATGAACGTAAGAGGGTGTTTGGTTGTGGATGTTGAAATTTAGCATTTTTTTATTTTATTTGATAATTAGTGTTTAATTATGGACTAATCAGGCTCAAAAGTAGTTGTTTGTTTTTTTTCGGAAAATAGAATTTTACTTTCCTGGAGGTATATTACTACTACGCTGGAAGACGCTGCGGTGGACTGGTGAACTACTTGCTGATTGTTGCACAACTTGTGCTTATCAAGGTGTATTGACAGAGTCAACACACACGAAAGACCTACTAGTACTAATTAAACTGAAGCCACCATCTGTTCTTTAGTTGCGCCTTGATATAGCCCTCGTGGATCCATGAACGGAATCGTGATCCGCGAAGGTCATCGCTGACTTTATACCAAAATTTTTGTTTCACAGCACGAGCTGTCGAGGCGCATTTTGGTATATATAGTATTTCTGGTATAAATGTACACCCTTTGTCCCTGAATAAATAGAATTTTAGAATTGTCTTGAATCAAACTTTTTAAATTTTATTCAATATTTTAAAACTTTGACCAAATTTTCTAAAAAACACGTTAAGGTTTATGACATGAAATTAATATCATTAAATATACCATATAATATATTTTCGTAATATGCTTATTTTATGTTATAGATGTTGTTACTTTCCTACAAAGTTAGTCAAATTTAAAATAATTTGATTTGCATGGATTTTAGAAATTGATTTATTTGTGGAAGGAGGTAGTACATTTTAGTTTCTCTACCATTGTTTTAGTGCACTACCCACTCCATTTGATTTTTTTTACTTATTAAAGACAATCACGAATACGGTCTGGCGTAAATTAATATTATTAATTACATGATAATTGCGTTAGTATGTTCCATGGTAGTCAAAGAAAATGCGAAGCTCTTAAATCAACTACAAAAGGTATTGCATACTTCCTATATGACGCAAATAATAAACGATCGTGTTTAACCTTTAATCGGATAAACGACCGCAAAAAATAGATGTGGACTCTAAGAAGAGAATGGAAAACTTGGGACTTGGGAGGTTGTGAGTTTAAACTCTGGAACCGCACATGTGCTTTTATTTGCGAGATAAACATGTGACTTTAGTAAGGCCTTGTTTACTTCCACCTTGAACCTAAAAATTTTCAAGATTTTCCGTCACATTGAATCTTTAGGTGCATGCATGAAGTATTAAATATAAACGAAAATAAAACTAATTGCACAGTTTGGTCGGAATTTACGAGACGAATCTTTTGAGCTTAGTTAGTTGATGGTTGGACAATAATTACCACAAACAGACGAAAGTGCTACAGTGTCGCGAAAATTTTCCCTTCAGAAACTAAACACGGCCCTAAACGCGCTAGCAAGTGTACTTAGTAAACGCGGCAATTAATTGTTATGTCAAGGGGGGGGGGCATAGCGGAACTAGTCGCGGTAGCAAGTGTACTCAGTAAACACGGCAATTAATTATGATGTCAACGGGGGGCCCTAGCGGAACTAGTCTTAAGACATGCACTGCAAGTTGTGCAACATTGAGGCCTTGTTTAGTTGCCGGAATGAAAATATTTCGGCTAGTAGCACTTTCGTTTGTTTGTGGCAAATATTATCTAATTATAGATTAACTAGGCTCAAAAGATTCATCTCGTGATTTACAGGTAAACTGTGTAATTAGTTTTTGTTTTTGACCATATTTAATACTTCATACATGTGCCGCAAGATTCGATTTGACGGGGAATCTTGAAATTTTTTTGGTTTTTGGGTGAACTAAACAAGGCCTGAGACACAGGACACACAGTGTGTGTGTATATATATGCAGGACACAGGATCGATCTTCCACGGCAAAGCACAGGCACAGGCATGCACAAGTAAGCACAAGCAGAGACAACGCACGCACACAGAGCTAGCACACTACTAATTTGCTCTCTGCTTGCCTGCTTCTTAGCTGCTCAATCATCATTGCCGGTGCCTCCGATCCGATCCGATCCTCAGCTCGATGGGTTCTGCAGGCAACGTATTCGCCGACTCCGGCCCGAGGCATATGATGACGAAAATTGGCGCGGCTTCCTCTCCAACGACGGTTGAGATTGACTGGTCAAATTATAAAGTTTGCTCCGGAGAAATCCTAAAACTACATGTATTTTTTAATGGGACAGAGAATATATGATGCATAAATAAAAGTACTAAAAATACTTGTGTATATACATACAAAATAATAAGAGACGGACTGGTACGTCGGCCGGCATTCATCTGTATCAGCTAACCACTACCAGGGTATATTCCATTCCTCCAACCACATAATAGCCATAATATAACGGGGTACTCATAATGCAAGACTCTAGCACAGAGTTTAAAATAATTAATTACATATTATTTATGGTATTTTGCTGATGTGGTAGCATATTTATTGAAGAAAGATGTAGAAAAAAAAAGATTTCAAGTCTTATTTAGACTCTAAGTCCATATTGTTCAAGGTAATAAATAACTTTAGACTCTATGATAAATTCTGCATTGTGAGTGCCCACTAGTACTACTAAGGGCGTCCACAATGGTGTTTAAATCGCTAGCTATTTGATATTTAGCAAGAATGTTATTGGCTCTCAATGACAATTTGCAAATAGCTAGCTTAGAAAGTCGCTAGCTATTGTGGAGAGTATTGTGGGAGAGTTATTTCTAGAAGATCGTGCTAGATTAGTTATTTATGAGTCGCTAGCTATTAGGAAGTCGCTAGCTATTTGATCTCTCTCCTCGATAGCCAATGAGAGTGCTACTTTTTTATTATTTTTATATGTCATCTCGCTAGCTATTTGTAAAATATTATTGAAAGCTAATAAAAAATTTCTCTTAGCTAGCTATTTGATAACCGTAGATGACCTAAACGAGCTAGCAAGTGTACTTAGTAAACGCCTCAATTAATTATGATGTCAACGGGCCGGGGCCCCTAGCGGAACTAGTCTTAAGACATGCGCACTGCAAGTTGTGCAACATCGAGACACAGGACACAGTGTGTATATATGTGCAGGACACAGGATCGATATCCACACGGCAAAGCACAGGCATACAGGCATGACAACGCACGCACACAGCTAGCACATTACTTGCTCTCTGCTGCATTTGTTGCCTGCTTCTTAGCTGCTGATCATCATCGCCGGTGCCTCCGATCAGATCCTCAGCTCGATGGGTTCTGCAGGCAACGTATTCGCCGACTCCGGCCCGACGCATATGATGATGACGAAAATTGGCGCGGCTTCCTCTCCAACGACGGTTGAGATTGACTGGTATGTCCGCATGCTAGATTGCTAGCTAGCTCAAGATCCATATCCATGCATCACCTCTTGTCTTCTTCTTATGCTAGCGGCTCCATTCTCATTACCCTAGCTCATTTTAAGGTCTTTTTGACCAGCTAGGACTAGTTATTAGCTGAAGTTAAAAGTTACATTTTTATGCTTGCAGGGACAATGAAGAGCACCGCCGGTGCATCACCGCCTGTCTCGTTAAAGGCACTTACCTTCTAGAGAGCGAGCGAGCCAACTGCTGGGAGGAGGACGCCAATTCCGAGGAGCAACTCGCGCCGGCGTGGTGGGAGAGCTTCCACTTCCGCCGGCACCGTGTGCTTGCGTGCGTGTGCGAGTGCCTCCTCTGCAAGATCGGCCACCACATCCTTGCAGCCCGAAGCACGCCCTTCATCTACGGAGCTATCTTCGAGTACGTGCCGCCGGCCGGCGCGCGCCGCCACCCGTCGGCGGCTCCAAGCTACGTCGTCGCCTTCCGAGGCACCATGCGACGGGATCCCACAACGCTGGGCGACATGCGCCTCAACCTCAGGATCCTGCTCAACGAGCAGCACTTCTGCGGCCGCTTCAGCCATGCACGCGCAAAGGTGGAGGAGCTCCTCAACTCTATCCCCAAAAATGGCGGCGGCGGCGGCGGGGTGTGGCTCGCGGGGCACTCGCTTGGCGCGTCCATAGCGTTGGATGTGGGGCGCCATGTCATGACCGAGAAGGAGCTGAAGCTCCCCACCTTCCTATTCAATCCGCCGCAGGTGTCGCTGGCTAGCCTGGCTCCGGCGATCAACAAGATGCCCATCGCAGAGGTGGCGAAAAGGGGTGTGCACGCCTCGAGCTCCGCCGTGAAGCACGTGCTGGGGAAGACGGTTCTGAGGCCCCACAGGAGGAACATGGAGGAGAAGTTCGAGCGGCTGTCGCCATGGGTGCCGAATCTGTACGTGCACCCGCGGGACGTCATCTGCAGCGGCTTCATCGACTACTTCGAGCAGCGGGAGCGCCACCCACGCGTGGCCGGAGCGGCTGCCATGATGTCGTATCGAGACATGTGCCGCTCTGCTATCGGCAAGCAGAATGATCGCCCGCATCTCCTACCATCCGCAGTACTGTGGAAGAACCAGAGCTCGGAAGGCGACCCACACGAGCTCCGGCAATGGTGGCAGCCCCAAGGCCCCGAATTGGAGTTGACCAGCCAGTTATACAAGTGGTCTTGAGTATTAATGGACCGATTCTTATACATGCTTGTTCTCATCTAATCGATCCCGCGGATGCTCACTATCAGAGAGAGAGAGAGAGAGAGAGAGAGAGAGAGAGAGAGAGAGAGAGAGAGAGTGGATGTTTGTAGTTTTAATTTCATCGTGTGTTAGGACAAGTTAGAAGTATATCTATATTGGTGGTTGTTTCATATAGGTTATGGTCTTACATGCTGTGCCACGTAATCATGAGACATAGAACAACCAACTCATACAATAAATTATCTTTTAAGTTGCCTTATAGTAATTCACTAGCAAATTTGCTCATATGTTGCAACGGAAAAAAAATTATCGAATGTTAATGACAAACAATGATAAAAAACGATATCTATTTATATGGAAGTCTCACCCTAGCTACCTCATACCCTAGTGCAAAATTGGCGAGGGTAGGGGATGAGGGTTTTTCCATAGGAAAGGTTGCCAATGATTGTGGGATTGGTCCACAAATTACTTATAAGATTTAATTCTTGGTTTGATTAGTTTGACCATTGGTAGAATTTAATACTTGTTCTGTCCCTAAAAGCTTCAACTCCTAGAATCCATGTCAGTCAATTTTTTTAAATTTTGATCAACTTTATAGAAAAGAGCATCAATATTTATGACATAAAATGGGTATCTTATAAAAATATATTCTATGATAAATCTAATGGTATTAATTTGGTACTATAAATCTTAGCATATTTTTCTAGAAATTTGGTCAAAGTTTTAAAAGTTTGAATTAGGACAATTCTAGAAATTGAAGCTTTCAGGGACAACAAATCAAATTAGTAGATTTAGGAAAGATCTAAGATCCTCCTTTTGTTTTTGGTTAGGTGCCTTTAGTTAACACAGGTTTGTAATCCTTCGGACCATTCATTAATTTAAATTTAATCTCACTGTGGGGATCTCCCCCACAGTATTCACGTAAAAAAACAAGTCAAATTAGAGAGTACAAAATACTTAGTTACACAAACTAAGCAAAACAACTAATTTACTATAAAACTAAACTAGCTACACAAGGAAGCTACTTCTATGCTACACAAGTATGAAGAAAACTAGAAAGCTACTAAAGCTAGACTAGTTACAAAAGCAACTACACAAGCATAATGTATATCTAAAATGTAAATACAAGCTTGTCTAAGATCACTTGGTTGCCACCAAGCTAGTTTCGATTGTGTCGACCACTCACTTGGTGGTTCAGCGACTAATTGGCATGCATCACTCGCCAATTCTACACATTGGGCGCCACAAGAACGTACCCCAAAATTGAAGGTAGCTCAACGACATGCTCAACTAGAGTTGCTCTTAGTGCTCTCGTGGGGCGAGCACAATACCCCTCACAAGTCACAATCACTTCTTCGGAGCTAGTCATGGACTGTTGGACCATTCCAGGCTGCGTTTCACGCGATGGGGATCAGTTATGTCCCATTAAGTTCCCCACATGGATCAATTTCATATAGTTTTTATCCCCTAATGGATGAAATGCCCGTCGAGGATCAGGGCCCCATTGCCATCTTGAGACGCAACACGACAAAGAGTACGCGGGTCATCTCCGCATGAGGAAGAAGATGGCGCAAGTGGGTTAAGTAGTCCCATGAGGGCCACTTCCCCTTTGGTGTACAAAGTGGTAGCCTTCAACCCCCATGTGAAGCCATCGTTACCTACCCTAGAAATGCCCCTGTAGCCTTGCCGACTTCTGACTACTCTTGCCTGCAGTTCGTACCTGCCTGAACTTCCTCATTCCCAATTGCAGGAGCACCGCAGACCAATGAAGGTTGTTGATCAAAGCCTCACCTATGCTCGGTGGCGCTATGACCTTCATGGTTACATCCTCTGTTCCCCACTTCCCCCTAGTGGGATCCTTCGTTCTCCACTTCTCGTCCATGACTGGGAAGCCAGGAGGAGGCGATAGTGTGTGATTCATTTAATTTGCGTAGTTGATCTAATTAAGTTGTTTGGACTCTGGGCATCGAAGTACATGTTGTATGTTGTTAGTGATATTATAACTCAAAGCATACATAGATGATATTGGCTTTTGCAAAGTAATAATCAGAATTATAATTGAATGATGAATACTACTACTAGAAGAATAAATACCAGCCAATAATCATTATGGTTAGTGACACGAACAATAGAATTTATGGTACTTGCAAAAATAATTATGGGAAACATATAATGTATTTGCAAGTTGTACATGGACTAGTAGTAATAGTAATGATGAACACAAAAGGATATTGACCTGATATTTTCTTGTTGCTGTCACAACAGCAACTAACACAATAGCAAACAAAACTACAAGTGATCAATAACAGATGCAATCGTGTTTTGGCTCGATGCAATAGTAACGACGAACACAAATGTGATATATCAATTAACTAATGGGCTGAGGTAGAAAAAAATCATCCATTCTGTGAAACTGTCAAAAAAAAGTGTGTTGGTGATATAAAAATTGATCTCACACCCAAAGTGCAAGAGCACATAAACCACAAACAGATCGAGTCGGCACACAATTCTGCAGAAACCAGCCTAGTCAACTACAGAAACCATCCTCAACAATTTTCTCAGGTTTTGCCCAACTATCAAACTTGCATGGTGAAAAATGTCTAGGTTTACAAGTAAGGGCCTGTTTAGATGCACTGAAAAACCCAAAAGTTTACAAGATTCTCCATCATATTGATGAATCTTGCGCGCGGCACATGCATGAAGTATTAACTATAGATAAAAAGAATAGCTAATTACACAGTTTACTTGTAAATCACGAGACGAATCTTTTAATTCTAGTTACTCCATGATTGGACAATGTTTGTCAAGTAAAAACGAAAATGTTACAGTGTCAAAATCCAAAAAAAAAATAGATCTAAATAAGGCCTAAAGTCTGCAAATGTTATGTATCATGCTATAAATGACTAGTTTTCAGCTTTACTAGCAATTAATAACTGTCAACACTCATCTCCATTGGAGAGTTTCATGGCGTTGTTTCCAAGACTACATGTCATATGAAATAAAATGAAACTTGAATAAAACACTCACTCTCAATGGAGAGTTTCATTTCATAGTTTCATAAGCATTTAATTCCAAGACTCATAGAGAGTTGGTAATCGTGCCAAGAGAGTTTCATCTATATGAAACTCATTTCTTCTCTCTCTTCTTAAATACACTGCCATGTCATCAAAACAGCCTATGTGGCAACCTATTTAATGCAAATGAAACTCACATGAAACTTCCATTGAGACTGGCCTCAGGGTGTGTGGCCTATGTCGTCGGTGGCAAGCCTAAGGTGCCGCCTCGATCTAGGCCTTGTTTAGGCGCAAAAACTTTTTGGATTTTGACATTGTAGTATTTTCGTTTTTATTTGACAAACATTGTCTAATCATGGACTAACTAGGCTTAAAAGATTCGTATCGTGATTTACAGGTAAACTATGTAATTAGTTATCTTTTTTATCTATATTTAATGTTCTATGCATGTTTCGCAAGATTCGATGTGACGAAGAATCTTGTGAAGTTTTGGGTTTTTTTGGTGCATCTAAACAAGGCCCTAGCCATCGAATCAGAGGATGAACAACCGGGTCGTCAGAGGCTCAGAGCACGTGCATACGAGAAAAGCGCGCGTGGAAGAACCCGAGAAGATCAACCGGGTCAGCAACCGGCGCGGCCAAGTTGAGCAGTGTGGAACGACGATGCATGGACGATCCCGGCCCGGCGAGAGCCACGAAACAGAGCCCAGATCGAGCGGTTCCGTGACTTGGCTCGCAGCCTGCGCTGCAAGAAATAACGTACCACCAGTTGGCGTGATTTGGACGGATGCCGGTTCACGCTCAATGTCGACTTCAAGTGTTCACTGTTAACTGTACTACCGAGCCTGAAAATTCTTAAGAACACGTTCGATGACGACCTAGCTAGCGAAGGGGTCAACAGAATTAAACGAGAGACTTTGAGAAGTACTAGGTCGTCTCACATTCTGTCTGACTGCAGGTTTGTTGCACTCGAGCGTGCGTGAATGAAGGATCTTTACTGCGCTGCAACTTGCGCGCGCGAGACACGGCACAACGCGTATATAAACACAGGCACGAGCAGAGAGTTAAGCACGTAGCACACGCACTTATTTTTATTATTTAGCTTCCACGTACTGCTGCACACAGCACACTACTGCCTTCTTCGAAGGTAGGCTTGTTCATTTACCGATCGTTAGTTGTTGCTAGCTGATCATCACCGTGCTGGCCGGTGGCTACGAGCTTCGATCGTCTCGATCGCATTCTTCAACAATGGGCCGTTCATATGACCGGGATAATTTCTACGTCTATGGACCAACGGATCTGACTCAAATCGAGGTTGACTGGTACGCGTATGCCTTTACGTACTCAGCTTTTTTTTTTTACCCGGAAAAAAAATTTCCCTGTTTCATGCGTTACCCTAGAAAAATAAACTGAATCCTATGAAAATATTACAAATCTGGTGAAATTCCTATGTTTCAAATGGACCCACGCTGCCTTATTTGTTTCACTGCAATTTAACTTATGTTGATACTTATGCTAAAATATTGTGAGAGAAAAATATTGTTCGTTCGCTGAAAATACTGCTAAAGTATTATTTTGGCATAAAATATTATTAGTTTTTACTAAGATTTTTAATCATCCCTCGAAATACAAGATTTTGGAGCTTTCAAAATTTGTATATATAAATACAAGATTTTGGAGCTTTCAAAATTTGTATCTATAAACATCTCTGATAATCGATACGTATTTTAACACATGTATTTAGATTTAAATCAGCCACATTAGTACTCCCTTCGGTCCATTTTATCTGGCGCACATGTATATCAAGATTCAAACTTTAAAAACTTTGACTAATAATTAAACTAATATTTTTCAACTATTATAATACAAACTTTATATGATTAGATTTGCAAGGAATTGTACTATCCAATAATTATAAGTTCATAAATATAAATAACATAGTATAAAGCAAATAAATAGTCAAAGTGTGATCTAGGAGACCATGTCATTCTAACTTGTGCCAAATAAAATGGACCGGAGAGATTACTAGTTAAGGCCATCAGTGGTGGTACAACTGTATTAAATATAAGGGGCATCAATCGACTTTTGGCTTCCTTCGTGCTTTGAAATGCTTGTGTGTTTGTAGGCCAGTCTTAGTGGTAGTTTTATTATAGTTTCATAAGCTACCATGTAAGCGCTTTTGATGAGATGGCAAATGCTTTCAATAAGAGAAAGAAGAAATGAGTTTCATACTTAACATTATTATTACGAACTATCTATGAGTTATGAAATAAAATGTATATAAAATCATAGAATGAAATTTTTCATTGAGAGTGGTGTTTCATTTCATTCTATATGATATGACATTTGGAAACAACACGTTTAAACTCTCTTTAGAAACGGAAGCGAGCTAGTAATAATTCATAGGCTGTTTTGTTTGTTTGTAAGACAAATTGTAGCTGCATCACCACTGCCGTTATGCACACTACCACTTTATTAACCCTAATAATAACTTGGCTCAAGCTCAACTGTGTGCACATTTTATGATCGATTGCAGGAACAATGAGGAGCACCGCCGGTGCATCACCGCCTGTCTTGTTAAAGGCACTTACATTCTGGAGAGCGAGCATCAAATCAGGCGGAAGGAGGAGGGCAAGGGCAAATTCGCGGCAGCGTGGTGGGAGAACTTCCACTTCCGCCTCCATCATGTGCTTCAGTCTGAGTGCAACTGCGTCTGCTGCAAGATCCGCCGCCGACTGGAGTTGTCGGACCAAAGCACCATCAGGTCGTTCGTGTACGGAGCTATCTTCGAATACGTGCCCCCAGACGACGTCAAGAACCGCCGCCGCCACCCGTCGGCTCCGCGCTTCGTCGTTGCCTTTCGAGGCACCATGCCACGAGACGCCACGGCCGTCGGCGACATGCGACTCAACCTCATGGTCCTTCTCAACAGGCAGAGGTTCTGTAGCCGCTTCACGGAAGCACGCAAGCACGTTATCTCCCTCCTCAGCTCCATTCCTCCTCCTCCACCAGCTGCTGCTGGTGGTAGTGGTGGTCGTGCAGTAGCCGGCGGCGGCACGGCGAACTCGAACTCCGTAGGCGTGTGGCTCGCCGGCCACTCGCTCGGGGCGTCGATAGCGCTATACGTGGGGCGGGACATGGTGACCACAAGAGGGTGCAGTCTCCCAACCTTCCTCTTCAACCCGCCGCATGTTTCTGCGGCGCCGTTGATCGACGCCGCCGTCATGTCGTCGGAGGCGGCGAAGATGTATCTGTACATGTCCAGCTACGTCATCAAGTGCGTGCTGGGGATGACTTTTCTGAAATCCCACAGGAAAGATATGGAGAAACTCTTCGAGCAGCTGTCCCCGTGGGTGCCGAACCTGTACGTGCACCGGAAGGACATCATCTGCAAGGGCTTCATCGACTACTTCGAGCAGCGGGAGAAGGCGAAGGAGTTGTCCACCCGCGTGGGCAACTCGGCTGCCACACTGTCGTACCGCGACATGGTGTACTCTGTGTTCAACAAGCACAGCGGGCGGCAGCACCTCCTACCATGCGCAGTGTTGTGGATCTCGCACGGCGACAACCCGCACGCGCTCCGGCAGTGGTGGCGACCCACAGGCCCGGAGCAGGACTTGAGGCGCCAAGAATACAGCTGGACTTTAAGATAGATAGATGCTCTCATACATATATGCTTTGATTTTAATTTGTTCTCAAACCTAATATTTAATCCTGTAGAACTTTGTGATGTTGATTTTATGCTTTACGAAATTTACGTGTCTAGTTTGCAAGGTGGGCGTGTTCAATAAGAGGGTTCGTAAAAAAAAATGTACTACTTACTTGAATGCTTGAATTTTTATTTTTTTTTTGAGGAAAAGAGAACTTAATTTGTTATTACTACTCATCAACAATCAACACGCAATGACAAATTGAAGTGCCACGCAGCAGAGTGTCTACTTCTCTCTTTGCCGGTTGAGTTGAGCTCATGTGCCGTGCAATTCCGTTCTCTCTTTGTATCCATGACAACACTGCAATATTGACCATTTTCTTTTCTGAGCAATGTATGTGTGTATTATATTAAAAAAATAGTGATTCTAGTCATAGCATTGTATACAGATTTCACCCTCAATCTACCATTATTGCAGCCAAACTTCCACCTAATCATCAATCATGCCATTAAAATTTGCTCCCACTTCAATCTCCAGTCATCCACTAGCCATCTAGAAGTGAACTAGCATATCTTGAAGTGAACCTAGCATTTTTTACATTGAATTTACAATAAAGATAAATTGGTCTTAATAAATAAAAAAAAGTGTTAGGTAAAGATCCATTGACAAAACAGAAATTTAAACCAAAATGAAGCTAGGAATATTCTTACGGAATCTTATAGATATGATTAATTTTCACAGAAGATGCATGTTTATCCAGCGACTGTTGCTCAACTATTGCTTTTAAGCATACGAAATCATATTTATTGTCCTTGATTAATTGGTAGAATATGTTCCACATCCGTGGGTGGCAAATTTATGCTCGCTATTTTTTTGCAGAAAAAAGGGCAATCACTAGTGGAATACTAGATCAAGAGACATTAGTGTGTGTAGGGTGCTTAAAAGTGGAGTATGGGTAGTATTGCTGAAGACTCTCTTACAGATTGCAGCATGGTTCAATCCAGAATCAGTTGATCCGTCATGCCGGGGGGAGTGGGTAAAGTTTATTTTGCGAAGGATATGTGCCATCACCTCCCACCCATTGAATTCGTTTTGAAAAGTGTGCAAACACGTATCTCAATTCGCATTGAGATATGTGTTTGCACACTTCTCAAAGTGGATCCAATAAATGAGAGAATGAGAGCATGTGTCCTTAGGGTGCTCACAATGCAAAACTTTATCACAGAGTCCAAGACAATTAATTACATATTATTTATAGTATTTTGCTGATGTGGCAGCATATTTATTAAAGAAAGAGGTAGAAAAAATAAGACTCCAAATCTTATTTAGACTCTAAGTCCACATTGTTCGAGGTAATAAATAACTTTAGACTCTATGATAGAGTCTGTCTTGTGAGTGCCCTTAAGACTGACTCCAACAATACTACCCAGACCCAAAAATGCGTCCCCGCATAGTACTGTGTCTAAGAAAAACATACTCCAACAGCTAACCCAAACACCAAACGCATTTTGGGTAGCAGCCTGGACGAGACGCAGAAATGCGTCCTTCTCTCTCCTCGACCCATTCTCTGCAGCTTTCGGTGTTGGTTTCCTTGTTTGCATTTGCTGCTGGGAGATTTGTCGTTTTGCCATGGGTATCAGTGGACAATGCCGCGTCTGCATTGGCTGTTGGAGAAGCTCAGTTTTTGGGGCGTTATCTAATCACTGTGGATGACCCAAAACCAGAAATGAGTCTCGTATTTGCATTTGTTCTGTTGGAGTCAGTCTAAGGTCAGTCTCAATGCATGTTTCGTGAGAGTGTAATGCAAATTAAATAGGGTACCACATAAGTAAAATTGCTGACTTAGCAGGGTCATTAAATGAAGGAGTTTCATCAGATAAGAGACGAGTTTCATCCCCATAAAACTCATGTGGCTCGGTTATTTAGTTTATAGTCTTGGTAACTGTGTCATGAAACTATGCATCGAGGGCACTCACAATGCAAGGCTCTATCATAGAGTCCAAGACAATAATTACGTATTATTTATGGTATTTTACTGATGTGGACATGTGGTAGTATATTTATTGAATAAAGCAATAGAAAAAATAAGACTTCAAGTCTTATTTAGATTAATAAATTTAGACTTTATAATAAAGTCTACATTATGAGTGTACTGAGATTGGCCTAGGGAAAAAAACGCCTGGGGAGAGTGGCATCATCCGACACAATTTTTTGCGGAACCAGCATGTCCTTTGAACTGCGCTTGTGGAGAAGTCCAAGAAGGTTGGTTTGGTGCCGCACCGATTCAATCCGTGATGCTTGGTTTGCTAAATAAGGTCAGTTTTAATAGACAGTGTTACAGCACGGTTTCACATACCAACACGTCATCAAGATTGAAATAAAACCATCTATGAAATAATTCTAGCAATGAAGCATTTCACTTTGTTGTTTCCAAGGCTAAGCAAAGCATTTAATTGTTGCAAAAATGATTGGATCACATGCAAGATTGTGAAACGATTTGGCCCTCAGTGGGGATTTCATCTCGTTTCACCGTACGAGAAACAACGTCCGCGGGGTTTGAGCATGGTGAAACTACTCTCCTTCTCTCTCATCTTCGTTTCATGCAAAAAGTACAGTTTTTCTGATATGACGCTCTAATAAATGTGCATGACATCCTGGTGAAACTCCCACTTAAATTAGCCTAAATATGCCTAAGTATGTTAGGTTCGAATGATTCCGTATGGCTTGGTTTGTCAATCCAAAATGCATCGTTACAACTTATAAGTGCTTCCCTTGAGTACTTGTCATATTCTCCATCTCTCTCTTACATTTAATTTAATCCTCAGTCCTCACTCCCCTAGTGGAATTATTGTTTATAGGAAAAACATTCTTTTTATCTGCTTGCAACTCGTGCATTTTTTTTTAAAAAAAAAATGCATCTTGTGCATTTTATCTTGCTATATTCTAGTAGCTTCTACAGCTAATAAAAATCAGGCATCATTCCTTTCTGGCTTTCTCGCAGGGAGAAACAAGCCCGCACTGTGTATAAATATGCATCACATACAGTGCTAGCTCTTTCACGCCAAATCAGAAGCAACAAACAGAGCACACACACTAGTCTACTGCACTGCACGTCTGCCGATTGGTATCGTCGCCGCCGGCGCTTCCTGCCCTCGACTCCACTACATTGCACGATGGACTCATATGTATTTACCGACTCCGGCCCGAAGCATATGATGGTGAAAACTGGGTCAGGTTCTTCTCCGGCGGCGACCATGATAAACATTAACTGGTATGGGCTTGGTAGAGAACAGGTTCTTCTCCGGCGACCGTGAAAATTGAGCACTTTGCACTGTACGTCTTGATATGGCGTGACACCCTTCGTTACCATACAGTGCTGTGCTGTTAACTGTTGGGTTATTTTGGTGCATGTCTACCTCTAACTTCACAGAGATACGATTTCACCTTCGCCTGCATCGACATGCCTGCATGCTCTGCGACATGCCAAACAAATATGTGTTAGCCTTGCATTATATTTATATTGCTGACGATTGACGACCGCGTTTTATGATTTCAGGGACAGCCACGAGCACCGCCGCTGCATCGCCGCCTGCGTTGTTAATGGGACTTACGCCATGGAGAGCGACGAGTACATGAACAGGACGCACACCGGCGAGGCGCTAGCGCCGGCGTGGTGGGAGAGCTTCAACTTCCGCCGGCTTAAAACGCTCAGGTACGAATGCGAGTGCCTGCTCTGCGAGACCAAGACCAGACTGCTGTCCTCCTCCTCCGGAGCCCACCGGCCATGCTCCATCTACGGGGCCATCCTAGAGCACGTGCCCGCGGCCGGCGCCGGCTCGCTCCGCCACCCGTCGTCGGCTCCACGCTACATCGTGGCGTTCCGGGGAACCATTCTACGGCGGCACCAGCAACAACACCACGAGCAGCAGCAGCAGCATCAGCACACGGTTTTCTGCGACATGCACCTCAACCTCCGGATACTTGTCAACAAGCAGCACGGCTGCGGCCGCTTCCGCGACGCCCGTAAAGAGGTCGGCAGACTCCTGGACTCCGTCGCCGACGGCAGCCATGTCGCCCCGGCCGCCGTCTGGCTCGTGGGCCACTCGCTCGGCGCGTCCGTCGCGCTGAACGTGGGGCGCGACATGGCCACCAAGGGGTGCTACCTGCCGACGTTCCTCTTCAACCCGCCGCAGGTGTCGCTGGCGCCCAGCATGCTGCCGCAGGCCCTGAGGAGGGTCGCCAAGAGGGTGGTGTACCCGACGAGCTACGCCGTGAAGGCGGCGCTGGGGTCGACGGTCCTGAAGCGCCAGGAGAGGGACATGGAGGCGCTGTTCCAGACGCTGGCGCCCTGGGTGCCGGAGCTGTACGTCCACGAGAGGGACATCGTCTGCCAGGGCTTCATCGACTACTTCGAGCGGCGGCAGAAGATGCTGGACCGGCTCCGGCCAGTCGCCGAGGTAGCCATGAAGCTCTCTCTCCGTGACATGCTCATATCCACCGACCCCGCCAAGAACGGCGATGGCCAGGGAGTGCGCCCACACCTCCTGCCCTCGGCGAGGCTATGGAAGAATTCGAGCTACCACTACGCGCACGGACTTGAGCAGTGGTGGAAGCCCGACAGCGAGCTGAGGTTGAGCTCCAGGCGATACAGCGATCGTGGAGCTGAGGCAGAGCTTCTCTATGGTTAATGGTACCGTAAGTGCAATGCTAAAATTGTAACTTGTGATTCTTTATGTCATCTATATATCTGTAAGTCCAAAAAAATTGGTACTGTACTGAGTAATGGTTCTCTTGGGTACGTACCTCTTTACAGACTGTATAAGATTTATACAGACTGTATAAGATTTATCAAGGATATGCTCCGTAATTTTGTCTTGGGTCGGTTCAAATCCATTAAATACATGGTGATTCATCTGTCTTTGGGGATATCTTGTGCAAAAACACCATGATTATTCTAGGATATGTTTCCAAAGACTGCCTAGTGGACAACGGACTCGCCTCCGTTGTCACTTGTGCATGGCACTCCGCCACAGGGGACATCTCGGTGTCATGGATGTGGAGCCGCGTCCTGACCCATCACCGGTCGGGGCAACCACCCCGGGAGACGCGACGGTTGTGGCTACCACAGACGTGCTACTACATCCCCTCATGTGACCTCTACCGACAAACGCCTCAAGCGCTTCAGTGAGCGAGGCACAAAGGCAAGGCAGCCAAGCTACCTAGGGTTGATACGGCCCACGCTAGACTACACCGCCCATGCTCCCCATAAGACTAACCAGCAGAATGTCATCATCACGATGTCGGCCCTGAAGGCGTACAATAAAATCTACAGCGGTGGCCCCAGTGATATGCAAGGCGTACAATAAAATCTACAGCGGTGGCCCCAGTGATATGCATGTGCTACGTGACTTGTTTCCACAGTGACGTTGCGCAAGTCGGGTTGATTAGTGTTCAATGTAGCAACATGTTAGCATCAGAGATGGGTAGCAGCGAGTTGGGAAGGAAATCTCAGGAACGGAGTGAGTTGGGGAAGAATAGAAGGAGACTTCAGCACGCAACAGGGAAATAGGGCAGAGGAATGATTGTATTGTTCTGTTTGTTATGTTTTTCTTACCCTCTCTCTCCCATAACGATCTGTCTTTATACAAGGGCCATGCCCCGGCGTGAACCCCGCAGACACAACTGCGTTACGCCTATGGTTCACGCCCACTTGGGTCCACTGACCAGCACACTTGCGCGTTTGATCCGGTTCCCACGTCTTGCGACGTCGTCATCCACGGTTGGTCCCTCCTTGTTGTTGACATTCCCTCCCCGAAGAGAGACTGCTTGTCCCCAAGCAGGTGCATGTGGAAAACGTTGCTGAAGCGCCTCCTGGTCTTCCCAAGTAGCCAAAGAGCGTGGAAGGTTGGACCATTGAATCAATACCTGAGGCACCACACTGTTGTCAGATGTACGCACCCGGCGTTGTAAAACCTTGACTGGAATTTGATGACCCTCAAGGGCTTGCGGAAGGGAAGACACTGAGTGATCTGCTGGAATTGCAGCCTTCAATTGAGACACGTGGAATATGGGGTGGATGGTTGAAGAAGACGGAAGCTGGAGCTTGTAAGCGACAGCACCAATGCGGGAGATCACCTGAAAAGGACCAAAGAACTTGAAGGCAAGCTTCTGGTTAGATCTTGGCGCTAGAGACGCTTGTACATATGGTTGGAGCTTCAGATAAACCCAGTCACCCACAGCAAACTGTCGTTCAGAACGACCCTTATCAGCTTGTGTCTTCATACGTTTCTGGGCACGGGCCAAATGCTGCTGAATGAGGTTAGTCATGAGAGATTTATTGGCCAACCACTCATCTAAGGACACTGACAAAACAACATCTGCAGCAGTGAGTCCAAAGTGCCTTGGGTGGTGGCCATATAATATGTAGAACGGAGAGTGCCCCAAGGATGAGTGCCATGATGTATTATACCAGTATTCAGCCAAATAGATCCAATCAATCCATTTTGATGGGGAAGCACTGACAAAGCACCTTAAAAATGTTTCCAGACATTGGTTCACTCGTTCAGTTTGGCCGTCTGTCTGAGGATGATAGGCCGAAGACATTTTCAGAGTCACTCCAGAAAGACGGAAAAGCTCTTGCCACAGCCGACTTGTGAAAACACGATCACGGTCGGACACAATTGACGTTGGTAAGCCATGAAGGCGATAGACAGTGTTAAGGAACGCCTTGGCCACAGTTATGGCAGTGAAGGGATGCGCAAGTGGTATGAAATGGCTATATTTTGAAAAACGATCGACAATCACCAAGATGCAGTTCTTACCCCCTGAAGCTGGTAAGCCCTCTATAAAATCCATTGACACACTCTGCCAAGCCATCGTAGGGACCTCTAGTGGCTGAAGAAGACCTGGGTATTTGGAACGATCAGGTTTGGCTTGCTGACAAGTGGCGCAGGAGTGGATGAACTGCTGGACAGAAGTTTTCAGACCGGCCCAAGCAAACAGACGCTTGATTCGTTGGTAAGTGACTGGAATTCCAGAATGTCCACCCACAGGGGAGTCATGAAAAGCCTCAATAATTTGGTTCTGTAGAGCAGAATCTGCTCCTACCCAGATGCGCCCTTTGTATTTGAGGAGACCTTGGTGCAGAGAAAAAGGGGTATTGGAAGAGGAAGACACTGCAAGTTTGACCAACAATTCCTGGCATTGGGAGTCAGCAGTATAACTGTTTTTAACATTCTCCAACCAGAGAGGAACTGGAGTTGAAATAGAAGACAGCTCGCTCGCAGGACCACGGCGAGAAAGAGCATCAGCCACACGGTTCTCAGTGCCAGGTTTATAGACTATGCGGTACTGGAGACCCAATAGTTTGGTAAACACTTTTTGCTGCCAAATGGTATGCAAACGCTGGTCAGACAAATGCACTAGGCTTCTCTGGTCTGTATAAATAATGAATTCGGCTAACTGCAGATATGAACGCCACTGATCCACCGCAATGAGAATGGCCATGTACTCTTTTTCATATGCTGAAAGACCCTGATTCTTAGGTCCGAGAGCCTTACTGAGAAAAGCTAGAGGGTGACCATCCTGTAAGAGCACAGCACCAACCCCTGTGTGTGAAGCGTCAGTCTCGATGCAGAACTGACGAGAGAAATCCGGCAACCTGAGAATCGGTGCTGAACATAGGCTGGACTTGAGGGTAGCGAAGGCAGTGTCATGCACAGATGTCCACTGAAACAGTGAATGCTTCTTCAGCAACTCTGTAAGAGGCTTGGCAATAATGGCATAGTGTTGGACAAACCGGCGATAGAACCCAGTAAATCCCAGAAAACTGCGTAGCTCCCGCACATTGGTGGGTGTCGGCCAGGAGACTACTGCCTCGATTTTGGATGGATCTGTGGCCACACCTTGCTCACTGATAATGTGCCCGAGGTAAGAAATCGAAGTCTGCGCGAACTTACACTTGGACAATTTCACATGCCATTTGTCCCTTGCCAACAAAGAGAACACCAGACGTAAATGCTCCAAATGTTCCTCAAATGTTTTGCTGTAGATGAGTATATCATCGAAGAAAACAATGGCGCAGCGCCGCAAAAGGGACTGCAGTGTTGAATTCATTGCGCCTTGAAACGTTCCAGAGCCCCTGTGAGACCGAATGCCACCACTGTGAACTCATAATGACCGACGTGAGTGGAAAAAGCGGTCTTGTACTCTTCACCTTCCTGAAGACGAATCTGATGATAGCCGGACAGCAGGTCTAGAGTCGAAAAATACCGGGCACCAGAAAGCTCATCCATAAGCTGCTCAAAGACTGGTATTGGAAAGGCCGTTTTGACAGTCAAGGCATTCAAATATCTGTAATCGACACAAAAGCGCCAAGTACCATCTTTCTTGCGCACCATCAGCACCGGAGAATTAAAAGGAGAGGTACTGTGCTGAATAAGACCCTGTTTTAGCATTGCATCAACCTGAGCTTCGATTTCGTCTTTGATAGCTGGAGGGTAGCGGTAAGGCCGGACAGTAACGGGTCGAGCTCCCTCCACCAAGGGAATTGCATGATCACAGGTGCGCTTAGGAGGCAAAGACACTGGAGGAGATAGGACCCCAGGGAAATCATCCAGAATAGCACTGATAGCAGGCAAGTGTGTAGTGCTATGTTGAGAGTCGGGCACTGACATACTGCAGAACTGAATCAGGAATTGAGTCACCTCTTCCCCCGGAGGAACCGAACTGTCATGTAGCCTAACTGTCGTGCCGTTGTATGGTACAACCAACCAACGTTGCCGCCAATCGACCTTCATTGGGCTGAACATTTGCAACCAATCCATGCCAAGAACAATATCATAGGATGCCAGGGGTAATACCTTGAGAGTATGCTGAAAGTAATACTGATGAATAGTCCAAACTGCATCTGGGATGGAGGCGTCACAGTGCATAACGGCGCCATTTGCCACACGGACCGAGACCGGAGCGCAAGAAGTAGTAGCCAGACCCAAACTATCAACCAGTGTAGCACTGACAAAAGATGAAGAACTGCCCGAATCCAGTAAAATATGAACAGGTCGGTTTTGAAAAACACCCTCAAATTGCAATGTCCTGACGGCACCAGCAGCCGAAATGCAACAGCAAACCTCCTCAGGGCCAGACTCAGTATCTGCCTCTGTGTGAGCAGCCTCAACAGCATCATCAGTGGAAAATAAAGCATATAGCTCATCCAGGACATGTAGACCGACCTGGGTTGCACACTTGTGGTCACGGCTCCACTTTTCTCCGCAGCGATCACAGAGACCACGGGCACGCCGGTAGGCCTTGAGGTCAGCTAACTTCTTGTCCACAGGCTTCTGGTGCATGGTCTCCCTGTCGGAACGCCCTTCAGGTACATTGTCAGAACGAGGGGGCGCCTGATAGCCTCCCTTGTGATTCCAGGACTTGTAATCACGACGCCTTGAGGACTCCATTGCTTCTTCCTGCAACAACGCCAGAGAATACGCAGTATCCAAGGAAGTCGGCCGTTGAACAAGAAGTACAGCACGGATTTCAGGAAATAAACCATCCAGAAAGCGAGTAATGTGTGGCAAGGCTTTCATAGAGGAATCATAGGATTTGAGTTGATCTACGAGTTCGGCAAAGCGATCCACATAGTCCTGGACTGTTGTGGTTTGGCGAATGCGGTTCATCTTTCGGAGGAGGAACTCGTGTTGATCACGATCAAAGCGAGTGTGTAAAGCTTGACAAAACTGGGACCAGGACATGGTTTTCAGATCCTCAGTAACGGATTGGATCCAGCGCTTTGCAGGTCCAAGGAATTGCATGCGAGAGCACTGAATCCAAACAGATGGGTCAACAGAATACATAGTGAAGTAATCTTCGGCACAAGTGATCCACAGCTGGAGATCAGTACCATCAAATGTAGGAAACGACAATTTGGGAAGTTTGCCGGTGGGGTGGAATTGATGTTCAGGAGGACGATTGCGCGAAAGGATTAAATCCGATGATGTACCATGCAACTTAGGGGGATTGGCAAAGGAATCATTCATACCCGTGACCGGGGAATGAGTGAGGGTGGTAACCACCCCAAACTCATTCTCCCGGTGGTGAAGGTCGTCGCAGTGCCCGATTGGCCGAGCAGCCTTATAGCCCGCAGATGATGGTGCGGCGTGCTGCTCCACTTTGAGAGATGGCTCGGTGAAGACGCCCGGTTCAGGGAAGATGCCCGGCTCGGTGAAGGGGGACGCCGTCTCGAGCACCGAGCGGTTCCAATACTTCTCCAGCTTGCCGAGGCGGAGGCGCAGGTCGTCGACGAGGCCGTCCTGTTCCTGACGCCAGGAGGTCAGATCCTCGGCGGTCTTCTCCACCGCGCTGAGCCGTACATCCTGCCGAAGTTCGGAGTCGATGATGCGTTGTTCGACGACGGATTCGGCTTCCTTGAAGCGCTGGTCCATCGCTTCGTCGACCTCATCGAAACGTCGTTCGAGGAGGAGCTTCTGGTCGGAGAGCTGTTGCTGGATTGTAGCCTGCTCAAGGGAGATTTTCTGGATCTCCTTGAGCAAGAGCTGGGTATCGGGATTCATGGTTGCGTGCTGCGTGGCTCGTCTGGTGTAGTGAAGGCGGATTGGGGGTTTGGGCGGAAGTGGTGGTGGTGGCGGCGGTGGCGGCGGTGGCGGCGGTAGTGGATCCAGATCGCGTTCTCACCAATCGCTCACGGAACCAAGGATTTACGGCTCTCTGCGTCGTCCAGCCGAAGCCGATCGTCGCCGAGAGGAATCCAACCAGGGTTGTTTGTGAATCGAAAGGAGAGAAGAAAAAAATGATAGCGATCTAGAGGGATTGGCTCTGAGTACCAAATGTTAGCATCAGAGATGGGTAGCAGCGAGTTGGGAAGGAAATCTCAGGAACGGAGTGAGTTGGGGAAGAATAGAAGGAGACTTCAACACGCAACAGGGAAATAGGGCAGAGGAATGATTGTATTGTTCTGTTTGTTATGTTTTTCTTACCCTCTCTCTCCCATAACGATCTGTCTTTATACAAGGGCCATGCCCCGGCGTGAACCCCGCAGACACAACTGCGTTACGCCTATGGTTCACGCCCACTCGGGTCCACTGACCAGCACACTTGCGCGTTTGATCCGGTTCCCATGTCTTGCGACGTCGTCATCCACGGTTGGTCCCTCCTTGTTGTTGACACAACATGACTTTAAGTACACTAGGGATGGTCGGAGCGTCCATGTACTACTCTTTTGACCATGTAGGGCACTGCTAAGGCACGTTGAATTGAACATTTTCTCAGCCTTAATACAAAGACATACAATCTTTTGCGTCATCAAGAAAAAAATATCATTTTTTTGCACGTTTGGATCAAGTTCTGGAATTTTACCATCTGTCTTGTATGTTGTTAAAAGGAGTTTTGAATATGCTTATCTAAAAATTTCTTTCATAGACTTAAAGCAGCAGATTATTAGAACACGCCGAAAGTTCGGACGCAAACTGTCGAACTGTCGGCTCGGCACCTAGCTAAACTACGGAATCAGGGATAGAATGGACTTCAAATCTGAATATGTGAATACCTACTGGAGCTCTCCCAAACATAACCTAATATTGTCAACCGAAAGCCACAAGTAGAACTTGAACTTTTTGATTCCACTGGAACTTGAACTTTTTATATACAGAAGTACAAAACATACAGCTCCTCCAAGCAACATGCATATTACATCGAGGCACACTATTGTGATTCTCATCATAGCAATGCTAACAGAAAGATAAAGCTGTACGTAAATAACATACCAAGCATCCTCCGAAGGAATTGACAAGCAAAATTGGAGCCAACACCAATTGTAAGACGGCTCCTTGTTTCCAGAGGCAAGTGGGTCTTAAAAGCTCCTTTCCATCCCAATCGCCTCTTAATCGGCATGAACAGGAACCACAGCTGCCAGCTAGAAGGGTTGCGAAGCAAGAGCGTCATGAAGGTAGACATGCAGACCACAATGGCAATCCGCTCGCTGACAGGGCTCAAGACGACATATGCGCCCAATGCAAATCCTATTACCATACTTCTCGTTGCCTGCTCCATCGAAATTACAGAGAGAAACATGTAGATTGCTCGAAGCAGTGGATGCACGTGTTCTGACCCCGCATAGGTGAGCCAGATGGTGGACAAGGTGGAGCCGACAAATGCGAGTGTGTTTGCCATCACGAAGGCCTTGAAGGTATACCTGTGCGACAGAATTGGTGCACCGGCATGTGGATGCCCATCCGATATGTAGCCACCAGGCAGAGTGAAAACTGCTGCAAACGTGACCGTTGAGACAAGGACGGAACCAACAATTAAGTTCTGTGCAATGTTGGTGAATTTCTTGAGCTCGTTTCCAGAAGTTTTGCCAATGCCAAATTCATCTATGAAATGATCGAGGCGACGAGGACTAAGGACAGCTCCAGTCCATGCCAAACAGCGAAGTATGATGACCTGAGGATTCTACCAGAAGAAAATCAACATTTCAGGAAATCAAACTGTACAAGTTCAAAACTGAAATAAATTTAAAATCAACCGAGAACATGAATTAGAAGATGCAAAGAAGAATGCAGTCCTAGGAGATTAGGTGAAGCTTACCAGTGTATAACTTATGCCTTTGTCAGTTGCCAGTACAGCAAGATCTAAGGCAGTGAGGCCCTGGTTGTTCACTATATTTGGCAGTACACCTTTTGTCGCCATAAGAAGGCTCACTATCATCTGGTCTGCATTCTTGACTGCAAGATGCAGAGGTGTGTTGCCTTCTGAATCCATGACATTCGCCATCCTTCCAAGATCTTCAGTACCAGAGAAACACCAAACAACTTTCCATTTCTTATGCTCAATAGCAATATGTAGGAAATTTCTTCCTCTATTGTCAAGCAATTCGTCACAATCTGGGCAGAATCTACAGAGCTCGTAGATGAATTGTCCATATCCCATTTTAGCAGCAATATGTACAGGAAATAAACCATTTGAATCTGAGCTATAGGCTACAGAACTGTCACGGCGCAATAGGAGCTTCATTGCGGAAATATTTCCAACAGATGCAATGTAGTGAAAAGGAGTACTGCCTGAGTCATCAACTTCTTTCACAAGAGTTGGATTCCACTGCAGCAATTCCCGTATCATTTCTGTTATGAAAGAATTTCAGTAAATAAAAAGTGTAAGACTTCAAACACTATAACTCTTAAGAAAAAAATTTATATGCGCTCCCTATGGTCTTATAATAAGGATTGAATGAAGGCACATGATGCCAGGCCTTTTTTCTAAAAAGCTTTATGGACCTCAAGGTACATCATCTAGCACTTGAGGACCTAATATTTCTTAAATACAGACGAAAAACAGAAATGTCAGAGAAGTGAATTCAACCAGAACATGTGATAGGGTGTCAAGTCATCAAATTCCACCAAAGCACCAATGAGGGCAGATTTTTCTAACTCTCCTGATGCATGTCCAACAAAATTCTAACCCCAATGCCGTTGCTCACTCAGCGTCATTGATGATGTTAAGTCTTTAACATAATCAACACTTCATGCAAGCAGCAATAGATAGGCCAGATAAGATGCTGCACTTTATCACCGCGGCTGTCAGAATTAGAAGGTATGTATTATTCCCATGATTAATTCAAGTACAGATTTTCACATAACATTACTAAATTAGTAATGATTTGTTTTGAGCTTTTACAAAAGAAACATATTTCCTACATGTCCGCAAAACCAACCTAGTAATTAAGGCAGTAAAAAGTGCTCAGTAAAGAAGAGCAGCACAAAAGCAAAAGTAATTGATCAAATGTGTCATCAATTTATATGGGGCTAACCCTGGGAGTCATCTTACAAGGAGCCCAATGTGCAAATTAAAGAACCAGCCTTGCTTGTAAAGATGTTTTAATAATATTGGACAGAGTGATATTATCACCTAATAATATTGGACTAAAAGGCTTTGTTGTTGGATAGATTGCTATAAGTCATTTTTTAATAAAAAATAAACAAATTCATACTCATGCCTCATATTCAAATATATACCCTCCATTCCAAATTATAATAAGTCGTTATGGCTTTTATAGATGCATAGCTTTTATTATGTATCTAGACATAGCCTACATCTAGTGCATAGCAAAAACAATGTGCCTAAAGAAGCCAGAATGATAGAATGGAGGGAGTAGTTAGTAACTAGAGGTATTTCAAGATTTACACAAATATTTTTTTATACACAGTTTTCTTTCGGGACTTTAAATCTAAATTGCAAGAGACCTAACAATAATGTCATCATGAAAACATATTTGACACATTATGATTAGTCTTCGACACAACTGGTTTATTTTTCTAAGGTGCAGTTAAGTGTTATATTACTTTTGTCAGGTTATTTTTTTCTCTCTATAGAACCATCCGCAATTTACTACAGAGTAGTACTACTACTTAAACCGTAGTCCCTCCATGTCCATGATTACACGTATTCATTTCAGCAAGATTCTTTTGACGTGTACCCTCCTTTCTCTTTTGTGTCATGATTCACATGTGGGACAGTAGGAGTAACATAAAAATTGGGTGCCCTGGCCATTTGATGAGTGCCGACCGCTCACCCAAAAACCAATTATTCCATCAAATCAAACACTAGATGTGTGTCCCCACATAGTATGATTCACAGCACACTAATCACTCTGCTGTCAAGACAACCCAAACAAAATTCTATATCAGTAGATTACAGGTTACAGAGATTTCAAATGTTTGAGTTTAGATAGTGTACACTAATGTTCATAATACAGTGAATGAGTCATCACATCAAACAGAGACTTCGACCCTCCAACTCATACTCCATTCACTCGCTTTAGAAAAAGTGGCATCCTCGCTTTAACGAACATCCGAACTTATTATGGATAGCCAGCAAAATTTTTCTCTCATAATAAATCAGCATCGGCATCAGCCGCTTTTACATCCATTCAATCCAACCACAGTATATAGTCCAATCATTCTACCCAAAGAAGCATTTCCAGATTTTTGACAATCTTCCCACGGTACATCAAACCCCCAAAACATATAGCAAACTGAATAACTAAATCTGACAACCTAGATATTAAATAAACTCCAAATTGCTCATTAATTCATCACAAAACAGAGCACCATAAACTAGCAGTCAGGAGGGACTCACCATTGCTCGTGAGCACAGCGGCGTGCATCACGGTGCGGCCGCCGGGACCCATGCTCGAACCTAGTCCGGCCACCTCCTCCTCCTCGTCCGCGTCCCTGTATGTCTTTAAGAGCAGGCGCACCATCCCCAGGGATCCGGCCGCCGCCGCCATGTAAAACGGCGACTCCCCAGCGCCGCCGCACAGCTCGACAAGCCCCGGGTCCGCGGCGGCCAGCGCGCGCGCCGCGGCCTCGTGGCCGCCCCGCACGGCGTCGTGCAGCGCCGTCTCCCCGCGCCGGTTCGTGGCCCGGGTGAGGCCGCGCAGGGAGCACGCGGGGGAGGACGAGGACGAGGAGGCGACGAGGAGCGCGACGACCTTGTGCGCCCCCGCGCGTGCGGCGAGGTGGAGCGGGGTGTCGAGCGCGGCGTTGCGCGCCGCGAGGAGGCGCGGGGCGCGGCGGAGGAGGAGCGACGCGAGGTCCGCGTGCCCGCCCACGGCCGCCACGTGGAGGAGCGTGTTCCCTCCGGCTGTGGCGGCGGTCTCGAGGTCTGGGGCCGCCGGGTCCGCCAGGAGCGCCTTCACGAGCCGCCGCTCGTCGCCGCTGCGCGCCGCGCGGAGAAGCGTGGCGCCCATGGTCGGCGGTGCGGTAGCCAGCGGGCGCGGGGTCGGGCAGGGGGACGCGCTGGTGGTGGGGGTGGACGGCGGTGATGTCTCCGCCGCCTCCGGCGAGGCCATCGTGTGGCTCGTGCGGCCGGGGGTCGGTGGTGGTCTGGTGAAGCAGGGGAAAGGTGGTGTGTCATTTGGACTTATTTATGCCTCTAATGACTTTGCTTTGCTTCGGACTTGTGAACTGCGGAACTGTGCTGTGAACTGTGAAGTGTATTTGCTTTTCGGTCCTCGTTGATGTTCATAATTATGTTTGAAGTCCAATTTCTTGTTCTTTGACTTCGGCCTTGTTTAGGTGGCAAAATAAAAAGTTTTTGATACTGTAGCACTTTCGTTTGTTTGTGGCAAATATTGTCCAATTATAGACTAACTAGGCTTAAAAGATTCATCTCGCGATTTACAGGCAAATTGTGTTGTTAGTTTTTGTTTTTGCTTATATTTAATACTTCATGCATGTACTATAAGATTCGATGTGACATAGAATCTTGAAAAGTTTTGGTTTTGGGGGCAAACTATGGAACAAGGCAGAATAGGAGATTGTGATAGGTTGCTAGTTTCGGAGAAAACCATACTCTCTTACTACTGCTCTCTCCTTTCGTTCCAAATTATAAGATATTTTAGCTTTTTTATATTTATACTTTTATTATGGCCTTGTTTAGTTTCAAATCGTTTTTAATTTTAGATACTATAGCACTTCATTTTTATTTATCAGTTATTGTTCAATCATAGACTAACTAAACTTAAAAGATTCATCTCATGATTTATAAGTAAATTGTGTAATTAATTTTTTGCTTTTATTTTCATCTCGTGACTTAGAACTAGCCAACTAGGGCATGCCCATGCCCTAGTTGGCTAGTTCTAAGTAGTACTGACTCCACAATTTGAATTTGGTACCTGCACCGGCTACTCTCTCTGCATATAGGATTTCCATCCCCAGTCATTGACTACAGAGACCGCGGTTGCTTATTCTCCCGCGCGTACGCTTTAGCATCTCTATGATGCCGTCACTTGTGTGTACAATCCTACCATTTGACAGTGGGTTTAGAATGTTTACTCGTTGTACACAGAGTCTCCAAGGAACATGTCCTTTTTATATTTGAATAGGATAAAGCCGACGAGTGTGCTTTTGGGAATTGGACAACGATGCGAATGTGACATACTTAATGGTTCCCGAACATGACCGGGACGTCTTGTATAAATGGACGTAGCGACTAGCGAGGCATACGATTCCATTCCAACAGTGTGAGAAGACGCGTTCTGCTCACACCTTACAGACACCGATTACAGTAGTGTGAGCCATCCAGCAGCGATGAGAGTATGAGAGCACAAAGCAGAGCCCATAAACATAAATACATAATATTTTTTTTATCATTATTATCATGTAAAGAAAAGCAGAATGCTTTTCATGGATAACCTGAAAGCAGATGCCCCGGTGATTTGGACCAGTATTAAACTAGTAGTACACCAGGAAGATGGAATTTGGACCGTGCGTGATGCCGACAAGAATACGGCCGCCAGCCGGAGCGCGGATCGGCCACCAGCGGACAGCGATCGCGGAGACTCAAGAAAAGCCGAAGACCACGTGGTTTTGTTCTCCGGCTCCGCACACGGTAGCGTGCTTTCCATTTTACCCACCCGCACCTGCGCCGGCACGGGAGACACACCAATAATTTTCTCCACCGTGGGGTTGGCGCGGAGCGGAGTAGTATGGAAGTGGTGTGGGTGCAGGCCGAACCGAAAGGCGCGCTCGCCTAGGGGGGAGGATGAGGATGACCATGATGCTGCTGCCATGCTGGTCCGATCACGGACCACCGATGCCTGCCGGCCGCATGGAGAAAGCTGCACGCCCGACGACGGCTCGAGCGCCTGAAATGCTTGCTTCACGAGATTTGCACGTTTCCAGCATTTTTCAGCACTAGACTAGACTCTCCTAGCCTCGTCGATCGAGGTAGAGGAGACGACCCGTGTCGCTACTCGCTGCCGCGGAGCTGCGGAGTACTACGCGTCTATGCGCCTACGCCCGTACGCCGACACTGCCAGCTCAGATGCCATCCATCGTCATGTCAATCTCGAATTCTCGACCATCGGTTAGCGACTGCCTAACCGTCGGCGTTGTCTGTTCTGTTCGTGCATGTGCGTATCGAACTATTTATTACTCCCTCGTCCCTGAAAGCTTGAATTCCTAGAATTCGTGCCAGTCAAACTTATTTAATTTTGACCAATTTTATAGAAAAGAGCATCAATATGTATAACATAAAATGAGTATCTTATAAAAATATATTTAATAATAAATCTAATGGTATTAATTTCGTATTATAAATCTTAGTGTTTTTTTCTATAAATTTGGTCAAAGTTTTAAAAAATTGACTTTAGACAACTCTAGAAATTGCAGCTTTCAGGGACGGAAGGAGTAAAACCAAAGACCCGAAGTTACAAAAAAAGGTCCACGAAAAACACACACACATATTTTTGCTTGCATCTAGCCATGAACTAAGAGTAGGCCAAAGTGGCTGTTTTGTTTGAAGAATAACTTCTACAAACTCCATCCTTGAAAATTATGGTTATGGTACTCCTGGACAGAACCGCAAAGGACATGGTTAGGAACGACACTGTTTGAGAATATCGACACCACTTTGTTTGCACCGGATATAATAGTCACAGTATGCAAACAAAGTGTCGGGCCGTTTCCCACTGCTATACAGCCATAGCAAAAGGAAGAACATGACTGTTCATGAAGCTCTCAAACCCTGAGTTTGGATTAAGGATATCACATATAACCTAATCAATGCTCTCCTCGTAGAATTCTTCACATTATGGAATATGTTGTAGTACATGAGACTACATTTGAACACCCCAAAGGAAGATCAGATTTGCTAGAAGCCGGATACCTCCGAAAAATGCACTGCTAAATCCGCTTACAACATCCAATTCTGTGGCAACATATTTTCCAACTTCTCCAAATTGATTTAGAAAGTCTGGGCACCTCTAAATGCAAGTTCTTTTTTTGGTTGTTACTACAAGACCGACTATGAACAGGAACATAGTTTCTTTGCCTTTAAAAGCACATGGCCTCACATTGTGGACCACATGATTCGCTCTGAGATTCATGCCTAGTAGGAGAGAGATAATAGAAAATTGTCTCTCTCCCGCTGGGCACGAATCTCAGAGCCAATCCTATGGTCTATATTGTGAGGGCATGTACCCTTAAGGGCAAATATTACTTTACCCTATGAACAACGACATGTTTGTACGTGAGTGGCTAGAAAATAATTATTTTGTGGACTTTGCATTATAAACCTAGAGACTGCCATACACCTATTTATCGAATGCCCCTTCTCCTGCACTATATGGGAACATGTAGCTATCTAGAGTAACTGCAAGATTCTGCATCCTTCACAACAGAATGAAAAAATAGATACAGTTCTAGGAAAATGAAAAAAAAATACTCAGAGAAACCGAGAAAATTCCTAAAACATTATATCAATGTCCAAACATGTTTTTAAACTTTCCGCAACTAAATTATGAGATGCATTCATCGTGAATAAAACATACACTAATGTTGTATTAAAACAATTCACAACAACAAATACATTAGGTTTAAATTAATTTAGAAAATTAATTTAATATTTACTCTATGTACTATTAATAATATTAAATTAATATTAAATTTATCTATATATTCCATATTTTGAATACATTATTAGTAATATTAAAATTAAATAAGAAGTCACCAGTCATGGAGAAAAAACTTTTAAATAGATTCATCATAGTACCTTGTTCTTTGCAAATACAAATAAATATCGAATATATTTTTGTTGAATACAGATCTAGAATCAGATAAAAAATATAAAGAACGAATTCAGATAAATCTATTTAGTATCTACATTAGAAACACGTACGCGTATGGATATTCATATTATAAGTTTAGTGGATATGAATGTTGGATGATTTGATATCCATTTCTATTTTTCATTCCTATACGCATAATTTACATTGGGCCGGAGTATTTTGCGTTAGGCCGAGAAAGATGGGCTCACGGGCCGTCTTTCAGTATTCCGTCGTCAGCTTCAGTTGAGCGGTGTTTGATGGGCTGGTCCGTGACACTGAACTTAAAAAGAAACAACCATTTTCGCTTTTTTCCCCCTTTCAAATGAAGACCGTATTTCGTTCCAGGAAGCTTGCACGCTGGCGTGCGTGCTTCTCCAATTCTGAGCAAAAAAATTGTAATAGTAGAAGGTTGGCGCGCTACCTACCCGTTATAACGGGTGACGTTCCCGCGGTAATCTCGGTGTCCAAATGCGGGTCATTTGACACGGTCTTCCCGTCTTCCTCACGCAGACAACGCAACCCAACCACAAGCGTTGGCAAACCATGGATGGAAGCAAGGAGCAAGCGCACGCGCTCGAGAACCATGCACCTCAAATTTAGCAACCTCGCACAAAACCTGCATGCCTAATTATACCTTCGTGCCCCCCTCCCTCCCCGGTTGGAACGCATGCACTTGCTTCCCACCACGCCTGGCCTGCCCCCGTCGATCGAGGGAGCCACCTTCTTGCCCCCAACGACCCGTCCATTATTCGCTCAAACGCTTGCTAGCTCGATCGGCGCCGTTGTTCTTGGACCGGCCGGTCGATCGAGCGCGCTGAATAATTAATGGTGATGGCAGCGCCAGTGCCGCTCCGGCGGCGGCGGGCGCTCCTGGCGGTGGCGACGTTGCTCGCCGTGGTCACCGCCGCGGTGGCGCAGGACTATAACGATGGCGGCGACGACGAGGAAGACGAGAAGAAGAAGAAGCCGCAGTTCAAGGCGCAGGAGGCGTGCAACGGCGTGTTCCTGTCGTACACGTTCATGGAGCGCACCAAGGAGTACCCGCACCTGAAGAACGCGACGGCGCAGCCGTACGCGTTCAAGGCGACGGCGTCGGTGCTCAACACCATGACCGAGGACCTCAAGGCGTGGCAGATGTTCGTGGGCTTCCAGCACAAGGAGATCCTCGTGTCCGTCGGCGGCGCCGTGCTCCTGGACGGCTCCGACCTCCCCGCCAACGTGTCCGGCGGCGTCACCTTCGCGGGGTACCCGATGGCCGACCTCCTCAACTCCATCGAGACGGCCGGCGAGCCGTCCCTGATCGAGAGCAAGATTGAGATCACCGGCACCCAGTTCGGCGTGAAGCCCCCCGGCAAGCCCATGCCCAAGACCATCAAGCTGACCAACCCCGAGGGCTTCCGGTGCCCCGCACCAAACCACAAAGGTACGCTGTGCTCTGTGGCACGTCATGGCCTGCCAATTGCCATGGCCTCCGCCGTCCACGCACGGCGAATAACTACAACGACTGTCGCATGCCATGCCATGCCATGCCATTGCAGGCAGCGTGATGTACGTTTGCTGCGTCAAGGACCGCAAGTTCAAGGCGAAGAAGGCCAACAGCACGCGGTACCAGGCACGGCGGAAGGCGGACCTGACGTTCGCCTACGACGTGCTGCAGGCGACAGCCAACAACTACCAGGTGCAGGTGACGATCGACAACTGGAGCCCCATCAGCCGGCTGGACAACTGGAACCTCACCTGGGAGTGGAAGCGCGGCGAGTTCATCTACAACATGAAGGGCGCCTACACGCTGCTCAAGGAAGGCCCCGCCTGCATCTACAGCCCCGCCGCTGGCTACTACAAGGACTTGGACTTCACCCCGGTGTACAACTGCGAGAAGCGTCCCGTCATCGTGGACCTCCCGCCGGAGCGGGAGAAGGACAACGCCATCGGGAACATCCCCTTCTGCTGCAAGAACGGCACCCTGCTGCCGCCCACCATGGACCCGTCCAAGTCGCGTGCCATGTTCCAGATGCAGGTGTTCAAGCTGCCGCCGGACCTCAACCGCACGGCGCTGTACCCGCCGCAGAACTGGAAGATCTCCGGCAAGCTCAACCCGCAGTACAGGTGCGGGCAGCCCATCCGCGTGAAGCCCCAGGAGTTCCCGGACGCGACGGGGCTCATGTCCGCCACCCCGGCCGTGGCGTCGTGGCAGGTGGCGTGCAACATCACCCGGCCCAAGAAGCGCGCCTCCAAGTGCTGCGTCTCCTTCTCCGCCTACTACAACGACTCCGTGGTGCCGTGCAACACCTGCGCCTGCGGCTGCGGCAACGACACGTCCACGTGCGACCCGGACAGGCACGCCATGCTGCTGCCGCCGGAGGCGCTGCTCGTCCCGTTCGACAACCGGTCGGCCAAGGCCCGGGCGTGGGCCAAGATCAAGCACTGGCGGGTGCCCAACCCCATGCCCTGCAGCGACAACTGCGGCGTCAGCATCAACTGGCACGTCATGAACAACTACAAGTCCGGCTGGTCGGCGCGCATGACCATCTTCAACTGGCAGGACTACACCTTCAAGGACTGGTTCGCCGCCGTCACCATGGGCAGCCACTTCAGCGGCTACGAGAACGTCTACTCCTTCAACGGCACCAGGATGGGCGCCCCCTTCAACAACACCATCTTCATGCAGGGGGTGCCGGGACTCGCGTACCTCGACCCCATCACCGACGGGAACACGCCGGCGGAACCAAGGCTTCCCGGAAAGCAGCAGTCGGTCCTCTCCTTCTCCAGGAAAGACGCGCCCAACATCGACATTCCCAAAGGGGAAGGGTTCCCCAAGAGGGTCTACTTCGACGGCGAGGAGTGCGCGCTGCCGGATAGGATACCCAAGGTGTCGAGCGCGCGCCGGCGGGCAGGGACGGCGAGCCTCGGGCAGCTTGCCATGGCGGCGGCGCTCGTGATGATTGTGGCGCTAGTGGATTAATTCCTTGTGCCTCCTATGATGATGATGAGTGAAAACGATCGTCGACTGACTTCATGGGCCGGCGGGGTTTATACATAGGGGATTTGACTTGGGGCGCTGCATTTGTTGTGAACACTTTTAATTGCAGGGGGGATGATTGTACGTTTTCACTTCAGTTGAGAGAGATCACAGATGATCCCCACCAAATGGAGGAGCTCCGATCCATTTTACACACACAAGCATCCAAGTGGAAACTGACCTGAACGAATGAAACTGGTGGAGGGTGGGAGGCCGGCCGGAGATGATAGATGAACATATATGCTTCTGGTTTGGATTGGATGCAACAAATGTTTGTGAGGGTCATATGCATGGGTATGATGGTGAGAGTTGTAAGGGGATGGAGGAGGGCATGTAACATTTCAAGGTTGTGGTTGTATTGGTTGGGTGTCTATATGCTCATTGGTTTTCCACTTTTATTCCAGTTTCTTTGCCTTACACAATTAAAGCTCACGAGTTTGTCTATGTATATTCCGCGTAACTAGGCCTTGTTTAGTTCCTATAAATTTTTACAAAATTTTTCACATTCCCCATCACATCGAATCTTTAGACGCATGCATGGAGTATTAAATATAGACGAAAATAAAAACTAATTGCACAGTTTGGTCGAAATTGATGAGACGAATCTTTTAAGTCTAGTTGGTCCATGATTGGACAATATTTGTTAAATATAAACGAAAGTGCTACAGTGTCGATTTCTCAAAAATTTTCGGAACTAAACAAGGCCTTAGTTTTCTTCTACATACAGAGGACTAGAGGAGGGTGTATTCATAATTTCATATGTTAAAATCAGAAAATCAAAATTTACAGCTGTGATGCATAAGTCCCGGTGTACATATTTAGTCAGCATATCCTCCTTATTAGAACCTAACATGTCAATCTGTCCACTAGTAAAGGTGCCCGCAAATAACATGGGTACGTTTTCAGTTCGTCGGTACAGTTTCAAGAGGTTATTTTTAGCCTGTGTGGGTCCAACGTGTGTCTCTCACACCCACGAACTAAAGGACTTAGTGGTAGGGGGTTTCATCCCCGTGAAATATTTTCTTCTCTCTCATCCATGATACATGCAAATGCTCTATTTTTGCTGATATGACACTCTATCATATATATTCTTATAAAGCTAAACCTCACTAGATAAATTCTCTTTTCATGCAAGGTGTCTACATCATTCTCCACTAAATGTTTTATCTCTTCATGCAAGGTGTCTACGTCATTCCCCACTAAGTCCATATCATCTCATATTCATTAAAAAAATGACCATATCGTCTATATCGTGTGAAATACTTTAATTCAATCTATTAACATACAAGTCATGTACATACACTATTTGTAATGTAACCAAATATTAGTTTTTCTTCTATTAGCTTAACAATTATTTACTAGATCTAATACAATAAAATATATGCAAGACAAATTTATATATATGTATAGATACATAATATACTGAATACCATATAATAATGCTATGTATATAATAATTTATTTTTAAAAAAATCCCGCAGCAACAGGCGGGAATTCGCCTAGTACTCTTATAAAGCTAAACCCCACTAAATGAATTCTCTCTTCATGCAAGTTGTCCACATCATTTCCCACTAAATGACCTACTAAATGTTCTATCTCTTCATGCAAGATGTTCACATCATTTCCTACTAAGTCCATGTCATCCCATATTAATTACAAAAAGACCATGTCATCTATATCATGTGAAATCTTTAATCCATTAACATACAAGTCATGTGCATACACTATTTGTTTCATCACCAATTAATTCCTCTATAATGTAACCAAATATTAGTTTTTGTTCTATTAGCTTAGCAATTTTTTTACTAGATCTAATACAATAAAATACATGCAAGTCAAATTCATATATATGTATGAATACCATATAGTAATACTATGTATATAATAATTTATTTTTAAGAAAATCTCGCAACAACACGGAGGGATTCACCTAGTTTAATGTGTATAAAACTCCATAAAATCTGCATTAAGACTAGCCCTAATATCTAATTTGGATAGCTCTTGTGCATGTGTGCCATCCTTCCCATAGACCTTCCAAGTGGTTTTCTTGCTTTTTTATTACCGTGGCTAAAATCGAGCTATGACGTTAATTAGATTGCACGCTACTATCTCTTTCCACACATGTTATATATGTATTAGTCTTTTTTTAAAAAAATTCCTATATATTTTGATAGACCTAAACCATTACAATCTAGATATATAGGATCGATGTAGTAGGTTTTTAATCATAGAGTCAAAGAAATATTTCTATAATTTACTTAATAATACACTTATACACACTACTTTTTTTGTTTGGATGCTTTTTTCCAACATATGAAACAGATTACTAATTTTTTATAAATTTTTATTTTAATTTTAATTTTATATGGAGTATTTATTTTAGTATTTTTTGCGCGATTTTGAAGAGAAGAGAGAAGGGAGGGGGGGTTAAATGCAAAATGCGTGCCACAATAGCGTGATATGTGAGCAAGAAACCAGGGACACTAATCTTTAAATTATAGATGCATTATAACATGTCAAGGGAGGCGCCGAGATATGATATGACCAAAGGCCTTGTTGCGAGCCGGGCTCGAACTGACGAGGAGAGTGGAGAGGAATACAGTAGTAGTAGTCGGGCCAGGGGCTTATCTTATTCCTTGTATTCATTGGTCTGTATAGGGTCACATATAGTTGGTGTGCTTTGTGAACTGCGATCTTGACGGTTGTGATTTTTGAAATTACAGATATTGTTCTGCACATGTATGTATTTGTAAAGCTAACTCATGTACAGAAATTATCTCTTTTACGGGTAGAAGACGACTTCAAACTTATGTTGCAGATGAAATATTATTTCCTGGCGGACTCTGGACAAAAACAGAGGATTTGGTATAGCAAAGACCGTCACCATCCCAATAGAGGGCTCTCCAGAGAACACTCTAAAAGGGGAGCATGTGGTCAACCACCAAGAATCTAGCAGTGGGCCTAGCTTCGTACCATGATCAATTCACTATCTCTCGAATCTTCAGCCTCCATTGCGCTTCTAGATTGTTCTTTCTTGTGTTGACCGAAAAAAGCTCGGTATAAATGTTTTAGGATTAAGATAATGGCCACGTAATTGCTAGACAGGAGCGGCTAGGCCTCAAGCCCCCCTTCCATCGCCGAAAACTTGTAGCTCCTCTTCAGCTCCCCTACAAATTTGTGTCCTTAGATAGTCTTAATGAAGTTTCATTAAAGTTTCATAGGCATTAAATATGCTAATGTGGCACCATTTTAATGAAGAGAGAAGTGATAAAAGTTTCATAGGAGTAAGAGATTTTTATGGGGATAAAACTCTTCTACAATGTTTCCAAAATATAAACCGGGACATAAAACCCCACTGAAACTAGCCTTTGAAGAATAATCCAAATACAGAAAATAAGAGGAAAAGCCCATTCCAATATATTACTTTTAGATCACACCTCACGCCAGGTCATCTTACTAGTTCTCTAATTTCACACTAAAAAAAACCTTACTAGTTCTCTTGGTATTATGTACTTCATTGAAAACATTAGATCGTGCACTTTTACAGCTTTTACAATATGGTCAGAACTTTCGTGAAGCTGAATTCTGTCGCAAGGTGTTGTTCATTTCAACTTGTATTGAAATAATTATGTATGTATAAGGCATGCTACCCGCACTGCCTTCTGTCTGTACAAAATTCTTGAGTGCAAAAAACGTGAGATACATACTACCGGTTGCACACTCATCCTGTACTCAACGCACTAGCCTGGCACCATCAGAGTCAGTGTATCTGAGGACACGTCAGACGATTACCACCCGTGTCCTGTAAATCTTCACTCAAAGTTGTGTGTAGAAAATGGTCGTGTATGTTCAAATGGTAAGGATAATCCATTGGGAAGGTGTGTTCCATAGCACGTTCAAGGTTTCTTTGCTTGTTGTACCTGTCAAAGCAACAAGTGTAGCGTACTCGTTAATTAAGAAAATTCCTGCATTACATATATCGGCACTTATTACAGCCTTTATGTAAAGAAGTAGTGCTAGCCAACATGATAGCAGGAATTTGATTGGCAATAAGATAGCAGGTTACCTTTTTCAGGTATTTTTTGTGAAGTTTCAATGCTCCGGCGCAAGCTTTCTTGGCATCTAAGTTCCCATTTACATCGTTCAAAATCTGGAAGGAAATAAGAGCAAAAGTTAATGTACAACCCAAGCATAGATCAAAGTGATCATTTGTGAACTCCACGAAGGAAAGATTACACCCCTTACCCTGATAAGATCATCCAGTCCTCTAGCTTCCTGTAAGAGCTTTTCTCTCTTTTCCTTAAGGACACTTGCAACCATGAAAACTGAAATTGGAACCGGCCCATCTTCACCATCCTCAGCCCCATTTTTATCCTTGTCCTTATCCTTATCCTTGTCCTTATCCTTACTATTTTCCCACTTGCCAAAATGGCGCAGTCCTTTCAATTTGGATTTAGAAACTTTATTTTTATGTACTGCACCTTGTTCTTCACACGCTGCGAAGAAAATGTCAGGATCGTATTCCAGAGCCCACATCATCTGTTCAGAGGTTTGAAAGACAAAAGATGAGTTCAAATTAACATGAGACTCACAAAAAAAGAATATAATAATTCTAGTAAAATAAACTGAAGCTGCACTTAAAGCTCTTAAGGTATCACAAAAATGTTATTTTTGTAAAGAGTATGCCTCAAGATCATGAACAACAAACGTCAATGAGAAGAACCAAGAGACAACCAATGGTCTCATTCTGCATACATTCATCATATTGTATTATTATCATGGTAGCTTCATACCTCCCAGAGGTATAAGGAGTCTCCAAATGATACTTCACGCCTAAATAGAACCATGAACATACGGAACGCAAAAAGGTAGTCACCTCCACCAAGAGTTTCTGCATTCAGGACTCAGTACTGTAAGAGACTATTAACAAAAGACAAAATTAAGATTGACTTTTGCACAAATTTGTGCTACCCATATTTACCTAGGTGGTCATGTAGCTTCGGGTCAAGAACCTGAATAATAGACGCAAGGTGTTGAAGTTGGTTGGCTACTCCCACAGATTGATCTGTGCACTTGAAATTTCCTCGCTACATTTCAATCATCAAAATGATCAGAATGATGTCAAACATGAAAGAAAGCAAATGTTTGTGACCTGCAACAGTACCAATGTATGTTTCTGAATTTTGAGAAGAAAAATTACAAAAAGCAAGCAAGACATACCAATCTACGCATCAATTTCTCAAAGCACCAAAATGCATCTGCTTCATCATTTAGTAGAACTATCATTGGTGAGCATAAATCACTCATTCCTGTATGAAGTATAAACGATAATACACCTGTAAGCTTATTTGGACTGTGAATGAGTTTTCTCTGCATTTCTGATGTAGCTAACCTTGGCAGTAACCAACATCTTTGTCAATCCATGCATACACGGCTAGAATATCCCACAATTTTGAAAGATTTTCTTTGTTCTCATAGAATACCATGGTGCGATCAGTGCGTAGGACGTCAAGCCCTATATTAATATTCAAAGGTCAATAAAAAAGATAGGGAGAAAAGAATCCAAGGAAGCATAGAAAAAGAAATAAAATTAAAGCATACCAATTTGATGCAATGTCAGCTTCCACTCGATAATTTGCTTATCGGTAATGGGTTCTGCAGATTCATCAATTTCAGTTCTATTTATGCTGGTAGTTGGAGCACCTTCTGATCTGTTGTTGTCGGAAGTAGCCTCAAGTAAAACCAGAGGATCCTTAATAGGTCTGCCATCCTCAGTGATAAGTGGTGCTGTGATAACTTTACCACTACCAACATGCGAATCCATCAGTCGACAATCTTCCTTCCATCTGGCATACTGTATCCTGTGTGATTCATAAGGTAAAAAAATAAAAATTCAGGCTAAGTGGACATCATGTTTTACTGATAGTTCTTTATTCCTATTCCTATAAATAAAAATCTTCGGAATAAATTATTACAGAGATATCGGGAAAGGATCTGCAATGCGAGGACAATACAAGGGGAGGAACTGAACAATACCTTTCTACGTTAACTGAGTATAAACTGAAGCTTGCCATCCCAAAAGGGGTGATGGTGCAAAAAAATATTTCTTTGTCTATATCATAGGGGTCACACTAACTTTTCTTGGTAGAAATAATTGTCTTTAGTAAGAGAAAAAACAGGAAACTAAAATGATGATCCAGTATGGAATAACTAGCAAAAAAAGCAACTGTTTAATTGGTGAGTCGACATGCATTACTATCACTCTTTAAATTTAAGGGGGTAAATACTTACAAATTTCCTAATGAGAAAAAAATGCCTATCGAACAAGAAATGCCCTGTATATTTTACTGAAGCAAGTACCTCCGTATTTGCCTGATCTCTTCCCTTTCATCAAAGGTACTTCTGGGATCGAAACAGCCAAGTAAGAATTCCCAGACCTCTCCTCTGACTGTTGGATGGACACCCTAAAAGAAGATAGATAGATCATATCGATTGGTATGTAAACATTACTAAATGAATATAACACATATAAGAAACATCTGTAGGACAAGGAGCATATGTGAAACTAAGGAATCTTACTCCTCTTTGTATCCGGCTTAGGACTGAGGCAATATCAAGACATCCATCGGGACTAAATGCAGCCTGCCATTTCCGAGCACTTAATGTTTTGCCAGCCTGAAATGAGCTATATAAGATATAGTTGCTTGGAACAAGAAAGGATTGTGTTTTGTAGACAAAAGAACAAGAGTGGCATCAAGTTCTCAACAGAAGACTTAAAAATGCTATCAATATTGATAGAGTAAGTAAGCTTGCACCAAGTCTCTGTCTTCGATCTGACCTGATTGTAACTATTTCATAAACTAGCAACTTGGATTCTGCAGCAGAGATTTGGCTACAAAAGATTTATGAAAGAACTGAATGTATTGAGTGGGATCATCTATTTGGTGCTGATGAGGCTTGGAAAGGAATTGAGATATTATTAAGATAAGGACGAAATTGATGATGCTAGTAGTACTGCAACGACATCTCTTCTTTATTAAATCAGCAATTTATAGAGCAGATGCAAGATGTGTTATTGCACCAATGAACCAATAGATTCTCCATCTTTCCAGCTACACAGTATTCATTTGTAAAATTTGTTTATGTTTTCCTTCATTACACCAATACTACAGGGGCCCAATCTTTTGTTTCTTTTCCAATGGAAAATGTGTACATTGGCCAAATTGTAATACCATCAAACACATATTATGCTTTCTATAGACATCGTCACGCCATAATGAAAATTGACATACACAGAATGAAATAAATAAAAGACAGGCTATGAAGGTAGAAAGATCAGACCTTGATCTTGAACTTGCTCTTGGGCACACCGTCCGTGCAGTCTGACCGGACCTCGTAGTAGGAATCCGCGGGCGTGCCGCTGCTGAGCCCCCACTTCATCATCCTCGAAGCTCAATCAAAGACAGCACGCCACCAGGCCAACGGGTCAAATCCAACCAATGCAAGACGCGCTAAATGACAGCACCACCTTCGCGTTCGTTGAAGCACCCAGCAAGGCTTCCAACAACCGTTTGACCTTCTTCCAGGAGTAATCCAAGAAACGCCTAGATCAATCAATCAAGAGAAAGAGCCGGATCACGCGCAATGGAGCAAGCAGGAGCGGAGCCAATCCCCCCTCGAACCTGCCTTCCTGCCTGCCTGCCTCCTGAACCGAAGGATGGGAGTTGGGACCGCAGGAGGAGGCGGAGGGGAGGTTAAGGGGGGATGCGGTCGGGGTGAACCGGGGAGGCCGGGTGGGGTTAAATTAGGAGGAGGAGGAGGTCGGGAGCGACGGGGAGGGAGGAGGACGACCGGTTCCAAGTTGCCGCCAGGCTCCAGCTCGCCGGCTTCCCCGGGCATTCTTTGCTCCCCGTCTTGGACGGTACGAGTTGGGTTGATCGGAAATGGACAGCGTCACTCCAACGCCAGATTTCGTTATTGGATGGATGACCACGCGTTGCTATCTATAGCTATTGTGGGTTTCGTACTTTCGTCGGTAGGTAATGGCAGTTATCCGTTAAGCACTTTATTAACTGACTGGTTTCATCATTATTTTTTGGATTCATGGCCTGTGCCCTTTGGTGCTTTGCTGGAGCTGTAATGGTTGGGTTGATTAAGGTAAGATGGAGTTTATGGCTAGATTCTCGGTTGACCTTGGTCAAATAGGGTTTCTTCTAGGTTCAAAGAACCAAAAAGGTCCTTAAAGATTCTTCTAAATGAAAAACAGGTGTTAACCCGGTCGCAAAACAATAGCCTCTTGAGGATGGCTAGGTTTATCTTCTTACATCATCATGGATAAAGGTGTTTTTTTCCAAAACTATGGATCGAGGCCGAGGTAAGAAATCTGAGTTGTCTCATCCAGGAGTAATAGGTCATGCATACAGCGAGGGAGAGACTGCATTGATTGTAATAGCTATAGGCCCTCCCTTGTCCAGCGCCCCCGCGCGCCTGTAAAAACATTCCCTACTTAATACAAAGATACACAAGTCTTTTGCGTATTCGAGAAAAAAAGAAACTATGGATGAACGTGTTGGTGGTGGTGTGTGTGTGTTTTACAGAGAAAAGCTTTTGCTTTTATAGAAAATACATGTTCACGATATAAACTCACACCAACCTAGTTGTGGATATCAGCGCCACACACACTAGATAGTACATATAAAGGTTCTAAACCTAAAGAATGTTCAAAATGACTACCCTTAGGCTAAAGCCAACAACAAGCATAACAATGAACATCATGAGAGCTACAAACAAAAAAAGGTAAGGCATCTATAGATTAGTCCATCAGATGGCTCGTTCGACTTCTTGACCTTCAGTTTGTCCCCAAAATGCCTTCAGCCATTTCTTCATTCTATCGATCTTGCCTGCTAGAAATCTTGCATCTTGTTCCTTCAAAAGAATGCACCGTTTCTGCAGATAGTGAAAAATTTTGTGAAAGACTTCATTAGAAGATTGTGGATTACATGATAATTCCTTTCCCCTAAGACAATCGAGTGGTCAAAAGCATCTTGCATACTTCTCGAGCACCTATCCCAACCAAGGATTTCTTTAAAGCAGAACCAGATCAGTCTAGCTATATGACATTCAAAAAAGATGTGATCCATCATTTCAGAACATCCACATAGGCTACAATTTTTGCTATGGTATTGGTGTATTCACTCCTTGTGTGAGAACAAAAATTGCTGCATCATGATTTACATGCATGTTTGGTTTACATATGGCTAGTGTTTGGTTTACATGCAAATGTAGCCACACTTTTTTCATGTTCATTTGCTCACCACGATTATGGCGGACTTTGGCTTGGGACCAAACATCCCACTATACAGTACTCAATCCATCCTAAATTATAAGATATTTGACCTTTTTAACATCAAGTTTGACTACACGTCTTATTCAAAAATTTGTATAAAATATCACTTCTTTTGTTGTGGCTTGATTGATTAATAAAAGATTGTTAAGAATGATTAAATTTGACATTTGCATCAATTTTTAAAATAATACTAGAGGTTAAATTTGAGGGAAAAAAGTCAAACGTTAAGATATAGGTAGTAAGGTCAATCTCAATAGGGGTTTCATTAGAGTTTCATTCATACTAAATATGCTGAATTTATTCATGGGCCGTATGTCTTCCGCCGTCTGTAGGCCCCCTGCGCATCGATCCGCTCGTGGGCTGAATTTGTTCACCGGCCGTATGTCTTCCGCCGTCTGTAGGTTCACTGTTTCCACGCCGAACCGTACCACATTGTATTATCTGCTAGCTATTCTGGTTAGTCTGTTATACATTTCCGTCGTTCTCTCCCCCCCCCCCCCCCCCCCCCCCCCAAAACAGCACGTTTCATCTTGAGAACAGAATCTCAGTTTTTATCAATCATTCAATAGAAGACCTCTTTTATGAAAGTCGATTTTATTTTCATAGAAGTATGATTTATTTAATGGAAATCGCTTTATGGGAAGAAAGTTTCTTCGTATAAACAAAATTCCAAAGCCACCTAGATTTTTTGAATATTTTTTTTTGTAAATTTGAAAGAAAGGACCTAAAGGCCTCTAGAAATCTTGTAGTTTTCTAAATAGATATAAAAATTCAAGCATGTTCTGTATTTGGGTATATCTTTTTTTTTAGTGAGCCAACACACGAGTGTACAAGGAAGTAGCAGCAACTAAACTTACATCAAAACAAAACCTAATTTATTTGGGGCAGCTCTAGAGAGCTATAAGTAGATGGGAGGACGACCATAAGGGTGTTTGGATCATTCTCCAACCTTAGGATGTGTTCCTAATGAATCCAACTTCACATAAGAAATTTTGTTTGTTTTAGTTTATGTGTTCAAAAAAATTGTTTCATACGCTGTTGAAAAGAAACTTCTATCCAAAAGGAAAGTAAACGTCATTTTTTATTTCTGCAGCAATTTGTTTTTTGACCCAAAATCGTTGTAGTTCATTGGCTCACACCGTTTTCATTTCTTCTACAGAGCCGAGCCTCTGCTGGTTCATTGGAAGGCTCGCAAAAATCACATAGTTTCTCATCTCCCTCTTCATAGTGTTTTTGCCAATTTTCTTATCTTTATCGTTTGAATTAATGATTATAAAAATCATATAGTTTCTAGATTGCCTCTACTTCTATCACTGCAGCTGGGGCCCACATGCACCTGAACCATGAACTCGAGTCGTTGGTTTCTATACTTGTATCTCTAAGGGTATGTTTGGTTGCCGGCCACAGTTTGCCACGCCTAAGGTTAGGTGCAAGCCACACTTGTGGCTAGCCACACTTTATGGCAAATTAGGAGTGTTTGGTTGGCAACTAAGACGTGGCAAAAAATAGTGTGGCTATTGTTTGGTTTATTGCTATAAATATTAGGCAAAAGAATTATGGTAGTTGTTTGGATTGCAGCCACATGTCGATCAAAATGCCCCAAATTCCATTTATTAGGATGATTGTCACAGATATTTGACATGTGACAAATCAAACTTCATATGTACTTCCTTTGCCCAAGAAAAATATATGATCTTGTTAGAATGGATTTTTAGATCAGTGTAGAAAAAGCATAGCAAACAACGATGTAGGTAATTAATCATGTTGTTAAGTATGTCTACAAGGCTACAAGGCTTCCTCACGAAGAAAAGCTGCTTGTGGTCCAGCCTACACGAAGGAAGTGTCTTATCCATTCCCCATTATTTTCTACAGCTATACGGCTTCGAGCCATGGCTCTCCGCCATGGACGGCCTCCAAAACTCAAGTAGAGCTTGACTCAACTCAAGCAGGAGTCACACTCGCACCTCAGCCATGGACGACCACCACGCTCGTTGGCCCCGTGCTTAGCCTCGGCCACCACCTGTGTGGACGGAGAAAGCAGACGTGCTCAGCCGGCAAGACGACGAGAGAGGGAGAAGCCATGGGACTAGGCCGGAGAGATCGAGATGGGTCTTTACGGAGGGACAGAGAAGTTGTGGAGAAGCTTTTTTAATGCGGTGGCGCGCCACAGAGTAGTGCGGCGGTAAAAACGGCCGCCACACTTTGGTTGAAGAAAACTGTGGCGAGATGATTATGTGGTTGTGGCGAGCCATACCTGCGTGCTTAACCAAACAGCTACCAAAGTGAACGTGGCGAGCCTATTGTTAGGCGTGGCGACTTGTGGCCGGCATCCAAACATCCCCTAATTCCAACCGCACCATCTCGATCCAATTCGGTGTGTTCTCTTCGTCCCAAAAGAGTTGACATTATATGATTTAAATTCTGTCTCAAGATATAGTTGTCACTCTCACTTCTTAATGCACCTTTCTTTTCTTCTAATTAATACATTTTTTTCAATACATCTTTACTTTGTTCTTCTTATTTTTGTACATTGTATCAACTGAGATTACGCATGACGTAAGGGAGTGTAAAAACAATGCCGTTACCTACATTGGTTTTCCCGTAACGCGAACGGCAGCCGGGTAGCCCATCACGCGAGGTCAATTCAGACATTCAAGTACGTGCAGTGCAGATCTCCAAGAAAATACCATGTCTTTCCTCGCCATGACATCAGTTGCAATGATTAACTAAAAGGTCAGCTGCACCTCGATCTCTGTGACTCTGTCCATTGTTTTATTGGTCGTCAAACACTATGCTATGGCATTCCTGGACCTCTCGTAGTATCAATCATGTTCGTGGTTGCGCACAAGAGATGCCCCAAAGTTTGCTTGTCACCGTACCTATTCATCCGTGCATTTTGTGACTTTCAACATGTTTTGGAAAGTAGAGACGAGTGATCGATGGCAATCTAATACCGTTGCAAGGCATTTTTTTTTGCAAAGCTGCACCTGCACCTCTCGCTTTTATACGGACGATCTCTGTCAACTTGGCTAAGGAGGAAATGGACCTGATAATGACCCCCAATGGAAAATTCTGGTCTCGCCACGGATCTCAATATTAGCGCAAGGGACGTGTCAAGTGACGGCTATCAGCCTATTAGTTGGGACCTTAGCAGCCTACCGTTCCCACGTTCCACGTTTTGAGAACATTTACATTCCGAAAACGTAAATGTTTTCATTCCCATGTTATAAAATGACACTCTAAGTTTTCGTTTCCGTTTTGGAAACGGGGACAAAAATGGGAAATGACTGCTAAGGTTAGGATAATCTTCTTTTCATTACATTGCTGGGATGGATTTACATAGTTGTCCTTGTCCCGTGGCATGGTCTTAACTGATATGCACGTTGCTAAGTGCTATATATTACTATATACCTTATTATTTTAGTACAGAAAACATTTCACTTGTAGGTTTTAAGATTTCCAGTGACGCTTTAGTTTTATTAATCGACAATGAAAATCAAGTTGCTTCACTTATATCTGCATGTTTAAATATTAACACTGGCAATTAGTTTAAGGCTGCTGGTGTAAATCATTTCTAGAATTTGCAAACCGGTTACACTTGTGGTTGGTTTAAAGGTTGCTGGTATAAATCGTTCCTAGATTTTGCAAACCGGATCTAGTAATAGAATTTTTTTTTAACCTAGGAGAGGCCCACCAGCAAGTTCCCCACAGTCGCACGTTGCAAGTCTGAGTCATACGGTTTTTTGCTTACGTGCGATTGCTGAGGACCGAGCTCACAACCGTGACTTGCTATGTGTGCTAGTGTTAATTACTTTCTTAGGCCTTGTTCAGTTGCCAATGTTTTTTTTGCTTCCGGGACTGTAGCGTTTTCGTTTGTATTTGATAAAAATTGTCTAATCATGAACTAACTAGGCTTAAAAAATTTGTCTTGCAAATTATAGACAAAATGTATAATTAGTTTTTGTTTTTTTCTATATTTAATGTTTTACCGTATGATTCGATGTGATAGAGAATCTTGAAAATTTTTAGATACTTTTTGGAAACTAAACAAGACCTTTAGTATATCACTATGCCTCAGAGCCACTTATAACGAAGTCACAATACATTTCTTTTGTATTCACCCCAGTGAATATTGTTATACATATTTGGGACTCTAAATAAATTTAAATAAAAAGTTTGAATTAAAAAGTTTTAGATCTCTTCAAATACTAAAACTTTGATTTAAGTTATTTCTCCAACCAAAGTAATTTGAGAAATTCATAAAAATGTTAATTTCAAGATCATTAATTTAAAACCATTTTTTTGGGTCCTAGACAATTTTAAATGAAAATGTAGTCAACTACAAAGATGCATCTCTTGGAGACCTACAATTTTGATTGATATATTATTATTTCTCCATTTGAGGTTATTTAAAAAATAAAAACTAATTTCAAGTTATTTATATCAGCAGCAAGTTAAGAAAACCACTAGTGTAAATACATCTCAACTGGCAAATTTTTTAAAGTAATTCTTTATTTATATTGGTACTTGTCTTAAACCGACTGCACTAGTGTAAATACATCTCCACTTGTGGTTTATATAGCCATAGGCCTACAATTATATTTCTACTAGACTGCCATGGAAAAATTCTCAAACTATTACTTATTCAGGAAATTGACAAGGCTAGGCAGAATTTTCATTGGGTTGGCTCTCTAGAACTTGCATGATGGTAAAATTAAGGTGGATTATCTGGTCAAATTTGGAAACCTTGGAACCCTTGTTCTCATTGGCGGAGCCTAATGAAGGCAAAACTAGGCTCCCTTCCTGCCACGATAGAAATTTACAAAGCCTAATGATTGCCCTGCCTCTTGCCTGAAATTGTCAAACTTCATCATGGGATTGACTCGCTGCTTGAGGCTGAAAAAGAGATGTTCGGCTGCTAGGGGGTGTGGAAGGCCATTTCTGATGTTAACTATGGTTGACATTTTTCTTCCTAAAATTGACCCCCCCCCCCCCCCCCACCCCTACAATTTGCTTCTTCACCCTTCGCCACTGCTTGTCCTCGAGAGTTTTGGGCACTCACTTTGACTCTGTTGGCTTTGGAGACTTGGACACAACCTCACAAGGGTACGGTTGGGTAGGGATGAAACTTCATTGATAATACTAATATTGCCCTATCTGCACTGTGTGTAGTATCTATTAGACCTTTAAGATGGGATACTAATAGCAACTAATAATAGTCTAAATTGAGTTAGATCAGGTGGTGTCATAATTTAGATGCGACATGATTTAATGTGGAACCACATTAGGATCATAGTATTTTTTTTGATTGACTCAACGAGATTAGGTCAACACTATGAGCTGCCATTATATTTGCAATGTTGTTGTGCTTATTAAATAGTTGCTTAAAAATGGTAATGCTGAGGATTTGCTTAAAATGGTAACACTAGGGATTTGATTAGGTGGGTATTGTTCCCCTTGCCACCGTACACTACTCTATTATAAGCATCAATTTTCATGGGTCATTCACTCGTTATTTCCATGGTTCAAGCATATTATTATTCACTTGTCTAGTAGTACTCGGCATTCCTCAATCACCTTTTTTCTACTCTACTAGGTTAGTTTGGTTCCTTCATTTTAAATATGATTAAATTTACAATTACCTCATTTGTCAGCAATTGCATGCTTTTGGCCCCTCCTGATTTGGTCATTCTCTGCGGCTGAATTCAGCAAATAAATTTCTTGTTGGAGTTATAAAGTAATATTTTATCTTGTTTGAACAATGCACGCAAGATTTTTGATATAAGGATACTAACTTTTATATCCACTACACTTGGAAACTACGGCATATGCCAACTTGTTTTACCATTCAAAATATTCACATTTGTTTCCACAAAATGAGGCAGTGCACATAATATTTTGAGCTTTTGAATGGCTTCTGCTAATAAGTTTTTAAAATAGAGTTGGAAATCATCGTATCAACCAACACATGCATGAACTCTTTTTTTTTTTTGCTCTTACTCAATGATAGACTTAACACGGCCCTCTCACGGCAACTTGCCCTAGTGCCGCCGCCTCTGCCTTCCACCACCGTTGGTCCCCTTCCCTCCTTCCTCTAGCATATTGTAGGTGCCTAGAGGGAGTGGGAATCAATTATTTTTAATAAGTTTTTTTTAGTAAATCAAGCCTTTAGGGTTAGAGTCTCTCCATACTAAAGTTTCTTGTTTTTGGAAATTTATCTCCCCCTCCTCTCCGGCGATGGCGAGAGAGCGGGGTGGAATCGTTTTCTCCATGGTGGCTCTGTTGAAAATGAGGGCGATAACTACGGCGTCAGCATCATCACCGGTATGACGACATCGAGACTTTTCTTTCCGAACGGCGATATCAAGGCGGAGATGGCGTCAATGCCATAGAATAATTTTCTCCGGCCTCTTTTCCATTTTATTATGGTTAGAGCTGGCCACAATAAAGGATCAAAGAGAGAATAAGTTTTAGGTCAGTCTTCTTCATTCTTCGGTGGCAGAAAGAAGAAGAAGGAAGATACTAAAAAGAATACGTTTCTCAACTTTGTATGTATGAATGTTGGTCGTCGTTTGTTAGGCATCTATTTTTAGGCCTTTTGCCACTTGTGCAGTCATCCATACTGCAAAGTGTCATACATGTTTGGTTTTAACATCTGGAGCTATTCACAGCGTGGGTACAATTTAGTTGATCAGTTTGTGGATATACAGTGCGTGTTCCAGAGCGATACTCAACTATGATCTTTGTCTAAAAAAAGACCCTTTATTAGAGCTAAAGGGGTGAACCGAAGAGATATTTCTTTAGAATAAAGTTAGCATGAAAAAGGTATAACTGTATGATTTCTTTTGGTCTGAGAAAATATGCCATAAATCTCAGCAATGGACGAGGAATTTACTTAGTGCATGTTTGGCAGGGTTCCTTATTTTCGTACACACGTTTCAAATCTAGATTCCCTTCAGAAACATTTCTCTGATGAATCAGAATCATTTCATAGAACTATTTAGCTATCTCGCTAGATCTTAAAACTAGAATTAGAAGGAAACGAAATCAGGTTTGAGGTGTTTCTAGGTGAAATCCGAGAATCAGTTGCAAAAGATTCTCCTTAAAATATTTCTTTCTTTGTAGTGCTTCGCAGCAATTCTAGTGATTCTTGTGAAACATTTCTCGCTGCCAAATGCACCCTAGTAAAACCTATATTTAAGGAATCAAAGCCAGCCATACCTCTTATTTCCTTTTTTTTAACTTCATCCTGATCAATTGGTGCGTACAAGGCGTTGCTCACATTCCTCTAACTAGTGATCATGCATTATATGTACGCAAAGCAAATAAAAGATACATTAATAAGCACACGACACGTGACATCGTAATGTTCTGGATACATAGTGATCGTTTAACACGTGAAAGTCATATCTTTTTCTTTATATCGATGAACTGTAGGATAGTCAATTCAGATAAGCTTGCAGTATCTTTTCAGTTGCTAGATGACACATGGCGAGGATTGGGTTATTTGTCGATCATAATTTGTTGTCCGTTGTAATTATAATAATAATTTATATCTCTCTATTATGATCAAACCGACAAGAGTTATGAACTTTTTTTTCAATACGTAGAAGATTTACGTATCATTATATTAACAAGAAAAAGTTTACAGCATGAATAACGTGCAACAAGCGCGCTAGATGGTCAACAACTAGACCAACCTAGTAAAAAGTTTTGTAGATCGATATTACATAAATAAGTCAACCAAAAAACGCTCGATATTGCGTCTTACGGGTCCTTCCGGAAGAGTTCGCACACGCGCCCATTGAACACTGGGAACAACGTGGCCAGGCCCTCCACCTCGCTCGACGATAAGGTTCCAGATCGCAGGGCATCGAGTATCCCCGTTGGCGGGGGCAAAACCGGTGCGGTCGGCAGAGCGATCCCCAGTCGCTTGTTTAGGAGAACCTCGCCCTGCTTGAAGGCTGGAATGTGCGCCAACGGCTGGGCGACAATCCGACTGCTCCTGGGCCAGAAAGGCAGGGCCTCCTGATAGGCGTCCTGTGTCGAGGTGGGGAGGCGATCAAGGGTGGCTCTCACTCGACTCGCACCTCGTCAAGAAACCTTGCAAAGCGCCGAGCGACCTCGGTCGGTGTCGGTGTCTCATCCCCACTCACGACGTCGAGCTGACCCTCACGAGGAGGCGCCAGCAGCACCGACGGCAGAGGCGAGCGGCGGAGGCGTTACCCAACGTGGGCATCACGTCGCTGAGGCCATATGTGGCTTGGTCGGCCATCAGACTATGCATTGGCGGTGTAGAGTCTCTGCCACAGGCGCCATCGCGACCATCACAATGAGTCCTGTCTGAGGAGTATGACCTGCACAAGTGACGACACAGGCAGATCCTCCGTGCCTAGAGAAACCATCAACGAAGAAGGAGCAACTGGAAGCATAATGGGGAACTCCTCAAGCATTGGGTCAATCCACACGGGTGGCACCGAGCAGTTTAGCAGCTCCAACTCTGGGGGGTGTTAGGCTCGGGGAAGCCACCGGCAATGACGACAGTAGCGGCATTGTCGTCACCGTTAGAGGTGGCGGGCCTCGCTGGCTTGCATCGTCGACGTCGCCGACTTCCACCGACACCCGCCACGGTACCCTGCTGAAAGGTCCAAATGGCTGAGGGGGGGTGAATAGCCTATTTAAATTTTCTACAAACTTCAACTAGACAAGTTGATTACTAAAACAAAAGACAAAGCTATTCTAGCACTAGCACAACTAAGCTATGCCAGCCACCTACACAAGTCTAGCAAGAAAGCTAAACACAAGTTAGCAAGAAAGCTAAACACAAGTTACAACAAGAAAGCTAAGCTAAACAAGCTACACAACTAGCAAGGTATGCATAAAAGTAAAGGAGCGGGGAGTGATTGTTATACCAACGTTCTAGAGTAGAAATGTAGCCAATCAACAATCAATCAATCACAATTATAAGAGAATCCTCGGTAAGAGATGACACAAGATTTTTTACCGAGGTTCACTTGCTTTCCGGCAAGCTAGTCCTCGTTGTGGCGATACACCCACTTGATGGATCGCGAGCTAATTGGCAATCCAAAGCCAAACCCTCAGCGGGTGCCGCACATCCACTCACAAGATGGGGATCCTAGCAAACTCAAGAATCAAGTGCCACTAAATGCAACTCTCAAAGCAATGCTCTTGAATCTCACTCAATCTCACTAGGATTAGCAATCAAGCAAGGAGATGAGTGGATGGAGTGTTCTCTAGCTCAAAGTATGTCTTAAATAACCAAATGTGCAAGAGATAGGCTCCCAAAGCCGGCCCCCCTCTATTTATAAGCCCCCTCAAAGAAACTAGCCGTTGGTTGTTTTTACTGGGTTGAAAACGGGGGCACCGGACGCTCGACCCCTGCGTCCGGTGCACTGGGGTTAGCCACGTGTCCTTGAATCTCGCGTGTCAGTCTCTAACGGCTACCTGCAAAGCACCGGACGCTCTGCAGGTCCACACCGGACGCGTCCGGTGCACACGAGACTAAAACTCAGGGAGGTATGCAAAACCTCGGGGTCACCGGACGCTGAGCACCAGACTCTCTCCGGTGCGTCCGGTGCTCACCGGACTCATACCGAGAGAGGTTTGCAAAACGCCCGCACACCGGATGCTGAGCACCAGACTCTCTCTAGTGCGTCTGGTGCACTCTGCTACACCCGACAACACACCAGACGCTAAAGGCCAGCGTCCGGTGCCTCCGCGCAGAGCGTCCGGTGAGTGTTTCCTACTAAGAAACACTCCCGCGATTTCTCCAAAATTCCCACCGGCGCAATAGAAAATATACACTTATTTTTCTCAAAACCCTAGGAACCCACACCCCTCTCAACCCTAGGAACTCCACCTTCTTTGTAAAGTATGCTAACACCAACAAGTGTCCACCACCAAAATGCATGTGTGTTAGCTTTTCACAAATATTTTCACCAAAGGAGTTAAGTTAGCACTTTACTAGATCCTAATGCATATGCTCAAGATATGGACCTAGTAGCACTTGATTCGAGAGATGATCGTGATTTTCCCTCTTGATAGTCGGCTATCTATCCTAAATCTGGTCAATCACTTCTCTACTCATCTTAGACCGGCAAAAGTAAAACCCTATGTTTATACCTTTGCCTTGATAACTTTGCTCCTCGTCTATCACCATGATCTTTGGTCACATTTCCATGCCACCATGCATCTTCATCATATGTGTTGCTATGCCTAACTCAAATCACTTAGACACAAGGCATTAGCAACTTGATGTCATAATTACCAAAACCAAACTTGGGCTTTCAACAACACGCCCCCTCCACGCGTGTCGAGTCATGGGACATGCGCTGAGGCGCTGCAACATGCCTAGGGCGTCTGCAGTCCCTGGCGAGGTGGTGGAGACCGTGGCAGCGTAGGCAGCGCCGAGGTAACCGGCAGGTCGCTAGTCGATGAGTAGAGGACAGGTAGTTGAAGCATCTCCCAAAAAGCTTCACGGGAATCTTCCGGGGCTGCTGATGCTGCGAATGGTCTGTGCGAGACACAACCGAGGTGGTAGCCGGCCTCGTCTGTTGTTGGTGGAGTACCTCCCGCCACCCGTCGACGTCCGAGGCGGAGACCCATCCATGGCGGCGCTGGTAAGGATGGGTGCGACCCTCCTCAGGCCGCACGGGTAGGCCACACACCAGCTGCGGACGCGGCCGACCGCGCCTGCTTCGCCAATGACCTCGTCGCTGCCTTCAGGGGTTCGCTCCAGCTTGGCCCGAGCCCGAGGCAGGGGCGAGCCGTGGCGCTAGCAGAGGGAGTCGAGACCACGGCGTCGAGGTAGCTGTGGTGGTGCCCGCCGATGGAAGCTTCACCATTGTCGTCCGCCCACGGGCGGAGCCCGACACCGGTGGTCGCCGTGGCGGCATAGCGCGGCGTCATTGTCGGCTGAGACGGGGCTATGGTTGAGCCCAGTGAGCGACGGGCGTACACCCGCAGTGAGCTAGGCATCAAAGCCAACATCGACGCATCCACGGCTGGGACGACGGTCTCCGGTGCCTAGACGGTGACCAGCTCCAGCGGCGGCGACGGCGCAACCCTAGATTCGGGCTCGCCAGACTTCCCAGTCGCCGGAGGCTGCGAGGGCAAGCACATAGTGTTGGAGGTCGAAGCAGTCGGCGGCGCTGCACCTACTGGTGGAGGAAACGGCGCTGCGGCCAGTGGCTGCGGCGCCATCGATGGGGACGCGAGGTGTCCTACGCATGGCTGTCGTGGGGGTGGAGATGTGGATGAGGAGGAGGGGGAGGGCGAGGGAGAGCCAGGCAAGGGAGGAGCAAGCGCCAACAATGGCGGCGGCGCTGAGGAGCCCGCCAGGAGGCGCCCGCTTCGCACCACGCTCGGGCAGTCTTGTAACTACAATTAGGCCTCGTTTGGTTTCCTCCGGTAAAATTTAACTCATGTCACATCGAATATTTGGATACATGAGCTTAATGTGCCGTTCTACATGGAAGCCATCATCCTTATGGCCTGGGCTATCTTGTCAATCAGAAATGACCAAATTTTCAGGGGAATTATCCCAACGTTACAGACAGCAAGATTTAACTTCAGGAATGAATGGAGACTGCTACTCCTAAGGGCCAAGAAAAGTTATTTCCCACTAATTGAGCAATGGATAGCAAATCTTGTATAGCTCTTTACCTTGTAACTTGCTGCTTAATTTTCTTTGTCTCCTTTTTTGTTTCCTAAGTTTTTTTAGGAAACTGCTTCTCCTTCTTTTAGACATTTGTAAACTGTAACACTTTTTTTTAATAAAACACTGTAGGGGTGCAAACCCCTCCAGTTTCATTCAAAAAAAATATAGACTATTTACAAAACTAAAAACACAGCTATAGAATAATTTGCGAGATGAATCTTTTAAACTTAGTTAATCCACAATTGAACACTAATGGCTAAATAAAATAAAAATATTTTAGTATCTGTTAAACTTTAACGGACCCAACCAAACACCCCTTAGCACTAGCTAGAAATCATGAATTGCATGCATGTGTCTTGAGCATCTCAAGTTTTCAACAAAGAGACGAGAACAACCGAGTTGGCCTTCTTCAATCTCGTGGAATGGAACCACGCACAACTCTGTCCTAGATGCAAAAAATGTGCACTTCTCCACTAACACTTGCCTGCCCAGGTGAGGCGCATATCCATGATAGAGTAGTAGGCATGCTAATTATATATTGTAAGTGCAGTTCCAATCCAATTTTTATAGCCTGATCATATCATATATCCAGTTATCCACGCACCAACTCTCTCGTACAACTGTACAAGCGTGGCCAGCACCATCTGCAATTTTGCTACATACTCAGGCAAGCCTGGTACGGCGAGGGTGCACAGTTGGCTTGGCGAGAACATTCAGAACCAGCACAACATGCACTACTTCCGTTGTGGATCTCTACATGCTTTCAACATGCCAAAAAGGTTCATTTGCTTGTTCCATCGGTCACCTATTCTTCCCTTGCTCCGGTGCCCCCTCTCGTAATCACTTTGTTATGCATCACCCAACACGGCATATATGCAAATAATACAATAGATATAATGTTGACATGAAACAGTATGCATACTTATTAGTTTCTTAATAAACATTCCAAGTAGCTTTGCACGCAAAGCAGCTAGCTAGTGCCGTTGCGTTGGGGCTCCAAATGGTAACAGCTGAGCCACTAATGCTCGCTCCTACTGAATAAGCTAGTTGGGGTCGACTCGGATCGCTTGCTTGTCATCCTTTTCCTCTCTAAAATCTCCATCAGTGGATGCTCCGATCAGCCATCACTAATGAAACTCTTTTCCTGTGTTCTTCGCATGGCATGACTCAGAGACTCACCCCCATTGCAAATGTCCAGCATTTCCCATCCGTCTTCTTCCTCCTCCCCCATTGGCTCAGCACTGATTATTAGCCGACGGTGTGCCGCACTAGCAGCCTCTGCCGCCGGATTATCCATGTCCTGCACACCGTACCGGAACAAGGCATATGCTCTTACGAGGTTCCCGTGCCCCCGGTGGTGGTGCCTCAGCAGCCACACGCTTTTTGCAGTGTAGTTTAGCTATAGCTAGTAGTATATATAGCTTCCACGCACTGCCTCCCCAACTCGTCCAGAGTTAGTTGTATAGCTAGACTAGACTTGCTTGTAGTGTAGCAGGCTAGCAGCTAGGAAATGCTGCTTGTTGCCAAGATGGGTGGCGGTGTCAAGGCCTATGGCGCCGTGGTTCTGATCAGGCTCATGTACTCCGGCATGCACGTCATGAGCAAGGTGGCCCTGGACCAGGGCATGAACCCGCTGGTGTTCCTCTTCTACCGCCACACCACGGCCGCGCTCGTCCTCATCCCTGTCACCTTTGTTCTCGAGAGGTCGTGCGTCGTCCTCTGATGAGCTGCGCCTTCTTGATATGATGTCTGATTGTTAATTTTTGTGTGTTTTATAGCTGGTGTTTTGTTCTGATTGATGATGTTGTTAGTTGTGCGTGTGCAGGCGAAAAGCGAAGCCGGTTACGTTGAAGATTGGATGGAAGATGTTCATACATGCTCTCTATGGGTAGGTTCAGTTTTATACTCTAGCGTGATATGTGAATGCAATCTAAGGGTTATGTTCTTTGTTTACTCATCTTTGCCTTTATCAGTATCCTCTGTTTAATAAGTCATCACTCGATACCTGAAGTTCTGAAAAGAAAAGGCTTTGCTTGCAACACTTGTACTGTACTTGAATTTGTTATGTAGGAATAAGAATTCAGCTCCTTGTTTGTGTCCTTTACCTGAAATGCCTGAATATCTGTTTTGCTTTTCTCAGGGTGACAGCATGTGGTGACTTGTTTAACCTCGGCCTCAACTATGCTTCTGCTACGTCGTCGTCAGCATTGTACAATGTTCAACCGGTGGTCACATTCATCCTAGCCGTCATATTTGGGTAATAAACTAATGATTCTCCCAGGCCCATTTTTAACAAATGACAGCAAACAGAGTAAATAAAAACCAAGCAAAAGATGCATCTACGTAGTACAAAATATATAAGACGATCATATATAAAAGATAAAACAAGCAGTGCTTCAGTTTACCAACTGAAGAAACATATATACGACCTGTGGCTGTGACAGGATGGAGACTCTGAAACTGACTCGGTTCCATGGCAAAGTGAAATTCGCGGGCATCCTGTTCTGCGTCGCCGGCGTCACCATTCTGGCCTTCTACCAGGGCCCAATGTTCAGATCCTTCAACCACCACCATCTCTTTCAGAACGGCAGCAGCGGTGCCTCTGGAGAAGCAGGAGACACACAACCCAAGAATCAGTGGGTCTTGGGGATCTTCCTCATGACACTGTCCAACGTTCTAGCAGGCCTGTGGACAGTGCTTCAGGTACACACTCTTCTTTTCTTTTCTTTTTTTTTGAAAGAAAATACACACTTTTCTTTTCATTTATCTATCCCGATTTGAGATGAAATTCAAATAATTCTGTTGTTCAAAACTAATGAACCTGCAGGGGCCACTGATAGAGGACACGTCGAAGCTGATGAACACGACGCTGCAGATCTCGTGGGCGTCGCTGCAAGCCTTCCTGGTGGCCGTTGCCGTGGAGAGGGACTTCTCCAAGTGGAAGCTGGGCTGGAACGTCGGCCTCGCTGCCATCATCTACAGCGTGCGTAACTAAGCATGCACTAATCTTCATTCAGCTTGCTTGCACTGACAGCACTGTCCAAAGAAGCAAATTAAGCGACGTCCGTCCGTCCAAGTGAACACAGCAACCAACTTTGTCGATCGCAGGGCGTGATGGTGACGGCGCTTTCCTACTACATGCAAATGTGGACGATCGCCAAGAGAGGTCCGGTGTTCCTGGCCATGTCCATGCCGCTCACCTTCGTCTTCACCATCCTCATATCCTCCTTCATCATAGGGGACGCAGTCAACCTAGGAAGGTTGGTACAGTGCGTGCGTGTGCGTGTGTTTCGTAGTACTGAACTTTGATCTGATTCGTATTCAATTCGTATCTGTATTCATCACTTGCAGCATCTTTGCCGGGGCGTTGCTGGTTGGAGGCCTGTACAACGTGTTCTGGGGCAAGAGCATCGAGGAGCGAGACGACCTGAACAAGATCAGCGCCGCCGCCGCCGCCGGTAGACACGGCGGGCTGGAGCTGCCGGAGCAGCAGGACAAGGCGGAGAATCAGGCGGCGGCGTCCCAAGTGCCGGATGACGATGCGGAGGCAAAGGTCTAATCCAGCCTTTTTTTTCAGCAAGACGACGTACGTATGTGACAGGAAAGATTTGTGTCAAAGCGGGCAGCCAATTAAAGCCAGTGGTGGTTTCAGAGTGCTGGGAACAAACAGCAACGAGGAAGCACCTGTATTTGTGAATTTGACGTGATGCAGGTCTAATTCTACTCAACCGGGACTGGTGGCACGCCCGCTGTAATTGGTTTCAGATAAAAAGGATTAAAAAAAAAGACACGTCGCTGTTGTGCCATTGTATCTACACTTGGCGGCACGATGCATGTACCATAGCTTATTATTCATCTCCACAAATAAATGAAAAAAAAACCAAGGTGCGGAAGGTCGCTCTCAGTGACCTTCTATGTGGTTTCACCATGCACATTAATTCTTGTTTATATTGTATTGGCACCGGATTAGGACGTCGTGTGATGTGTGCCGTGCGTGCTCGCCACGACGCCACGACGGGCAAAGTTGCGGCAGAATGTGCTAGTAGTGCTAGTGGATTTATTTCGCAGCTTGATGATGCGTATTAGGTCTGCCGCCGTATATATCCTCCTTTAAATTGTACGTAAATGAATTCATTTCCATCAGTACCTAAAATTCTATAACTTTTGATAAAATCGCCAGGGCTTAATTTAGGAGTATCTCATGAGATGTCTGCTGGGTGGGTGGGTGTATTGCGGGCTGTCGTCGTCTCCTGCACTGTACGGACAGGGGAAAACGATCCGTCGTCACTGAATCTTACCGCGCGATCTGTCACTAAATCTTACGGATCAGCCATCATGTCAACCTTTGGTGAATGGGCGTTAAAGAAATTAGGAGGCGAGACTTTGCCCGGAAAAAAAAAAAGAAACAAAGACCTGCTTCACTCCACGCACTGGATCAGAGTCGGAGAGTACTCGAGTCGTGCTGAACTGGAATACCCACCCTGAATGTATCCAACCAGAAACCAGCAACTACCACCATGCACGCACGGTTTCTGTGTTGGCACCGACGGCGTGCGGCGCGGCACACAGCAGGGAGAGAGCAGGCCGCGGGGGCACTGCACGTGCACTGCACTGCACCTGCACGCTTCGGTCGGCGGCAGCAGGCAGCAGCTAGCGGCAACGGCAGCCGGCCGGAGCTGCCGGGCCCGGTTTGAGCCGGCCAGCGGTGAGGCGGCGGTGCGGTGCGGGGGGACTTGCACGCGCGCGCGGTCGCGCCCTTAGCAGCCAAGTTCCCGGAACATAGGATACGTGGTACGGGAACGTGGTACGTGGTACGACATTCTCATAAACTATGGAACGTAGGGGGTATATAGCTTCGTCTCGTTCCTTTAAGTTGCGGAACGCGTTCCACTTTCTAAAGGAACGTGTTTGGGACGTCGTAGTGGTTGGCTCAGGTAGTTTTACGTGTTGTTTTGAACCAAATGAGTTCGATTCCTAGCGTGATATAGTTTACTATTATATTTTTGTTTCACTTAGGGCTGTCCAACTCCAACCTTAAGGCTCATTGCAGGTTTAGGCCAATGAGTCAATCACCATCTAGATTTTTCGCCGACCGCTCATGGACGGGCATGGCGCAGTATGCACACATACCATGAAGTTCCATATGATTGCTCCTATATATGATTCGTGTTCCACTGTATTTGGAAACGATGTTCTATGATGTTCCCGTTCCATGTTTCGGGACGAAGTTCCCGGAACAGGGAACGTGCCCATGTTCCCGTACGCCGGCTGCTAAGGTCGCGCCTGATGGAGCGCCACGCCCCGACCAGGAGGCACCTCAGCTCGTCCTCGGTCCTCCGCCGCGCGTGCGGTTCGCTCTGGTCGCGCGCGGTTCCCCTGTCCGCGCCGTGTCGGCACGGTGCTGGCTTGTGTACGGTGTGCCAGTGCCACACACACACACACTACAAGCAGATCTGTCGAACCCAGAAGGGCCGAAAGAGTGATGAAAGACAACGGGTTGGATTTTTTTTTTGTGTTTGGACCTCCATTAGGCCGGCCTGTTCGCAGCCAGGAAGCTACAGTGATGGGCCAGGAAGCTACAGTGAAAGACAACGGGTAAGAATGTAATGTTGTCTGTTTCTCAAAATGGAAAAAAAATGTAATGTTGTCTGACTCTGGTGGGCCACAATATATTCCTTAAACATTGTGTTTTTATTCTAAAGATCAATTATTATTCCAGTTATACTATTCTTTTCTTTTTCTTTATTATATTATTATATATCATAAAAAAGCAAGTAGTATGTTGGAGGAGTTTAACTTTATGCCGTTATTAGAGGGCATGCTTAATCCTCCCTCTCAGACAATGGCAAATCATTATTTGTCACTTGCATTTACATTCATGTGTTTAGCTTAGTGTGTTGCTCTTGTTTGTGTGCAAGATACTTGTGTGACAACTAGGATCTCTCCCATGCTAGCTAGTCTGCTTATAGCTATAGATTTAATTTCTGCAACTAAGGACCATATTCTTTGTGTGAATATTCGCTAAGGATATGATGATTAGCTTAATGACCCTAAGGACTTCTCGTTAGTGTGATCTTTTTAGTCCTAGAAGAAGCTTTACCGTGCAAGTGCATGCGTAATTAATTACGCATGCACTTTTTTGCATATGTTAAGCTTTGTTTTCACTTAATTTTTTGAACCAAGTTTAATCCTCTGTTGGACGACCATTCAACCCCTTTCAACCTGTTTTTTTTAAAAGATTTTGAGCTTTTGTGATTTATTGACTACTTTATCCCTACGATCAAAAGTTTGATGCATTCTCATCACCACATGAGATGCATGCATGCAAGCATGACGCCATGCCTTAGCACACACTACAAAGTAATGACTGACGTCAGACATGCACATATCTTTTTTCCGAGAGAAATTTGTGATACACTGTTGGTACAGTGTGCGCCCTTAAAACAAGAATTAGAGGCGCAGTAGTTATAGACTCATATACTCTCTTTTTCTTGGACCTAAATTTTGGCATCTTTGTGTGTATGTATGTGTATCTCGACTTGTCCCCTCCAGCTTTGTTGGTTCATGATTCATGTACTAGTTAGATTCATTCATGCATGCATGCGGCATGCCTTAGCACACACTACAAAATAATACAACTATACAAGCTAAGGATGCCTGGATGTGGACGAAACGACGAGTTCCATGATGTGGGAGATAGTACACGGTTTTCTCGAGGGACAGCTAGGCACACGAATCTTGGTCCACTACCGTCATTGCTGACATGTTCAGTTGCTAGCCTAAAGCATTTTAATCTCTATTGCAGCTAATGGCACTTTAGCTCACAAAACCCTTATTTGATATAGCCACGAAATTTTACCACTGCTATTAATCTTGCCTAAGTCAAATATTTATTCTTTACTCTAGATGACTCTACAATATGTACCTCTTATTGTGTTTTAAACTTCAATAAATAAATGATGTACCGAGGCCTTGCTCAGTTAGCAAAATTTTGAGATTTCGGGTACTGTAGCACTTTTATTTGTATTTAATAAATATTGTCCAATCATGAGTTAACTAGGCTCAAAAGATTCGTCTCACATATTACAGATAAACTGTGTAATTAGTTTATTTTCGTATATATTTAATACTCCATGCATGCGCCGCAAGATTCGATGTGACAGGGAAATTAAAATTTTTGGAAATTTTTTTGGAAACTAAACAAGGCTTGAAGCAATGAATAACTATATATTGAGTTTATTTGTTTGTTGATTGAATAAATATGAATGTTGATTATAGCTTTGAGTATGTTGGTTGATTGAATAACGGTGAAGTAATGGACATGGACACATGTCTTCTAGAGATTTTGACATTATTGGGGTTTTCCATACACTAGTACAGAAGTGCTCAAAGCCAGCGGTGGAACATAATTTTTACAGTCGGTTTTAATTAAAAAACGCCTGTGGAAAGAAATTGGCTTACCCGACTACAAAACCGCCTGTGAAAATCAATTTTTACAGGCGGTTTTTCTAACAAAACCGCCTGTAGAAATCATGTATTTCTAGAGGCGGATTTCTTAAGAAACCGCCTGTAGAAATATGATTTCTACAGGCGGTTTCTTAAGAAATCCGTATGTAGAAATAATTTGAACTTGAATTTTTTGAGTTTTTCAAATGACCTCGTTTGAAAAAATCATCAAAATGAAAGTTGTAGATCTTGAAATGTTATGAAATTTTGTAGTTGATAATTTTTTCGTTTGAAATCATATTGTCATCGAAAACTACGTTTGAATTTCTCAAATTTGAAATTCAAATTTTGTAAATGACCTCGGATGAAAGAACTACCAATATAAAAGTTGTAGGTCTTAAAAAGTAGTAAAACTTTATAGTTGACGACTTTTCAATTTGAATTCGTTTAGGGCCTCAAATAATCAATTTATGCTTGGTTTATGATAGTATGTGGGGAACTAAACTCTAATACAAACACAAGTGAGTGATAGGTGGAGTGTCAGAGGAGGGTACATCTGAGAGTGTATTAATTTTTTTTTCTATTTTTAAAAACCGATTTCATATTTTCTAGAAAAAGATTTCTACAGGCGGAAAAAGATTTCTACAGGCAGTTGGCATAACTGAACCGTCTGTAGAAATGCATTTCCACAGGCGGTTCTCAGTTATTTCCATAGGCCACCAAACACAGGCGATTCGCCAAACCGCCTGTATAGTACCTCTGTGTACTAGTGATAGTTTCATGTTTGTATTCACAATTAAAATAAAAAAATTCATGTATTTCTACAAACCACTAAATGAAATAGGTTATTTTATATCTCGCTGCAGCTTTTGTAGCTCATGTTCGCTATCTCCATTAAATAGCTTAACCCATTATTTAGAACCTCGGTCGAAATAGTGCACTAGCTAGCTAGTATTAATACACAAACGCAACAGATCTATTGTTTTATTTTATATTTTATATTTGACACATGTAACAGAGTAAATGTGTTGGAAAGGGTCTATGTATTTTTTTTCTATCTCATTATTTATTTACCATATCACAATCGCACCACAAATGCTGATATGATACTACAGTCAATGAAAAGAAACTTGGAGTAACCTATTTTTATACGCTAGTAGCACTTGAGGCCAGTCTCAATGGAGATTTCATTAGAGTTTCATGCACATTAAATATGCTGATGTGGCGCTATATTAATGAAGAGATCTAGATGATAAGAGTTTCATGGGAGTAGAGAGAATTTCATCCCATGAAACTCCTATGCACTGTTTCCAAAATATTGATGTGTTGGAAACTGTGTCATGAAACTCCTATTGGACAGTTTTTTTTCTCACTTCTCTCTCTCTTAATTGTGCCGTTGAAATTTGTGATCACTCCACACTGGGTCCTTGTCTTAGGGCCTGTTTAGATTGTGGATGAAAATTTTTTGGGTGTCACATCGGATGTGTCGGAAGGATGTCGGGAGGGGTTTTTAGAAACTAATAAAAAAACAAATTACATAACTCGTCAGGAAACTGCAAGACAAATTTATTAAGCATAATTAATCTGTCATTAGCATATGTGGGTTACTGTAGCACTTAAGGCTAATCATGGAGTAACTAGGCTTAAAAGATTCGTCTCGTGATTCTCAACTAAACTGTGTAATTAGTTTATTTTTTTATCTACATTTAATGTTCCATGCATGTGTCCAAAGATTCGATGGGATGGATGAAAAATTTTTTGGTGGGGAACTAAACAGGGCCTTAGGTGCATGGAAAATCTAAGCCAAGACGTGGAACGCACTTCAATGCGAACACTAGAGGCATTTAGAACACTATACGCATTTAGAACAAAACAGATATTTTTAGCACGATCTAGTACGTCATCTATCCATGATAAGAGCATCACTAGAGGCATATATATCGACTCATGAAAAGGACAAAACAAATCTATCATGATTCTCTATTAGAGCATTCGTTTGGTGTGAGCTAAGCGTAGCTCAGTTCACTGTATTATAATTTGTTCATCTAGATTTAGTTTTTCCATTTGTTTGCCACAAGGACTCATACTTTACTGGATTGTTTTTAAGATTTAATAGTGCTATTCTTTCAATGATAAACGATGTGCTTGTTGGTAGCAAGGAGCATAGGGTGACTTTGTTAATCTCATACATTCATAAGGGTGAGCTGTAGTTTTTAGTTTTTCGACACAAAAGCTGGCTTTTGGCTTGTTGTTTTCTATTAGCTTTTGTAATTAGTTTTGAACTTCAAAGCACACACCAAAATATGGTAAAGCTCATCAGAATATACTTTTTACCTTTTAGTTCATTTCTCAGAAGCCAACGTTCTAGCTTTTTAAAAGTTAGCTAGACCAACAACTGGGTTGTGGTTAGATAAAATTTGATCGAGACATACATTCTAAGTCAACCTAGGTCCAACCGTGAAGTAAAATAGTCTGATTTTCTTATCTTATCAGGCTTTGATGTGTGTGGACTGTGAAGTGTCAGTTCTAGTTTTTTAGTTTGTTTGGCAGGAATTCTTGAGTGGCTTCAACTTCTTCTTCTTTTTTGGTGAAGCTTTGTGAAACACTAAATTGAAGAAACAATTCCTCAAGAGAAGCCACAAAGAGAAGAAAACCCTTTTTTATACTTCACGGGTCCTAAATATGGCTTCTTGTTCTCAAGCTTCTCTAGCTTCTTAGGTGGGAAGCCAAAAACATGGAACCTTATTAATATTTCCGATATGAACATTAGCCATGGTCCGTTTTCTCTGTTGATAACGATTTCCATGCTTTCCTAATGTGATTCTTATCGGTTTTTCCTAGTGGTTTTTGGCTATGAGGAAAAAACCCCTACTCGGGTAATATAGAATTCACGTTGAAGATAAGAGTTCGACCATTGGATGCTGTATAAAATACAAACGCATTGACACTCATTACGTGAACTATAGATAAATGTCTTGCGAGAGAACAAGGTCACTCTCTTTTACATCATATAAAATTTGAAATTCTTATATACAGACAACTAGCATATATGTTTTTTTTTGTTTACATACACTTAATAATAAACTCTTTTTTTGCATCACTTTTCTCAAGATGTGCTAATTGCATTGATTGAGCATGATAAAAGAACCCGGTAGGAGATCCATGCTCTGCACGTGGGCACTTGTGATGTTGAGCTTTGTGTCCTGAAGATCGAGGCAATCAGCGTCCGTAAGTCTGTAAGGAGATGAGGGGGCAAGAAGATCATTTGACATGGCTGGATTTGCATTGGAAAAGATAAGAAAATTGAATTAAATTCACAAAATGAAATAGAAAACAAGGTTACTCACCCTGTTATTATTCTACAAACTACATGTCGTTTTAGTTTTTTTAAGACATAGTGTATATCTCTATATAATTAGCCTATAATTTGGGATAAAGAATATACTAAAATAGCAAATCTTAATGTTTGCGATACCAAAGTTTAATTTTTTTCGAGATCAGGCCATTCATCCGTATTTCATTAAGAGGGATGAGATGGCAAAGTGACGAAGCCAAATGTTTGATCTAGCAAAATTGGCAAATAGCTGTCACGTGAAGTGAAACAAAAGAAGCTTTTCTTGCCCATTCTCATATCTTTTTGCAAAGCCGTTCTACTCTCCTTTTGTTGTTTCCTTTTAATTGCTCGGACACGGCATGTCAGCTTCGGTGAGGAAGACTCTCGTTGACTGCACAAAACGACATCAAACCATGGCTTCTAGTCAGACTATAACAGCTTGGCCCGACAAGAAATTCACACTAGATTCATGCGTCTAGAAAGAACTAGTAAAAAAGTTTAGTTGCACAGGTGCCTTGTTACATCAACACCTACGCACGCCGCTTACGTCGTGGATCTTACACCTCTGTTTCATCACTCGGCGGCCGGCAAAAATATTCTGCATTTAGCCTACGGTTACTAGCTCATTTCCAGCTCCATTTCGTGGACAAGAAGATGCTGTCTTCTGGGCTTTGCTGTGTGTGTATGTGAATTACATGCGTAGAAAAAAAAGGACGTTCAGCTTTGGACACGGCAAATAAAGGCGCCGAGGTGGTCGTGCATCTTTCTATAAAGGGAAAGGGAAGTTCACAAAGCGAGCATCTGCATCTATCTGTGTATGTACAGGAGGATCCTTCTGCAATCTGCATCATGCCCATGGCCAGAATGCCAGATGCGCAAGTCCACTTCTTTTTTTTTATCACTTGTTATCACCAACAAGAAAATTGGTTGCAGCGCGAGCGCTACGCCGCTACCTCCATTACCACGTACCATTCCAATGCAGGCGGCTCGGCGCAATCATTTCGAATATGACGACCACCACACTACGTAATCAACTACACAAGCACTCCATCCAACAGTAAAAATTCCTTCAAGTGAATAGTTCAGTGTTCTAAATTAACATATAAGGAATTGTTCCGTTAGTTAGATGATTAAATAAAATGTTGCACGATCTAAAGATTGAAAAATCAATGTACGTTTGGGATGCATGGGTGGTCTGATCCTCGGGGTCTTTTTTATTCTACCACATAATGGTTTCAACTAGATGAGTTATTTTTTTTTCTATTTTCCTTCTCTTTTTTTTTCTCCTAAATTCCACCAAAACAAAGTTTATTTGCTTCGGGTGACTCTTCTTGAATACAGCCTAGCAAAAGCAGAGACTTGGATGACATTCGACCGATGTCAGTGTCAATACTTTCGTTCACTTCTATGATTTACCACCATAAGTGTTGTTTAATCAAAGCATGTTTAGTTACTTATATTGTGTGACTAGTTCCTTAAAGTAGCCTTAGTCTACATTAGACCTTAATCAGCATAGCCAAAGCCAACATAAACATAGGTAAAGTCTTGGCGTTTAGGTGTCATGTATAGACATGCTATGTTTAGGCCTTGTTTAGTTCCAAAATTTTTTGTAAAATAGGAATAGTAGCACTTTCGTTTGTATTTGATAAATATTGTTTAATTATGGACTAACTAGGCTCAAAAGTGTAATACCCGATTTTAAGGACAAAACCAGATATGCACCATATGTGAGTTTTAAAAGTCAAATCTCACATATAGCTACAAATAAGGGGTAATATCAAAAGACAATGCATAAATATATAACGTACTTAATATAAAAGAGATAACCTTTGATAACAAACAGCGGATAGACAACTCCAAACTTCGGGTATTAACTCCACTCTACATGATCCAAATCAAGCATAAACATAATAACAAACCAATTAAGCACACTTCACTCAACTTGCGATACTATCGTTCTCTTCATAGTAAGGGTAGAGATCCTAAAATTCTTTTTCAACTACGTAAGCAGGTGGTAAGAGAAGATTCTAAAAGCTTATCAAATCAAGGAATCAAGGAGTGAAGATGAGAACAAGTACTTTTAAAATAAGCAACAAGGTAGAGACAAATAGCAAGGATAGGGATATAGTATGGATGAAAATACCAAGGTTTATAGAGCAAGGATTTTATGACAATTCCAAAACCTTAAGACGACCAATTTCTATCTAGGCTTGCGTCCTACAGCCAGCATTGCTTTGAGTGACAAAGAAAATATTTAGGAAGGTTCTAATAAAAATTTGAGCTTAGAAACAAGGAATTTGGTTGTAGATAAAAGATAAATACGTGCCGAATAAGGAAGATCGATCTACTAAACGTATTTTAAATATTTTTCTTACTATCAACACATAAAGGAGCAACAAGCATAACATCAAAACATATGCACCAGCATGTATGCATAATAATATTGCTAAGCCTTATGATAAATTTTAATTTAATGAAAAATATTATTTTTCCTATATTTTTATGAGCACAAAAATACAAAATTAAATAATTTTATCTATATTTCAAAAGGAGTAAATTTTAGGGTGTTACAAAAATATTTGTCTCGTCAATTCCGACCAAACTGTGCAATTAGTTTTTATTTTCATCTATATTTAATACTTCATGCATACGTCTAAAGATTCGATGTGACGGATAATCTGAAAAATTTTGCAAAATTTTTGGGGAACTAAACAAGGCCTTAGTAAGGTTGTGTTGGGTTCCTTACATTATAGTACTAGACAAGGGCTACAGAACTACAAAATCCTAGTAGGAAAAGGAAGCCAACTTGTAACCCTACCCTCCCCTAGACTATATAAGAAGGACGGAAATCCCTAGACAAAGACATCCGAACATACATCCCGTGGAGCGTCATCAGGAAACAACACATCTCATCACAAAAAAACTGCAAATGATGAATAAGAAATACAACTATAAACACATGATGTAAGCTATTACCATAGCTCCTCACAAGGACCCGAGCCTATCTAAACTTTGTTTCCCACGTGCTACCACATAGTTTCTTCTACCACAGAACGCCCAATTATATTGTCGATGACAAAAACCTCAACATATCACATACCTATATTCAAGATTCATCAAAAAGATTCAAGATTATGTCTATTTCAACCAATTGAGCTTTAACATGTGTTCATATGAATTATCCTTCACAATGGTAGCAACCATCTTTGTCTCTTCATTATTGTACTAACTTTACAAGAAAACCAAATATTTTCAATAAAATAAATGATGATGATAAAAAGATATTATAGTGTGCTTAGCTATGCTATTTACATGGATTAGAAAAGGCAATTTTCAGTAAGCAAAAAATATATATTTTCTTGAGGGCTGATGACCCCAAAGTATTTGTACCAACAATCAAAGACATATATTTTCTTGAGGGATAATGACCCCAAGGTATTTCTAGCAATGGACAAGGATGTGCAAAGCAAAAAATAGTAACATTGGGAGAAGCTCGTCACATGATTTTTGTGCGCATGTAGGTACTAGGAATTGAAGTCACAACCTGAGATTTCACATGAGCCTCCCCTACCACTCCATCCCAAAGTCACTTGTGACTAAGCCTGTTTGTTTTCGCTTTTATTTGGCTTCTGATAGCTAAAACCCATGAGTTGAAACAAATAGCCTAGCTATTGAGTTGGCTTTTGAAAAGCTAGAAAGCTGGCTTATGAGAGGAATGGAACTAAAAGCTAAAAATCACATTGAGATCGCCTTTTTTTGGCTTCGGTGTGCTGACAAGCTAAAAATCTCATGGAGTACTACAGCTTAGGTTTAGGTCATATCTTCATCAGATATCATTTGGAGATAAAAAATTTAATTTGAAAAATCTAAGAAATCAAAACATATATTTTGACATTAAACAACTTCAAATCTATAAAGTTGTAGAGCTGAGAGAGCTCTGCAACTTATATAATTATAGTATGTTGTGTGTTGGTAGTTTTAAAACTAACTAGACATCCCAAGCTAAGTGCCAGAAAGCAGTCTAATGAATACAACTCAAAATTGTACCTTTTTGTTTGTTTTATATAAAAAAATGTATTTCATTCGCAAACATATCAAGGGAGCATTTGTGTCTATAAAATGCAATGTCTAACTAACAAACCAGCAACGTATCCATTATATTGGTGGTTAAGAGGAATGACTAGAAAATGAATATTTTTTTCTTATTAGCTACAATAATTTATTCGAGGGTTTACACCCCAAGGAAACTAGGACTACCTTGGCGGTTTTCAATTACACCAATACATTTTCTTGGTAGTACGAAATAATAACTAAGGAAATATTGAATTATCTTGGCGGTTTGTAATAACACTTAAGGAAATATGAAATTACATTGATGGTTTTGAATAGCACCTAAGAAAATGTGGCACTACCTCAAGGGTTTGAGGTAGGACTCGAGAAATATGTATTTCCTTGGAGGTTTCTTACAATCACCAAGGTAATGATATTGATGGTTCAATTTCTTCTCTGAGGAAATTATTAGCCGCTAAAGAGCTGTTCCATTTTTTTCGTTAGGGAAGGTACATGTTAGCTTTGAGATTCGCTTTCTTTTTCTTTAGTTGTAAGAGCTAGAAAAATGTACAGTATTTTATATCAAGACTTGTTGTTGATACAAAATCAGTCATCACAAAACCTTAATCTATTTCACGACGGCGCACGTGATACCTTTCTTTATAAAAAGTAAACAATGTCAGGAGTTCAGGGAAGCTTCTCCCATGAACAGCTTTTCCATAAATAAACCATGGTCCCATGTCACTAAGAGACCTTTATCCAACACACTTCTGTTCTGCTTGATCAAGTGGCAGCTAGGTTATTCATCTGTGGCCAACGCACTACTCAATGTTTTGTAATATAAGCATCATGACCACTTGGCCAATTAAGATTCATCCATCTTTTAGCTTAACAAAGAACTAATGCTGTCGATTGTCTCAACAACAAATATATACTTCCTCCGGCCTGTAATATAACACGTTTTGGCATTTGAAATTTATTTTGAAATATAAAGGGTTCACGAAACAAAAAAATGTTTACTAATTATAAATACTTTATTTATTACTTGATAGATTTTTTATAAAAAAATTGAGAGTCCACCCTTTAAACATAGAGGATAGCATCGGATTTCAATAAATTAGAAAGTTAAGTACATGCGTCTATTGCACTCTCTTTTTTGTCTAAGAATGTTTAGAATGCGCTATATGGACGGAGGAAGTATTTGTAACGATAAATTTTGCAACAAGAAAAAAGAACTTGATCTTTTTTTAAGGGAAGAAAAACTTTGCCTATAATCTCGATCACTGTGCTACCTGAAATTTCTGTTATCCGGAATGCATGCATGAACATGCAGAGAACTTTCAGCCCCCGCTCTTTCATGTGTCCCTTTACTCTCTTTAAGCAGTCTTGGCAATTCACACAAACGAACTCTGTTGGCTCGCCATCGCGTATATATAGAGGCGTTAGCTTAGCTCTGGGGCAGGCACAAGGCACAAGAGCAGTGTTGATGCACCATCATCGATCGTTGTTCTATAGCCACCATGGGCAGCGGCAACGGCAAGGTGTACGCCACGGTGGTGCTCATCAGGCTCATCTACGCGGGGATGCACATCCTCACCAAGGCGGCCTTCAACGAAGGCACCAGCACCACCGTCTTCGTCTTCTACCGGCACGCCGTCGCCGCCATCTTCTTGCTGCCTTTCGCCTTCCTTGAAATCAGGTACCCATGGCGAAGCCAGCTGATACCAAAGTAATCGGGGCTAGTTCCACTAGTGAATCTACTAGCAAACAGTAAATTTGTGTGTGCATGCTCTCTGCAAGTCACCGTGAATGATAAGAGAGTGAGTAGCTCATCTGGTGTTCTATGTATGCGTTTGCAGGAAGCGACCGGCGCCACCTCTGACCTTCAGGCTCTCCGTCAAGATCTTTGCTCACGGCTTCTACGGGTATGTTGGCGATTTCAGCATGCGCTTTGGCCGCAGCAGATTATTCTCTGTTCTTGTCGCTGAAACACTGATCAAGCTGTTGCCGTTCTGGTGGATCAGGATGGCTGGAACGATCAACTTGTACTGCATTGGCCTGAAATATGCTTCGGCGACCTCGTCGTCGGCTATCTTCAACATCGTGCCGGTGGTCGCCTTCATCTTGGCCGTCATGTTCAGGTCACTCACTGTCTGATGGACCTTAATAAACAACCAAGAGGAGGACGCCATGTTCAGTATGTACTACGTAGCTGCTAACAGTTTTCGTTTGGGCGATGGACAGGATGGAGACCCTGAAGCTGAGGAGCGTCCATGGCATGGCCAAAGCCTCCGGTATCCTCCTCTGCGTCGCCGGCGTCGTCGTGCTGGCGCTGTACCAGGGCCCCCAGCTCAAGTCGATGAACCACCACCAGCTCCTCCAGCACCACGTGAGCGCGGCGGCCGCCCACCATTCCAACAGGGAGTGGGCGCTGGGGATCTTCCTGATGACAACGTCGGTCGTGATATGGTCGCTCTGGACAGTGAAGCAGGGGCCGTTGCTGCTGGAGTACCCTTCCAAGCTCCTCAACACGACGCTCCAGTGCGCGTTCGCCAGCGTCCAGTCGCTGGCCATCGCGCTTGCCCTCGAGAGGGACTTCTCCCGGTGGAAGCTCGCCGGCCCCGTCAGCCTCGCCTCCGTGCTCTTCACGGTACGTGATTGGATTAACACGCCACGGCCCGGCGCCGGCGCCGGCGGCAGGCCGTCGATCTCTTTGGTTGGCCAAGTCCCACTTCTGAATTCTGATCTCTCTGTTCTTCGTTGCAGGGCATCGTGGTGGCGGCGATCTCGTACTACCTGCAGATCTGGGTGATCGAGAAGAAAGGGCCCGTGTTCCTGTCCATGTCGATGCCGCTCAGCCTCGTCTTCACCATGGCCATCGCCTCTTTCCTGCTGGGCGAGGACGTCAGCCTCGGAAGGTAATGGTATTGGTAAATGGTAACCTCACATACATCACATTCACATCGATGGCATTCTCGCGCATTGATTGCCAGCCAGGCAGCCACACCACACGTCGCCGGCGATGGAAAACCATCCGCTCGCGACTTCTTTTTGACTTGCGCACGCCCCCCGCAAGTGGCACCGTGTCGAGCTCACGGAGACCATAGACGATGTGGGGTTATAGTTGTGGCCAACGATCGATCGGCTCGAGCTGATGGGGTCCCGACCCAACGGATCGAGCTGATGATAGATGATCTCTTCAGTCGTTTCGCTGTCTGAAAACGCTTTAGCTATCTGCTACTGCTATATCTCCAACGACTCTTCTCTGTATCTGTATGGGCGCAGCATTATCGGCAGCGTCCTCCTCGTCGCGGGCCTCTACAATGTGCTGTGGGGCAAGAGCAGGGAGGACAAGCAACAAGCGGCGGCGGGCGAGACGACGACGGACAGCGGCCGCGACAAAGCAGAGGACGTGGAGAAGAACGCGGCGGCCGTGCAGCCGGCGGACGGGGAGGAGGAACAGGACCACGGGACGCACGGCGACGCGCGCGGCCGGGGCCAAAGTCTGACATGATCGACACGGCGCGTCCGTGCGTGCGTGTGAATCATGCATTGCATAGCATGCAAAGCGGATATCATCTGCCGATTCCGTGCATCTTTCACGGCAGGCGTACGACCGGTGTTTGTCCGATCACTGCAGAAAGGATGCCGGACGCAGGATCAGGCAGGCACTGTCGCAGTACTGATCATGTGCTCACCCTATCTGAAAGCGGTTCTTGGGCTCATCAGCGCCCTATATGCGTACTACTCTATCCACCACCCTTTATTGTTTGTGTGCTCACATGTACTGTGTGCATCACATCAAGTTAAATTTCTGGGTGATGATTGGACCTTTAATTTCATAAAGATTGTTCTTTTCTTGTAATCAAACAATCAGCTTTAGTTTTCACTAGAGGTAGAAGAATCTAGTTTATTACGACCAAATCGTGAAATGGACGTGCATCCAAAGCTCCAACGCAAAGAACCGACTATAGACAGGAGCTCCTTCCCCGGAGCAAAAAGAAAGCAAGCAAAAGGGAAGCAGGGTTAGTGTGTGGCCCTACGGGTGAACTCCCTTTTCTTAAATGTGGTTTGTGAAGATTGCAGAATATTATTTTATCAAAATAGAAAAGACAACTACGAGCAAAGTTGTTGGGTCAGGTTGACATTTTTTTTTATTAGTACAGTGTCCATGTTAACGCCACGACTCTATTTCAGGGATGCACGTAAAAACAACAAATGACTATTTTTTAGCATAGTTCAACTTTCACACAATTATATATGACCATGTATATAATCCAAAAAAACACATATACATAACAAGATATAATACAGTTATGTCTCGTTTTAACCATCTATTTTACGATCTGCCTAAGACCTTAAAGCCTTGTTGATCTATCTACCCCTAAAATCCATTGTTATGTTGCGCCTTAACCATCTATTTTACAATCTACCAAAAACCTTAAATAAAATCCACCACTTGTGTTCTTTCCTACGACCACCCTAAATTGTGCCCCCAACCCTTTCTCTGTGTCCACACCAATTCTTGTCCTTAGAAAAGCAACCGCTGAAATTAACGATCAAGAATCAATTTCTACCTTTCTCTCTCCATAGTCACTCAAATCCAACAATCCTAATTAAATCCCAAACCCCGCAAACGAGTCGCAGTCCTTCCCTTGCAAGTCACGGAGGACATGCGCACCCTGTTCGGCAACATTTCTACGGCTAATTTTGATGTTGATTTATTATGAGAGAAAAATATTGTTTTATGGTTGGAAAAGTACTACTGATTCTGGTTGATAAGTTCAAGCAAACGGGGAACAATCACAAGCGTCGACTCCAGGCCCCAAACCTACGAGTAGGGTACATCCAACTTGTCTCAGGTTCTAGATCATGTTCGCTACAAGGTAACTAATGAGATGAATTATTTTTATGTGCCCCTTTTGATGAGAAGGAAATAAAGAATGTCCTCTTTCAAATGTTTCCAACCAAATCTCCAGGGCCTGATGGTTTTCCTGCACATTTTTTCCAGCATAACTGGGACGTTTGTCATGACGACTTGACAAGGGTGGTGCTGGGAGTTCTTAATGGAAATGAAATGCCAACTGAAATCAATGGTATGTTCATCGTTTTAATCCCAAAAGTCCAAAGTCCAGTATCTTTGAACCAATTTTGACCTATAAGTCTTTCCAATGTCGTATACAAAATTATATCCAAAGCTTTGGCTAATAGGTTGAAAAGGGTTCTCCTGAATGTCATTTCCGTGGAGCAATCAGCTTTTGTCCCTTGTAGAATCATCACTGACAACGTTCTCGCTGCCCATGAACGTTCGCATTTTATGCATACTAATAGGTCAAAAGCTAATGCTCATTGTGCTTTGAAGTTGGATATGACGAAGGCATATGATAGAGTAGAATGGAATTATCTGGAGGCTATCATGTTAAAATTGGGTTTCTATCGAACATGGATGAATAAAGTAATGAAATGTGTCACATCCGTTTCTTTTTCAGTCTTGTTCAATGGAGAACGACTACAAGATTTTAAATCAACTAGAGGAATTAGACAAGAGACCTGATTTCTCCATATTTATTCCTAATTTGTGCTGAAGGACTATCTTCAGGTTGCGCAATGGGCACCAAAGATCAACCATCTTTTATTTGCTTATGACAGTCTTTTGTTCTTCAAATCTACAACATGCAACACAGGAGCAGTGCAAGAATCCTTGGCAAAATATTGTGAAGCCTCTGGTCAATAGGTAAATCTGGCAAAATCATCCATCTTTTTCAGCAAAGGTTGTAGGCAAACCATTCACAATGAAATTAAATCAATAACTCATGTGGAGAATAAATCCTTAAATAAGAAATATTTAGGATTGCCTACGGGGGTCGGTAGAGCAACAAATGGGGCTTTCTAGTACATTAAAGATAGAGTTTGGAGTAAAGTTCAAGGTTGGATAGAAAAAAAATTATCTGCAGGAAGGAAAGAAATTTTAATTAAAGTTGTGGCCCAATCAATTTCTACATCTACTATGGGATGCTTCAGACTTTCAAAAGGTTTGTGTGATCATATAAACTCTCTGTTAAGAAAATTTTGGTGGGAAAGTGAAAGAGGCAAAAGAAAAAACAAGTTGGGTAGCATGGGAAAAGATGGCCCAACCAAAATATATTGGAGGCATGGGTTTTAGAGATATGGAAATTTTTAATTTGGCTCTTCTTGCTAAGTAAGCATGGTGCCTCCTCACTAAGCCAAAATCACTTCCCTCAAATGACACTCTTAGTGCGCAGATTGGGAATAATCCATCTAAGACATGGAGGGCTATTTGTGATGGGATAGATGTATTAAGACAAGGACTAGTTAAACACATAGGTGATGGTGAAAGCACATAAATTTGGGAGTGTAACCGAATACCAAGATCTAGAATGTATAGACCTGTAGCTTCAAACAAGCCTAACCCCCCCCCCCCCCCCCCCCCTCCCTCCAACACGACTAAGTGAGCTGATTGATCATACTTCTATATGACATGGAAAGTTGATGTGGTGAGGCACTTTTTTCATGACATAGGCAGTGAAGCAATTCTCCAGATTTCCACTGAGTATGAGAAAACATGAAGACTGTTGGGCATGGTTCAATGAAAAAATGGGCTCTTTACTGTATGTTCCGCCTACATGATGTTGATTAAGGTAAAGAAGACTAGAGAAGATTATTTTGATAGCATGACCAATTGCTCTGATGTTGTGGAGCATGAAGTTACCATCTAAAATCAAGGTTTTCTGTTGGCATCTTGCACTCAACTCAATACCCACAACAAGTGTGTTGAAAAGCAGGAATCTAGCCAAAACATCAGAATGCAAAATTTGTGGTGCAAAAGAAGATAAATGGGACAATTCCTTACTGTATTGCACAATGTCTAGACGAAACCTGTCTGTGCTTTTAAGTATATAATATAATATATAATATATATAGTACTAGACTAGATAAGGGTCCAATTCGAAATATATAAATAGGTGGAATACTTGGTGCACATGAGCATGTCTAACTTAAAAGGAAAATAGGATTACTCTATATATTCTATTAATAGGAATTATTTCAGTTTTATTGTTGTACCTGCATTGCAGGAGAAAAAAGTTTTACACTATAGCATGATTGAATACAAATTCTTGCTCATCGGTCATGTTCCCCTCCCTTCTCTGCATCAGTGAGTTCTACCTTTGTGCCATTTGTTTCAGACCCAGCATGACTGTCCTATCTACAGCTAGGCAAGCAGCTCATTTCAGTCATGACCCAACCAACTAGGGCCGTGTTTAGTTGGTGTAGAAAAATTTTTTTAACACTGTAGTACTTTCGTTTGTTTGTGGTAATTATTGTCCAACTATAGACTAAGGCCTTATTTAGTTCATCTCAAAAACAAAAAAGTTTTCAAAATTCACTGTCACATCGAATCTTCGGCACATGCATGAAGCATTAAATATAGACAAAAATAAAAACTAATTGCACAGTTTAACTGTAAAAATCACGAGACGAATCTTTTGATCTTAGTTAGTCTATGATTGGACAATATTTGCCACAAACAAACGAAAGTGCTACAGTAGCAAAATCCAAAATCTTTTCGTATCTAAACAAGACTGTCAGCAACACAACTACGACACCTCCTGAAGACAATGCTGATGGGCCGAGAAGGAGTGTGCGCCAACGACGGCCCAACCCACATGTTCAAGGCCCAGAGTGGGAATAGGTCACCTGCACTACTAGTTGGACGAAACAGGATGAAGTAGTATATGTATGACTCAGAGAGAGGGGAGAGGAATTATGGAAGAACTAAATTGTAATCCTTAACTCCTAAACACTACTCGTTCTAACGAGATTCCTCTGAGTTCTTCCTCAAATTCTTGCTAATCTGTCTAAATTCCATCTAGCTATATCTCGCTGCTTACATCTGGTACCAGAGCTAGCGTGTCTTCCGCACATCAATTTTTTTTTCCGGATCCGTAGTTCGAGCCGCAAACGCCTCTGGTTGTCGAGTTCGATTTGCATTCGTGCATCTTGAGCTCCGTAATTCCACGCACGCGCTCGATCCGGGTTCGATTCGCGATCTGGATCGATCTTCCCCGCCGCCGCCTCACCATCACCACTTCACGCGTTTCGCTCGCAGCCGCGGCGCCATGAATCCCGACTCCAAGTTGATTCTCGACGAGATGCACCGTCTCTTCCAGGAGCAGCGTACGGAGTTCGATTCGTGCTTCGCTGCGACGGACCGCAAGCTCGATTCCCTCGAGCAGCGCTTTGTTGCCAGCGACCGCGCCATGGAGGCTCGCCTCGCCGAGATCGATGAGTCCGTCACCAACAAGTTCAGCGACATCGACGCATCCCTCGCCAAGCAAATCGCCGACTCGGATCTGAACTGGGAGCGTCGCATCACTGATTCAGAGATGCGCCAATCCATGCTTCTGTCCGACGCCGAGCTTCGTCAGGACACCGTCGTCGCCTCCATACTCAAGGCTACTGGGTCGCTGGAGGCCTGGCGCCAGACGACGGAGGGTGACATGGACGACCTCAAGCTGAAGATCTCCAAGCTCACCAAGTACATGGATCGATCCGTCTTCGACAATCCATTTCCTTCGGCCGGGGTGATGTCTTCATCGCCGTTGTTGGAGCAGACCGCCATGCGCTCACCTGCAGGTAATATGGCTGCTCGGCCCAGCGGGCACCACGATGACATGATTACACGGGTGGATGGTGATGGGGAAAAACTTTCCCCGAACCATTCCCCGGCCAATGGTACGTATTCAGACCTACAACAGTTTCATGGTACTTTGTTTGATTCTCAGCATGCCACTCACCCACCAGATCTCGCACTTAATGACCATAGTCACTTGCCTAAGCTTAATTTTCCTACCTATGAGGGTGAAACACACGTCTCTGGATTTCACAAGCTGAGGATTACTTTGAGATGTACTCTGTTCCTCCTTACCGTTGGGTAAAAGTGTCGCGAATGCACTTTCGTGGTGCTGCTGCACGATGGATTGAATCCCTCCATCATCCTGATCGCATTCCTTGGCCAGATTTCTGCAAAATGCTCCATGATCGCTTTGGCCGTGACCAGCGCGATCGGCTTTCTCGCCAAATGTTCCACATTAACCAATCTAGCACTGTCCTTGATTATGTGGAGCGCTTTTCTTCCTTGTTCGATCAGCTTAAAGCCTACCAGTCTGACCCCGATATGCATTATTATACTACTCGCTTTATTGATGGTCTCAAGCATGAAATTCGCATAGCTATCGCTATTCAGCGTCCCTCCAATCTCGATACTGCGTACATGCTTGCTCTGTTGCAGGAGGAAATGGCGGAGGCACCCAAGAAAAGTGAATTTCACGGCTACAACCGTGGAGCAAGACCAGGATCTCGGCCGGTTCAGACTTCACTGCGTCAGCCAGCAGGGGCCAGTAGTGTCAATGCTGAGAAATCTCTGACCAAGCCGCAAGTTCAGGATGACAAGATTTCGGCATTACGAGCATATCGCCGAGCAAGGGGTCTTTGTGACTTCTGTGCGGAGAAGTGGTTTCGTGGCCACAAGTGTGCATCTGCCATATCCCTCCATGCTATGCAAGAAATCTGGGATTTGTTTCACCTTGAAGCGTTGCCTGCCGATGTTGATGAGGATCGACCTATTACCGAGTCACCGCCAGAACATCTCTTTGTGGCTCTCTCTCAAGATGCACAGCGGGGATCGCAAGGCCGACAAACTATCCAGTTCCTGGGATCGTTACAAGGCTTGACAGTCACAGTACTGGTGGATTCTGGTAGCTCTGCTTCATTTCTGGCTACATCTGTTGCCTCTCAGCTACAACACCTTCCCAGGACAGCCAGTGCAGCTTCGGTCAAGGTTGCCAACGGACACACTATGCGTTGCACTGCTTCCATTCCAGATTGCAATTTTTTCTCTGGGCACAATACAGTTTCAGCATGACTTGCGGATCTTACCTTTGGATTCTTATGATCTCATCCTTGGCATGGATTGGTTAGAGTTGTACAGTCCAATGGAAGTCCACTGGAAGGAAAAGTGGTTATCTATACCATATCATTGGTTAGAGTTGTACAGTCCAATGGAAGTCCACTGGAAGGAAAAGTGGGTATCTATACCATATCAAGGCACCACTGTGTTGTTGCAGGGTCTCACACATCATGCGCAGCATGACATTGTTATCCAGTTGCAAATGATTGATAATGTGGATCCAGAGCAATCGGTATCTCATCTGCCAACTGACATTCAGTCACTGCTGAACCAGTTTCCAAATGTCCTTGCTGTGCCTACAGCCTTACCCCCTCGGCGGGCGTGTGATCATACCATACCGCTAGTTGAAGGGGCCACTCCAGTCAATATTAGAGCATACCGCTATCCACCAAGTTTGAAAGATGAAATTGAACGCCAAGTTCAGGTGATGCTGGAACATGGACTTATCCAACCGAGCAAGTCTCCCTTCTCTTCACCGGTGTTGTTGGTTCGGAAGAAAGATGGTTCATGGCGGTTCTGTGTGGATTACCGCTATTTGAATGCGCTGACTGTCAAATCAGTTTACCCAATTCCTGTGTTTGAGCAGTTGGTTGACGAGTTGGGCTCAGCTTCCTGGTTTTCAGTTCTGGATCTCCATTCTGGTTATCATCAAATTAGACTGCAACCGGGTGAGGAGTTCAAAATGGCTTTTAGTACTCATGCTGGACACTATGAGTTTTGTGTGGTTCCTTTCGGTGCCACAGGAGCTCCGGCAACATTTCAGGGTGCCATGAATGTAACCCTGGCACCGGTACTTCGCCGCTGTGCAATTGTCTTCTTCGACGACATATTGGTGTACAGTTCTTCTTATGATGAACATCTCAAACACTTGCATCAAGTGCTCACTCTGTTGGTGAAAGATCAATGGGTTATTAAACTGAAGAAATGCCGATTTGCACAACAAAAAATACATTACCTTGGACACGTCTTGAGTGCGCAAGGTATCAGCACTAACCCTGATAAAGTTACTGCAGTTGCTGATTGGCCAATACCTACGTCTGTTCGTGAACTCCGGGGATTTTTTGGGACTGGCCGGCTTCTATCGTAAGTTTGTCAGGCACTTCGCTGTCCTAGCCAAGCCGCTCACTCAGTTGCTAAAGAAAAATCAGTTGTTTGTTTGGACGTCCCAGCAGCAATCAGCTTTTAACACTCTCAAGCAAGCTCTATGTAAAGCACCAGTACTGGGAATTCCCAATTTTGCAAAACCTTTTGCCATCGAGACTGATGCATGTCAGACAGGAGTTGGAGCAGTGCTCTTACAGGAGGGACATCCCTTGGCATATGTCAGTCGGCCTTTGGGACCTAAGACACAAGGTCTGTCCATTTATGAGAAGGAATATTTGGCCATACTCATAGCAGTCGAGCAGTGGCGTTCGTATTTGCAGCTGGCAGAATTCATCATTTACTTGGATCAGAGGTCCTTAACTCACCTGAATGATCAGAGGCTTAATACGGTTTGGCAACAGAAGGTTTTCACCAAATTGCTGGGACTTTGATATCGGATAATCTACAAGAAAGGCACCGACAATACAGCTGCTGATGCTCTTTCTCGTCGAGTGCATAATGGAGGTGTTTGTTGTGCAATTTCTGTGGCGACACCGCAGTGGTGCAATGATATTACAAGGGGCTATGCCACTGATACTCAGGCTCAACGTCTTCTGTCAAAGCTGGCTACATCCCAGACAACTGCTGATTCATTTTCCTTGTCAGATGGCCTCATCAGATTCAAAAATAAAATTTGGGTGGGCAACAATTCCACAATTCAACAACAAATCATCCAGGCTTTTCATAGTTCACCATTGGGGGGACATTCTGGTATTCCTGCAACAACTAAACGAATACAAGAGTTCTTTGCTTGGCCAGGCTTAAGGAAACATGTGGATGAGTATGTGCGCAGTTGTCCGACTTGTCAACAAGCTAAAGCCGAACATGTCAAATATCCCGGATTGCTTCAACCATTAGCCACACCGACATCGTCTTGGCAGGTAATATCCATGGATTTTGTTGAAGGCCTGCCAAATTCTCATGGCTATGATTGTATCCTGGTGGTGGTGGATTTGTTCTCCAAATACAGTCACTTTATTGCCATGAAACATCCTTTTACTGCTCTGTCTGTGGCCAAGATATTCATGACACATATTTATAAGCTTCATGGACTACCTACTGCAATAGTGTCTGACCGTGACAAGATATTCACCAGTCAATTATGGAGAGAATTGTTTCGCTTGGCCGGAGTTGAACTGCGCATGAGTTCAGCATATCATCCGCAATCTGACGGTCAAACTGAGCGCGTTAATCAGTGTATGGAGACATTTTTAAGATGTTTTACCCATGCAGCGCCTGCCAAGTGGTTCAATTGGCTGCATCTAGCCGAGTTCTGGTACAACACAACATGGCATTCTGCTCTGAATCAGTCACCCTTCTTCGTCCTTTACGGACAACATCCAAGGCAGTTAGGTATCCATGCTGCTTCTGCTTGTCCATCACCAACTCTGGATGACTGGTTCCAACAGCGCTCTGTGATGCAGTCCCTCATACAGCAACACCTCGCCCGTGCTAAGAACAGGATGAAACATCACGCTGACAAGAACCGCACAGAACGCTTGTTTTCTGTGGGTTCATGGGTTTATGTCAAATTACAGCCATATGTGCAGACTTCGGTGGCTGCTCGCTCCAATCAGAAGCTCTGTTTTCGATTCTTTGGCCCTTACCTGATTACAGAGAAGATAGGGACAGTGGCTTACAAGCTCCAATTACCAGCAACTTCTTCAGTCCATCCCATCTTTCATGTCTCCCAACTTAAAGGAGCAGTTCCTGTGAGTCATTCGGTTGAACCATTACCAGATTCTATTGACCATGTGCAGGTGCCTCTTCGCATTCTTCAAAAGCGCGTGGCAAAGACCACCTACTCTGTCCACATGGGAGGACATGGAGCAACTTCGGCAGCGATTTCCACAGGCACCAGCTTGGGGGCAAGCTGGTTCTGATGGAGGGGGAGATGTCAGCAACACAACTACGACACCTCCTGAAGACAATGCTGATGGGCCGAGAAGGAGTGTGCGCCAGCGACGGCCCAACCCACATGTTCAAGGCCCAGAGTGGGAATAGGTCACCTGCACTACTAGTTGGACGAAACAGGATGAAGTAGTATATGTATGACTCAGAGAGAGGGGAGAGGAATTATGGAAGAACTAAATTGTAATCCTTAACTCCTAAGCACTACTCGTTCTAACGAGATTCCTCTGAGTTCTTCCTCAAATTCTTGCTAATCTGTCTAAATTCCATCTAGCTATATCTCGCTGCTTACAAAGACCTCAAAAACGCAATTCTATTTGTGCCACTCCGGTTCAACGACTGCCGGATGACAATCAAATTCAGGGAATCAGTATCGATTATGAACCTTGCATTCCCCAAGAAAATAGTACTCCTAGCAGCTACGACTTGTCAAATTTCCAGGTCCAGGAAATGTAGAGTGACTGTTACCACAAATCAGCCAGGGTTATACAAAGCACAATGCGATTAACAGAACATAACATAATCAACAGGACGTGGACCACCGTTGGCAAAGTCTCTCATCAGCCAATCATCAAAAAAAAAAATCTCACTGGTCAAATGATGCAGCTACAGCTGGAGCCCCGGCGAACCTGATCAGGCTGTTCATCACATCAACATCAACTCTACTGGATCTACCAGCATCACTATCAACTCCATCCGCAGCCACATTGGCGGTGTCGGCATTGCCGCCATTGAAGCAGTAAGCGGGTGCCTGCCACTTGGAGTCTTCCAGCACTCCTCCCACCTCAAAACTCATCACATGCTGCTGCATCCCTGGGGAACAAGAACACACAGATCATCATTCACACTGCTGCATCAACACTAAGTACTGCAGAAGTGAAGAAACATACTGAAAATAAGATATTTGCGTTTCAGGGAAAAAAACAGAGACTACAGTAAGATAAACACAGTGATAGCAATCCCCAATTACGAAACAAAGAAATTGGAGAATCTAGACTGCATCTGTGCACAAGAAAATCGCATGTTATACCGGAGAAAAGCAGAAATTTAGTACTGCAAAAAGACAAGCAGAGTTACAAGTATCAGGATAACTATTCAGTGTAATTCAGACTGCATCCCTGCACAACGAAACTGTAGAATCGCCGCTATAGTGCTGCATCAAAGAGAGAAAACTGGAAAAAGTTCATATAAATTTAGACTGCATCCCTAGACCACCAAAAATTTGTGGCGCTCTACCAAGAGGCGAAATAAAGTACAGATGGGGAATGCAGCTACTACCATTGAAGAAATTCCATCGGACGGGGCGGCCGGTGGCGACTTCCTCGTAGTACCATATGAAGTCGACCTTGGTCCAGAGGTGGCAGTCGAAGCCGTCGACGTGCTCGCGGCCGAGGTAGACGGCGCCGGCGGCGAGCCAGTCGGGCGGCAGGAGCCCCACGGGGACACGCACGGTGCGGCAGGACCCGGAGTCGAAGAAGTAGGAGGTGCCGTTGGTCCACTCAACGTCGTAGAGCGGGTCGCCGGAGAGCTGGTCCCGGATGAGGTTGAGGTTGCGGCCCCTGGGCCAGTCGTAGTAGAGGTCGATCAGCTGCAGCCGGCCGCCGCTCTCGGTGAGGTTTGTGAAAACTACGGCATGGAACTGCTCCGGCCACGGCGTCGGCACCGGGGGAGGGGCGCCGGCACCTGCCACATTGGCCGCAAAGTGGGATACAGCGGCGAGGAGGAGGAGGAGCGGGAGCACCACGAGGGGCGACGGCGGCGGCGACATCGCCGACTGTTGCGGCTTACCCGGGCTTCGCGTGTGCTGTGCCCCGGGCGAGGACGGCAGCCGGTCCAGTGACGCGCCGATCTGATGACGAGAGGTCGGGAGCGCCGCGCCGCTCCGGTGAACCCTAACTCTGCGCCGATCTGGTGCCTGCAACGGCGTTAGAGGAACAACGGCCGCCACCACCTGCGCGCGCGGCCTGGGGAACGAGCGACGACGGAGGCGGAGTCGTGGATCGTGCGGTATGAGCTCACATGGTGAAGCACTCCGCTCTCACTCCGTGAAGTCAAACGTACTTAATATTAATACTATATCTATCCCAAATTATAACATGTTTAACTTTTCAACATCAAATTTGATCACTTATCTTAAACCTAAGTGGACAAGTTCCACTAAAACAACCTAAGGCCTTGTTTACTTCATGAAGTATTTTGCAAAAAAGTCAAAAACCCAAAACCTTGAGGCTATGTTTAGTTCGTGAATGAAAAAATTTCGTGACACTGTAGCACTTTCGTTTGTTTGTGATAATTATTGTCCAATCATAGATTAACTAGGCTCAAAAGATTCGTCTCGTAAATTTCGACCAAACTGTGCAATTAGTTTTTATTTTCATCTATATTTAATACTTCATGCATGCGTCTAAAGATTCGATGTGACGGGAAATCTTGAAAAAAATTGGGTTTTGGGTGGAAGTAACTCCCACCAAAATTCTAACACCAAAATCATTTGGTTTTGGTGTTCACTTGACAAAAAATTTTGTAAAACTTTTCAGATTCCCTTCACATCAAATCTTGCGGCACATGTATAGAGCATTAAATATAGATAAAAAAATAACTAATTGTATAGTTTATATGTAATTTGCGAGATGAATCTTTTGAATCTAATTATTCTATTATTGTATAATATTTGTCAAATACAAACGAAAGTGCTACTATGTCCATTTTGCAAAAAAATTTGGAACTGGACAAGACCAATGTCCCTATTTAATTTTGCAAAAAGTTTAGGTAAAATTTGCGTGATACACAAATCACTCTACGTGGATCTCAATTACAATACCATGATTATAAATACATGATGCTACACAAACCCACAGAATCGGTAGGATAACAATAAATTATATTCCTACTTATAGGTAACTGGACGTGTTACTGGTCCATCAGAAGGAGCACAACAAATAATCCATAATGAAAGGGCGTGTTGTTTGCTGGAGACAGCAATAGTGAAGATCTTCATTAGGAATGGGAGCATGTTTTCTAATAGATTTAGTACTTAGGTCTTGTTTAGTTCACCCTGAAAACCAAAAAGTTTTCAAGATTTCCCGTCACATCGAATCTTGTGGCACATGCATGAAACATTAAATATAGACGAAAACAAAAACTAATTAGACAGTTTAGCTGTAAATCACGAGACGAATCTTTTGATCCTAGTTAGTCTATGATTGAATAATATTTGTCACAAACAAACGAAAGTGCTACAGTACCGAAAACTTTTCACTTTTCGGAACTAGGCCTTGTTTAGATGTGAAAAAAATTTAGATTTCGCTACTGTAGCACTTTCGTTTGTTTGTGGTAAATATTATCCAATCATAGACTAACTAGAGTCAAAAGATTTGTCTCCCGATTTACAGTCAAACTGTGTAATTAATTTTTGTTTTCGTCTATATTTAATGTTTCATGCATGTGCCGCAAGATTTGATGTGACAGAGAATCTTGAAAACTTTTTGGATTTCGGGGTAAACTAAGGCCTTAGTATGACATTGAGTTCGTCTCCAAAGTGTACTTGGTTTTGTGAGTCTTTAATCAATTATTAGGTAAGCATCGTTCTTGTTCGCTTGGCTGATAAGTCATGACTAAAAATACTATTCGATAATTTGTTGTGTGAGAAAAACATTATTGGTAGAAAAAACATTGTTCACTTGTTGGATGCAAAACTGAGTCGAGAATATTTTTTTCCTTTTTCTTCTATTCTCTTCTCTACCTCTGGTACGGCTGGAATTGGACTGACTAAGCCCAACAAGTTGTGCCCAAGTACGAGAGATGGAAGTCTAAGCACAAACATGGCCCAACTAAATCTCCAGTCGATTAGTGCTCATGACCACATAAAGCATCGAGCCATCGACATTTTTGAACCATGATTCCTTTCAACATATCGTACTCGATGCCTCGATCATGACAGATTATGCCGTATGAGTGCTCATCATCTGCTGTTGATCTTCGGCTAACCAAGACTGCGGCGATCCTTTTTGTTGGGCAAGCAATGGACATGATCAGACTATTCTGACCGGAAATAATGTTCAATTGTTCTTGCAAGCACAGCCGAGCAAGTCACGTCAATGGCCATCTTATCCTGTACTATGTTCAACCACATATAAAGAATGGAACGAAATCCCCTGTTTATTTGTTTTTCCAGGTTTTGGCTTATGTTCAGGCCTTGTTTATTTTCTAAAATTTTTTAAGATTCCTTATCACATCTTGCAATAGCTTTCTTTTTTTTCTTTGTTTCTTTGTCTCTTGACTTTGTTCAGTACCCCTTTCTAACCCCCCTGTGACTCCTCCCCTGCTTGTTTGTACTTACTTTTAAATAAATTTCTGCAAGGGCTCTGGCTCCTCAAGTTTAGTCAAAAAAAAATCCTTATTACATCGAATTTTTAGACACATGTATGAAGCATTAAATATAGATGAAAAAAATAACTAATTGTACAGTTTGCCTGTAATTTACGAGATAAATCTTTTAAGCTTAGTATTAAAGAAGCCATCAAGTCCAAAAACATGTTCATTCAGATGCCAAAAGCCTAAACAATAGGTAAATGAGCACTGACATGCGTCTATTTCGACATTGGTTTCTGAAAAGAAAAAATATATATTTGTATTAGAAGCCAAAAGCAGTTCTGCCGGTGCATTTGTTGTTTTTTAGGAAATGCAGTCTTACTGCACCATTCCTGTTAGCGCGAGAAAACAGAACGGAAGTGACATGACAAAATTTTTCATGTAAAAATCACCGTTGAATGAACATGGCAGATCTTATCGTGCCAACGCATGTCATGAGGCAAAGTGATTTTGCCACGTAAGGAGCATTGACGCAATTAAAAAAGGTCAAAAATAATAAAAAAATAAGTTGCTTTGTCATTAAGATAAAAGTTGAAAAGGGATTAAAATTTTGAAATAATCTATAATCTCATTGTAAGGAGTAGGTATATAACTTAGATTCAGCTTCAGTAGGCTAATATTTAGCTTATTTTTAGTTTTTTAAATAACGATGGAGATGAGTAATTTAGATGCAAATTTAAGGTCCTTAAAATATGTGTTCATAACAATTAATGACCTAGGTGGGTTTGCTTCATTTTGTGTTTTATTAATAATGGTGAAACCGCTTAATGCTGATTATATAAAAAGAATATAAGATGGGATGCAATGATGCAATCCACCCGTTAGGACATGTTTAGCAAAAGGTTTTACTTAAACTGGCCTGGGGTAGAACCTACCAAGTACGATTACTCTATAGACCTACCTCTACCTACTGGGATTACATCAACAATCAAAATAAAGAGACATCCATTTGGTCAAGAAAAGAGAATCAAAAGGGACATCCCAAGGCAACCAAAACCCTCTAATTTCAATGAGTTTTAGGCACACATCCCAAAGGCAACGGATCGTTGCGTACCGTGCATAACGGTTTGTGCATAATTTAGCCTCAGCAGATGCAGATTGGACGATAAAGTGTCTTCTTCACCTGCAATCAGTTATCAAAACATATAATGCACACGGAATTCCAAACCACCAAATCAAAAAACCGATGAACAAGCAAAGCACTTGCCAATGCAACAAGACGCCGGTCGAGCAAATAAATATAACTCTCTGCTCATCATCAGTGTTCGTCCATCAATCACATCGCCGCCATTGCTGTCTACTGAGTAAAGCATCCCCCCCGGCAGCAGGGTGATTCCGATCCGATCCGGCGAAGATGAGCAAAGACAAGGCGAGCAAGCTGGCGAGGCGGAAGGCGCACTGCATGGCGTGCTGCGTGGCGCTGGGCGTGCTCGTCATCCTGGGCGCGCTGGCGCTGGCCTTCTACCTGGTGTACCGTCCGCGTCCGCCGCGCGTGGTGGCGACGCCCGTGGACATCAGCGTCGACGAGTTCAGCCTGCTCCCGCACCCGACGCTCAAGGTGTCGGTGGGCGTGCACGTGGTGGTGAGCAACCCGAGCCACTCGCCGTACCGGTACGGCCCGACGCTGAGCGCGGTGACGTACCACGGCGCGCCCGTCGGGGAGACGCTGGTGCCGGCGGGCGAGGTCGGGGGCAAGGCCACGGCGCGGATCGAGCCGGCCACGGTGGTGGACGGCGTGAAGGTGGCCGAGAACCCGCACTTCGCGTCCGACGCCGTGGCCGGGGTGCTGCCGTTCGTGGCCGTGGCGAGGGTGGTGGGCAAGGCGCTCGTGCTCAGGGCCTTCGAGGTGCCCGTCACCGTCGAGACCGTGTGCTTCGTCCGCATGTACGTGTTCCACGGCGAGAGCAGCTCCCGGTGCGTGTCCACCGTCCGCACCGGCGCCGCCGCCGCGTCGGCGTCGCGGTCCGGCAACGGGAACGGCTACGGCTACGGCTACGGCTATGGCGCGGGGTTCCCAGCTGAGGCGGCAGGGCGTGCGCAGGAGCATGACTAGGATCGGACATCGGAGGACTTGTTTGTGTGTGTCGATGCCTCGATGGCCATGGTTTACGGCCATGTAGAACGGGGCTTTTGTGACTGTGGTTGAATTTTGTTTTTCTGTAATAAAAAAAACGGAGCACCTCTTGCGCTACTCACTGTACGTGTACGGAATTTGAGGCGGTTCCGTTCAGCTGTTATGGTTGCCGTCGGAAAAAGGGGGAGTAGGAATGGGCCGGGCCGAGGCTGTTGTGTTGCATGGGCTAAGCAAGGCCAGAAACAACGCCGGGCCCCAAGGTTAGATGTTTACGATGCGATGCTTGTGCTGGCCCGTTCTTGGTTGAGGAAACAAAATACACAGCAAAAAGAAACATTGTCTAAAAAAAAGCAAAAAGAAACAAAGATTTCTCAAAAAAAAAAAGGAAACAAAGAACAAACAGGGGGCGCCTACAGTGATCTCGTTCTTCTAGATTGAAAGCTACCGAACCTCGACGCAATCGAAAAAACAAAAAAGAGAGCAGGACAAAATACTAGCGACGCGTCCGAAATAGCTCACGCTAGATGTACAGCTCTAGCGGACCACCGTAATTCTCCACCTAATTTGTTTCCAACTTAAAGGTACTAGCGGTTTTTATTAAGACGAAAATAGGTATCCCAATTCAAGAAGGTCCCTCCGGGGAGTACGCCCCCACCTAATTACTCCATCCATTTTAAATTATAACTTAAGAGTGAAAACATCTTAAGTTTTATTAAATTTGTTAATAAAATAATAATAACTATAATACCTAATAAATATCATTAGACTCTTCATTAATTATATTTTTTATAATATATCTATTTGATTTCATAAATCGTTGTATCACTCTATAATTTTAATTAAACTTAAGATGTTTTGACTCTTTGAGTTAATAAAGTTGGAATACCTTATAATTTGGAATAAAGGGAGTATATTTTTCAGCTTATAGCGATATTTTATTAAGAAGATGAAAATCGGAATCTAAATTCAATAGGAGAAGACTCTAGTTTTGAATGGTTTGGATGTATGAGCACGCCTCCGTCCCAACCAAGTTGTATTAGGCTTACTTCCTTCTAGAGTACATGTGTTATTAGAAGGTTCTTGCTATTACTCATAAATATTGCATAGTTCCAATAGTTGCATGCATGAACTTAAATTAGACTCGTAATATACATTGTGAAAACAATATTCAGTTTGACTGATGTCTAGATAAAGAATGTCACAGATACCTCAGTATATGTTTATGTGTAACCATATCAAAACAAACATCTTAGCACTAGTCTCCAATCTCCGTGGTATTATTTTATAAACGTCCTGAGCTGGGAGGCGACCTGATCACCGGACAGCTGACATATTTATTAACATTAACAATCAAAAGAACACCAGTGAGACGCATACCGGGGCCGGGCCCTAAAGAAACAAAAATAGCTGAAATTCCTATGCCACTCCCATGTTACATATGGCCGCTCTCTCCTCCACCTGTATGCACCTCCAAACCCAAGAACACAAATAAGAAGCAGATCGGTCGTCCTCTCCTCTCCGCTTCCCGGCGAGGCGATGGCCATCGCCGAGGGGAAGAAGAGGAGGCCCGCCCTGATCTGCTGCGGCGTGCTGGTGGCCGTGCTCGTCCTCCTCGCCGTCATCTTCGTGACGCTCTACTTCACCCTGTTCCGGCCGCGGTCGCCCAAGGTGGTGGCGACGGCGGTGGGGGCGGAGATCTTTCCCAAGAACAACGGCGGCGGCGCCCAGGACCTCAACCTCACCGTGCACGTGGACGTCACCGTGAACAACCCCAACTACGCCGCGTTCCGGTACGGCGACGTGGCGACGGTGGTGCGGTACCACGGGGAGGACGTGGGCCTGTCGGTGGTGCCCGCGGGGGAGATCGGACCGCGCGAGACGCAGACGATCGCCGCCGCCGTTGAAGTGGACACCGGCAAGGTGGCGACCATCCCCTACTTTTGGGTGGAGTTTCCGACAGGGAAGTTGCCGTTCCAGACGGCGACGGAGGTCGCCGGCAAGGCCGTGGTGCTGGGCACAATCAAGATCAGGGCGAGCTCGGAGGTGGCGTGCGATGTCACCGTGCAATTGTTGCCTCCCAACGCCACGTCGGAGTGCACCTCCACGGTCCATATAGGCCGGTAGTAACGAGCTATATATATCCAGTGGCTCTGCTCATCTCTGAACAGATAAGTGAACATCAAAATGTATACTCTGCTGTGAAATTATCAACGACCGTGTTTTTAAGGGACAGTGAAATAAAATATATTAATACAGGTAAATTCACAAAAAAAATATAGGTAATCTACAATTATTGGATTTATTTTAACAATGGATGAATAGAAGTACAGCTTCATTCTAATCTACTCTAACGCATATGGGTTAAGGTCTAAGGAAGTTTCCACACAGCTGCTTTCCTATCAGCGGGCACATTTTCTGCTGCTGAAAAAACAATAGCTTTGGTGAAACATATTTCTAACTTGGGGTTTTAATACATGGTGTGGATGGGGACATACCATATAGACATATAGTCACCTTCGCTAATCATCCATATGCTATTGCTAAATTCTCAAAAACTTGAGTCTTTGCAGCTCACATAACTACTAATGCGTGTGGCAATCTCGGAGTAATAACACTGATAAGTTTCATGCAAAAACAAAGACAGACAAGTTCATGGAAAAACTTGCATTAGTGAACAAAACAGAATTTCTTTGTTGTCGGATTCTAGTTGTCATCTTCGTGCATGACGTTATTTACGTTGATATTAACAAGGGTCGATCTAGAAGCTGCTAGTCACATTCATTGATCCTGGAATCATTCTGATCAGAAAATAATCTTTTTCCTCTCTGTCACGAACATAAAATGATCATTTGTCTTGTTATACCTTTTCCATTTTTATATATATAATTCATCCTCTTTTAGCGTACAAATGTTGCTTTTTTTTTAAAAAAATAAAACTATGGGGCAAAAAAAACCCAAGCAAGGTTCAACAAAATACAAGGCCAGCAAGGACACCACTAGAACAAAAAAAAGGAAGGACACCACTAGACGTTTTAGAGAATTTCGCTCAATCGTTGTTTGCTGGAACCAAACCACATTTTCCAGGTGTATACCAACAAACATCCTTCATATCACAAACGCACAATGAGATTGAGCACCAAACGCACGGAGAATAACACATTCAGAAAACGCCGCAAACCTTTTTACGTGCCTCCTGCTGCTCCCTGAATGCAAAGCTAAGCTTGGCAACAATCAGCATCTTTCAACTCTCCAAAATTCTGAATGCAAAGCTAAGCTTGGCACGCCCAGATGATCCTGCGCTAGCTCCATCTCAAATTAAATTAAATCATAAGTTATTCTAAGAATCTTAAAGAGTTGAAAGCATTTCAAGTTTAACCAACATTATAAAAAAAATAGAAAGATTTATAACATTAAATATATATTACTATGAAAATATAACTAATAAAGAACCTAATAATACTTAGTATCACAAATATTATTATGTTATTATATATATATTTAGTTAAACTTAAAATGTTTTAGCTCTCCAAGATTCTTGACATGACTTATAATTTGAGATGAAAAGAGTACTCCGTTACAAGGGGAGGGGGGTTTGTTGTAAGTAGCTGGTCACAGAGAGGAAAAAAGCACTCTCTTTGTCCCATAATTATAGTCGTTGCAGGTTCGAATTCAAAACCCAGAGAGGTAAAATACGGGAACACCCATATACATTGAGAAGACATGCTGACAGACTGAGATGAAAAGCATTGCTTTTGCATTAGAAACTACTACAGCCAACACGCTTTGGCTTGCCACATTCCATTTTGGCCTTGTTTACTTCTAAATTTTGTTTGCAAAATAAGAATAGTACCACTTTCATTTATATTTGACAAATATTGTCACTAATTAGGCTCAAAAAATCTGTCTCACAAAGTACAGATAAACTGTGTAATTAGTTATTTTTTTTATCTGTATTTAGTGCTACATACATGTGCTCTAAGATTTTATATGATGGAGAATGTAAAAAAATTTTGCAAACTATTTTGGAAACTAAACAAGGCCATCCTTACAAGAACAAATTGTGGAGACAACAACATGATGGATGGACTGGTTCTGTACTTCGATAGCTGAGACTCACACCTAGTAGACTAAAACGACATTCATTTGGGGACATATTTTGAATCTTACAAGGACAATTATAATGGGACAGAGGGAGTACGCAGTTGGAGAAAAGTTGGGCACTTCTGGCTAGAGCTGAGTTGGAGCGAGAGATACGAATGTGCTGACAACCGGAGACATAACAACCAGAGTATACTGAATACTGAATATATTATCTACGTCGATTAGCACAGGGGCACACAGCGATCCACTGTCTTATTGCAAGTGTTTTTAGCAACACAGTGAGATCCCTAGTTATATGATGAGTTCATGACCCCGAATTCGAACTGTCAATGCCACACACCATCTTTCATATCATATTACCGATTTTCATGAATCACTACCCAGGTATAACAAAACAATGGCTACTTAGTGCATCCTTGCAGCGGCGTCAAAATTTAAATGTTCTTTCCCAGCTCAACCTTCTTCACCATCCTGAGTGTGTTGTGAAAGATGGAATCCAGTATTCCAGCAACCTAGAATTTGCATGTCAGTTTTCAGTAGAGTTTTTATTTGAATGCATCGATATCAAGATATATGTAAGGATGTGTTCGCACCGTGAAGACTCCACCAATGATAGCGCAGACATTTGTGATGAAATGGGAGAAGGATCTCGGAACTTCAGTTACCAAGACCTTTAAATGTGAATCATTTTAGATGAATCATTCACTTGTTAATGTAAACAAAATATATGAATAACTTAAAAAGATGAGCATGCAAACCTGCATGGGAGAAGGCTCAACATGGAATTTCACAACAGGAACATAGAAGCTGTGCACCAAGCTGCTGTGTGCTGTGTATTCATATTCCTCGAGCACTTTTAGTTCCTTTGACGACCTCTGTGTTACAATCTCAGTCTTCACAACTTGAAGGTAGTGCTCAATCTAGGAATAGCACAAAAGAAACAAAATCTATGTAATTCCATAAGAAACCAGAAGTATCAGCACTCAAAAGAAACTGATGCTAAAAGTTAGGGGCTTACAGTAACATTGGCGTTAACCTCGCCATGCTTAACAATATAAGACTGGCCAGCTAATCTATCATTGTATCCACTAAGATAGGGAGTAAGTCTTGTGAATTCATCAAGCATCCTATGCGAAAGTCTCTTGCCAAATGAGAACTGTGTCACATAGTGTGAAACATTTATCTGGGATGGATCAAATGAGTGAGATCCAGATCGAGCTGCGACAATAACACTCCCTGGAACCTGGTAAATAGGACAAGTTATTACTAAAGGACAGAAGCACACCCGTCTTCACATTATCAACCATTAGCACAAAATTATATCCATGTAATTTCATGTGTAGCTCGTTTACCCTTTTGACCCGCACAAAACCTTCTATTCTGCACCCACTGGTCATTGGAGCAGGGCGCTTTGCAGGATCAGCAGTCTTATTGGATTTGTCTTCCAAAGCAAGCACATGAGCCTCTTTTGGAATGTTTGCTACGTATGTTTCCATTGCCTGAGGTTCAAAACATTACATCACGAATTCGTTCAGAGCTACCGATAGATAACATAGCATCTTAAAGGCTATTTCATTTCCCCGTGCATGATGTTTAGGATATACTCCCTCATTCCAAATTATAAGACATTTTGGCTTTTCTAGATACATTGTCTTTACTATGCATCTAGACGTAGTGTATATCCAAGTGCATAGCAAAAGCTATAAATCTCAAAAAGCCAAAACATCTTATAATTTGGAACAGAGGGAGTAGTACCATAATTATTATAAAGAATGTTAAGTCAGTACAATGAATCTGAAACCAGATGATGCATAACATACCGCGACTAAACTCTCAGTATCACGTTCCCCATAGTATGATTCATGGTCATGGTGACCCTGATTTTCCCTGTGCAAAAAAAATTAGGAGTTCCTTCTATAGAACTAGGGAAAATATCAAACACAAATATAGAACAAACAAATGTTTGCAGCCCAAGTAGCATACACTTGTTGGCTACGTAAACAAATCCCAGATGTTACAGAAAAGAACCAGAAAGTATCTAAATAGAATGCAAGAAGAACTGTGCTTACTTTATATCAGACCCTTTACGGAAAACGCGAATGGATGGGTATCCTTGTATGTGGTGTCTGCATTTGATAAATTGAAGTAATGAAAAGTATATTCCAGCGAAAAGAAAAGAAACATTCTCCAGATTTCTCTTGTGGTCAATAATAAGTTATCAATATGTGAAGTTTGAAATGAGCATATATGGCACCAGCTAAGAAACAGCAAATCATCAGATGCTGCCCAAGAGAGCATTTCTTATAGAGATGATAACATATATAATGCTGGCGGCCTGGCACCCCTTCTGTCTGTTTATGAAGACAGACAATCACTAATGAAGATGGGAAACAAAGCCCCTAGGTGGAAAACGTTTGGTGGTGAGGTTAAACAGCACCAGCAATGATTTCAGGTCGTCCGATTAATCGCGATTAATCGTCCAGGTCGCTCCTAGGATTCGATTAGGAGGTCCGACTCGATTAGTTCGACCAGAAAGCTGGTCGTCCGATTAATCGTCGATTAATCGCGATTAATCGAACGACCAGGTAAGATGGACGACCAGGCTTCTGTTTTTTTGGGCCTTTTCCAACTGGGACTGGACTAATAGGCTTTAAGTTTTTGGCCTGTTAGGGTTTAGATAGAATAGAGGGGCTGCAGGGGGGGTTTGGGACAGCAATATGGACCTCTGGACAGTGCAGAAAAGAGAAGAAACCAACTCCCACAAGTAATTCACTATCTAAACACTAATGTAGTCTTGATGCTAGCTTGATTGTGTATATTATATAGTATATATAGAGGTATATATATAGGCATATATGCCCTGAAATAGCTGGACGACCAGGGTCGACCAGGGCGATTAATCTCGATTAATCGCCTGGTCGGTCCTAGAGCGACCAGCTTCGACCAGTCGACCTGAAATCATTGGCACCAGGCCCCTGGCCTGTTCCCACTTTTTATCCAACAATATGGAACACAGAAATAACTGCTTTTATTTACAATGAAAGATAGTTTACAGGAACTATACAAACTAACAGGGTTCAAAGCTGAAGCCATAATGGCCAACAACAAGGCCAGAAATCAACAAAAAGGAAACTTTCTTCAATTCCATATTAATCTTAACAGATCTTTGATTGGAGCTTAGTACCAGAAGAAATAGTTCTCAATGCAACTAGTTCCAGAAGGAAAAGTACTACAAAATCAAGATGGAAGTGAATGTAACATTGTAATTTTATGAAACACAATGGCATCATGATGTCACTTTTTTAGACTCACATTATAATACCCTCTTATTCAGACTTTGTAACTAGTTGACAAATTTATAAATAACCAACAATGATTTGATTCCATATTGCATCATGCACCATTAAATCATGATGGTCTGAATGTAAAAAGTATCAATAGGTACAGACCTCCTACACAAGTCAACTTCCTCAGTGCAATCAACTTTGCCTAGAAGGATTCTACCATCCATTTCAGGGTCATATCTGCACATGATCAGAAACAACTTTATTGATTAGCAGTGCAAGATATTGATCGCGAAATCTTATTAGGGGCATATACAGAATAATAGTATTTACCTCTCCCTAATTATTTTTGCTGTCTTCTCCCAGGAAGGTTTCTGAAAAGAAAAAAAAAGTGCTAACAAACATTTGAAATAGAAAATATAACATTTACTTCAACAGAACAGAACCACAGATATATTTCAGCTGGAATAAAAACATAAAAGGTCAAGCATCCAAATCAAATTAACAATATTACAACAATGGCTTTCACTGCATTATGGTGCATCTGTTGACTGTTGTTCTGCGCTGTACATTATGTCCAGATGACTTGCACAGTACCATACAGTACTTGTCGCCTCAGAAAGTCATGAACACAAAGAAATGAAAAGGAACACTAGGAAATAAATACTGACCAGTCGATTGCTCCAGTAACACCAGGGAGCATAGAAGTTGACAACCAAAACAGGATATCTAAACAGGAACAAAATAAGGATGAGTATCAACAATATTCAAGAAAAAAAGGATAAGTATCAACAAAACCAATAATTCAAAATGTGCTAGGTGCTAGGCAGGTGGTCAGGTGCTAGTGCCTAGGTGTACCTAAGCGACTTTATTTAATTTTCTTTTTGGTGGCAAAAACACCAGGGTGCTAGGTGAGGCAGTGCTGCTCTGCCTATGCCTAGGCGGAGCTAGGTGCCACCTTCTGAACACTGAAGCAAATATCAAGAAATGGAAAAGTTCAACTTGATTGCTAAAATACCATTGAAATGTTATAGACACAGCTGATTCTATTTTGGCAATGTCACAACTTTTGATGGTATTTTGGCATTCATGTTGCAATATAGTGCTATAATAAGTTCCCAAAAAAATACAAGAGGGGTTAAATACTGCACAAGACATTCGATGGCAAATATCTTAACAGGATGCTTTGCCATATAGAATACCCAAAAGAATGGGGGCTATTGAGATACAATGAATGTAAACTGTGACATGAATGTGGACCAGAAAGGTGGTGATGAATAGAATAATAGAAACACTGGTTATTGATGATTTTAAAATACAAAATAACTAAGATGCTTGATCAAGGAGGACTGTAGGTTTGTAGATAACTGAATGCTTACTGGTGTGAAAAGCTATCAAAATTGCGAGATGACAATGAAAATGCACCATCCACATGATCCTCTTCAACATCATCTCCATGCTTATTGACAGTGGGGATAGGCCCGGGGTGGAATTCTGATCCAGTTGGTACAAAATTCCGATCAATTGAATACTTTCGAACAGTTTTCCTTATGTTCAATCTGTTCTGCATATGGATTTAATAGATAATTAAGATTAAACCAAAAAAATATAATGCGGTGTTCAGAGGGATAACAACTAAGAATTTTGCCATATTCTTGAAGTTATAACCAAAACACAACATATGAGCAAAGATATATCTTACTGTTCCCAGCACATCACTAACATCAACTGATACAAATTCACATGAAAGTGCAGGAAAGCTGCAAAACAAAAAGGCGGTCAGTAAATATTTGAGAGAACAATAATTAAGTTTCGCAGTCCAGAGTTGCTGAAATCATCCCAAATCCCTACCCGACACCAAGCCTTTCATCCCAAGTAATTGGTGTATGCTAGAGATGAAACCAACAAAGAGCCACATGAACCAAGGAGAAAGGAACAAATAAAAAACTGGTAACAATAGAATAAAAAAAGACCATTCCAGAGCTCAAATGACCAGCAAGACTAATTAAATCATACAATGCCACAAAGTACAGACGAAAAAAAGAAGTGTCCTCCCTAGTATTCGCAGTTTCCCTGGGTGTTAGATTCTCTAATACATCGCGCTATCTCAGGCAGTATGGTATCCAAGACAAGGGATTAGACTCGTCACTTAAACCTAGAAGTTATTCGGCAAGGTTACATGGTTTTCTTTAGTGTTGTGTGCTACGCAGAATCATGAACTTATTTGTCTTAAGCAGGCATTTGCATTAGCTTACTTATAATCAATGGCATCAAATGATTAGTATCAACAGAGCAGACGTAAGTTAGGAAACCACCAATTACCATAAATTGTAAACCCAGATGGAAGTTTAACAGGTAGCAGTGCAATATATCCAACCATATGGGCACATATCATATTGCTATTTAGGCCTTGTTCAGTTGAGAGAAAATTTTGGTTTTTGCTACTGTAGCACTTTCGTTTGTTTGTGACAAACATTGTCCAATCATAGACTAACTAGACTCAAAAGATTCATCTCGTGAATTACAGATAAACTGTGTAATTAGTATTTATTTTTGCCTACATTTAATACTTCATGCATGTGCCACAAGATTCGATGTGACGGGGAATCTTGAAATTTTTTGGGAACTAAACAAGGCCTTAACGCCAAACTGAACAACACTTGAGGAATGCTATAGGGCTCACCTTATATTGAAATCTATCCGTAAAAACTCCCCATCTGAACTCCTATCAACAATCACAGATGTGGTAGTATTGACTGCTAAGTAATTGCTCAACTCCTGCAGTATCAAATCATCATTGTCTTAGTTCAAAACTTGAAGTTCGCCTTTGAAAAGGATAAAGCCCGCAGATCTTGAATGAGAAATCACGTCAACTTCAAACTGCTGGCAAGTAAAGCGCATTGCAATATTTAAAAAATGGCAACCCGCAATGTATTGGACGCAGAGCAGCTAATATTTAGGAGACAGAATGTAACTGAACTACTACTTTAAATGTTTAGTATGCCACAGTAAGTGGAATATTTTGGGTACAGAATGTAACTGAACCTTCACTTTCAATGTTTTGTACACCACGATTGACAAAACTAAACCACATTTTGACCACATTAGCTTGAAGCTCACCCAGTCATAATATCTTCAGAATCTAGCCCATCTAGTTGACGTTCTAACCTCAATAGTCAATAGAACGTGAAACAGATAACAAGACTGAATCAATTAAAAGAACAGATGTGAGGAATGGAAAATGGTTACTGAAGTTAGCTATGCTTAGAAAACCAAATGATAATGCACTTATATCTACAATTCTACATAAACAGAAGAAGTGAAGTTCAATCATTTTTCCAATTCCTTTCCATACACTTGTTTAAAACCACCAATTGGAACATGAAAGCAATCATATCATACTGACTTTTACTTATTATGGTGCTAAAAAACATTAACAGAGAAAAAAAAAGTGGCAGCAACAACTGCAACTGATTACAGAAGAAACTGAGGGGGGAACAAAGAACAGACCATTCCAAACAAAAACACCATGGCTAGTGCTGCTACTATGGATAATCCAGCGCCAGATAGTGATGCCTCAGTCAAATCCCTAGGGATTTTCCTGCAAGATGGAAAAATAATGAAACATTCATTACTAGAAAGATAAAAAGAAACTATATAAACCCATCACTTATAAATGAAAGTCAAGATAGGATAATAAAAAAATTAGTCATTCTGAATCAAATTAATCTATCCTCACCAGTAAAAGTCAACCCTTCTGAATCAAATTAATCTCCAATGTGTTATTTCTCAGACTCCCAAATCAAGGAACAGCTAGCGCAAACAAATTTTTATGACTGCCCAAGAGGGAAGTGGCTCATGCTACCTCCAATTATGGGTATCCCAAAGACAATATGGACATGGCTAGCTATAAGTTTCTGATTGAATAGCATGTCTGACACATCGAAGAACTAAACAGTGTGAGGTACTCAACATTCAAATCGTGATGATAATGGTTCAGAACCGTATACACAATAGTTCATCATGTATTTAGTCTTCTGAATAAAAAGCACTCATTTGCTTTAACAGAATCAGAATGGTATGAAGAGAACTTATCACATTACAGGCATTACCCTTGGAAAACATACATCTCACTGGTTAAATACTGACACTTCTCTTCTACAAACAGAACAATCCTCTCCTGTTGCAGACCAAGGACCAGTTTCTGCAAGCAGACACAAAGCAATGCCATGGGAACATTTGGCTCTCCTATTCTAATCGAAAACTGTCCAGCTAGCTTCTATTTGAGAATTTAGAATGGCATATCCCACCAGAGCGTAACACGTTGTCCAAACAGAAGCAGCGCTACAAAATGAAATGCGACTATGGGTCATGAGCGCACTAGCACTCAGGATGCAGTTACAGAGGTCACACTCACACACCAATATTTTGAGCACAACATCCACCGATTCATCGTGCGTCTCTCTCGGCTCTACCGAGCGTCCGAGCTAGAAACAGACAAAGGAAACCATCGCTGACGCAGAGTACCCCCGCCAACGCCAAACTGCGCATTCGCCGCAAAAGCACACGCCGCTGCCATCCAGGACTCACCGGAACGAAATCCGCCAAGCCCAACCTGACGAAACCACTCTCCGTTCTCCTACTCATCCAATCCCCAGAGACTCGTACCGCTCCAGCGTATCCCGGGAAAAACCATAGAGGAATGGAGGTGCGCACGAGATCTAGGGAGGACGGATCGGGAGCGCGCGCACCTGTAGAAGTCGACGGACTTGAGCTTGCTTGAGGAGATCATGGCTGCCGATGACCCTCAGATCTGCGGCGGGCGCCGGGTTTCGGCGAGAGGGATCTGGGAGGAGGTCAGGAGGTGAGATTTTTGTGAGGGTTTCAGTTCGCCGTCGTCTCGGTGCTGGGGAGGGGGATCTCACCGGCGCGCGCGCACCGGCCTCGTGTCCTTCCTCGCCTCCCCGAAGGTACTAGTTGTACCAGTTGCCACTTCTCGCCTCGCCCGCCTGCCTACCGTCCCGTGCCTAGGGGCCAAAGGTGGGGCGCCCATCTCAAGAAAACGGGATTGGCTCGGTTTCCCCTTTTTTTTCCTTTCCTTTTTCTTAGTGGGCTTTCCTTACGCAATCCGCAAGAATTCGGGTCGGTGTAGCCCACGGAACAAAACCCTGTCCGGTCTCGGACGGAAAAAGTAAAGTCCCTCAACTTTCGCGAAAGTCTAATTTTCATCCCTGAACTCTAAAACCGGACAAAATACATCCCTCAACTTTTAAAACCATGCACATTACATCCTTGACCTGGTTTTGAAAGCGGTTTTACCTTTTTCTTTTTATTTATTTTGGCTGAATTTTTTGAAAAATCACAGTAAATCACATAAAAATCATAAAATAGAAAACTCAATTTTTGTTGGACTTTAGATCAGTAGATCTACACATTGAATATATAATATAGTATGTTCTAGTACAAATTTTTTTGATGTATCTTTAGATCTATGTTTTTCTCTAATTAATTAGATTAATTATAGCTACATTTTCTATGGTCTAATCGTGATGAAATTTATATGGTGAGCTAATTATTCTATGTTTGAGTTATAGTAAAAATTTTATACTCATTGAATCACGTATTAGTTAGTTATAGATTTATTTAGGTTTATGCTTGTTAAATTATAATAAATCTATAACTAAGTTATACATGATCTAATGAGTATGAAATTTTTACCATAGTTTAAATATATAATAATTAGTCTAACATAAAAAATTCACCACAATTGCACCATACAAACTATAGCTATGCATTATTCTAATTAATTATAGAAAAACACAGATCTAAAGCTACAATAAAAAATTTGTACTAAAGCATACTATATTATATGTTCACTATGTAGATCTACTTATCTGAAGTTCAACAAAGTTAGAATTACTATTTTATGAATTTTATGTGATTTACTATAATTTTACAAATATTTAGCCAGAATAAATAAAAATGAAAAAGACAAAACTGCCTTCAAAACCGCTCATAACCATGTCAGGGACATAATATGCATGGTTTCAAAAATTGAAGGATGTATTTTATCCGGTTTTGAAGTTCAGGGATGAAAAACAGACTTTTGCAAAAGTTGAGGGACGTGAAGTGGACTTCTTCCGTCTCGGACTCACGGTGCCGCGGTGGGTGGGCCGGGACTCTCCGGATCGTTGGCTTGTTGCCTCCGCCACCGGCCCACCGCAGGCGGCGAGGAACGGGCTTGCTTGGATAGAACCCTGGGCTAGTTGCCTGGGCTATTCAACTGTCCGGGAGTTGCCTGTATTTGTTTGCAAGAATGCCTGACCAGGCCTTTTGTGTCATCATCCCAGCCAACGCCACTCTCATTCATATGCTTTTGCCCTTGGATTTGATCCTGCAGCATTTTTACCTCCCTTGCCCTTAGCATTCATGCTGCTTTCTCCTGTATCCATTGAGTGAACTACATGAAAAAGAAAATGTAAGTGAAGGAAACAGGAAGCAACATTACAGAAAAAAATATTGAAAATGTGATAACAAGTCTGACATATATATTGCAGTGAAGAAAACAGTAGTCAACAATTCAGGAAAACAGCAAGCAAAAGTACATATATGTTGGCATGTTGCTAAATAGTAATAAATCTTACAAGCTACTGGTTCAGTAAACTATATTGACAATGGGAATTAAAATATTGCAAGGAAACATAGCTAATTGTAGCCAATAAAACTATAGAAGGGAAGTAACGCTGTCTCGCCCTATGGATATATAACCATAGTGAACTCATGCTTCAAAACTTGTTTACCTGCCAATAAAGAGGGTTGAATTCCATCCAAAATTAATCTATTCCACACTGTCCACAAACTCCAACAATAGAGGATGACAATCTCCATGAAGAAAGGAACATTCAGCTGCTGCTTGAAAGACTCAAACACTTATGAAATCTCAGTCCAAGAAGCAGGACATTGGGTATTCAGGGCTAACCAGCATGTATTAGTAAAAGGGCAGTATAGAAACAGATGTTCCAAAGTCTCCTCGTGATCCAAAGTGCACATCACGCAAGTATATGAAGGCAGGGCCGCAGGGGCATCTAGCTTATTATAATTTCGCAGACCTGTGTTTGCATCTATTATGATTGATTCCAGTTAGAGTGCATTAATTATAACAGTTAGCAAATCATTTGCTTGATCGTGAACTGGATGGTCCATGTGTGACAAATAACTAGATTGGAACAATCTTATCAAAGATACTGATTGGGAGAGATTTATAACTACTAATTAGAAAATTCTGTGTTTCTCCCATATTTCTCCCATACCTTGCCATATTCATGATGGCATGAAGACATTGTACCCATATTTCTCTCTATTGCACCACCCTTTTGCGTGCAATTTTTATTTTATTTTAGTTGGATGTGCACTTTACATCGCAAGCGACCAGACCTTGTGGCAATATCTTCCTACTGCAGGATCTTCTCTCTGATAATATCAATAGGATATGAAGTGCGTTTTTTCCATCAATCATGTATTCGACTACCTACCTACCAGAGCGGCAACCAAACGGAAAACAATAAACAAGATGATATATAAATTTATTTTATAGCTCGCTAAAGTCTTTACAATTTGGGAGTAAATTATGTCTTTAACCTACAAACCTACCAGAGTGCTTGTAACGTACTGATGTACCTAGCTATTATATAATATAATTGTTCTTTCGACTCAAAAAAGAACCTGCAAATGTTCACATGCCAAGCATCAAAGGTGGCAAGGTGCACTCCAACCTTCTAAGAAAGATTCTGCTTTTCTGAACATTGGACGTTCATTCAGAACTAGTGAGAATTCTGACCTGAGCAATATAATGTTGATTTTTCTTTATAGAAGTCACCATGTGGATGACTAAGAACTAAGAAGAAGAAGAAGCGCCAGAGGCGCTGAAACAACTTTTTCTTTATAGAAGTCGCCATGGATGTGAGAGACTATAAGGAGAAGAAGCACTACCAGAGTCCAGAGGCGCCAAAACAACTTTCTTGCACGATGCATCCAACCGACATGGTTTAGGCCTTGTTTAGATCACCCAAAACTTTTCAAGATTCCTCATTACATCGAATCTTACGGCACATGCATGGAGCATTAAATATAGATGAAAACAAAAACTAATTGCACAGTTTGCCTGTAAATCACGAGACGAATCTTTTAAGCCTAGTTACTCTATAATTGGACAATGTTTGTCAAATAAAAACGAAAGTGCTACGGTATCAAAATCCACAAACTTTTTGACTCTAAACAAGGCCTTAGTTTTTTGCGCAATGGATCCAACCGACATGGTTTGCTCTTAACAGTAGATAACTCTATGTTGCTTTACATGATCACGATCTCACAATTCTCGCCTGCTGGTAGGTTGTCCGGTGAACACAATCCAGCATTGCAATCCAACAGGCCAACTGTACTAAATTCCTGTCTAAGTGAGTGAGTGAGAGAGAGGGGAGGAGGAGGAACCAAAAGGAAAAGGATACAGGGGGGCTAAGGAAGCATGTGAGCTACACATAGATGTTCTTGTCTTGTGACTGACGAGCGCTTGCTGTTTTTTGTGCATAAACTCTATTTTTCCCGTTAAATTGAAAGGGCGAAAGTCACACCTTATTCTGCCATCATTATGTTTTTTTTTAAATGACAAGAGGCTTCTCGCAACTAGTTTAAATCTTCTAAAATTTGAAAAAAAAAATAATTGAAAATTGACATGTATATATCTAGAAATTATCATCCACATAAAAAAACGCGATCAGAGGGGGAGAGGCTCCCCACCGTATTTCATTAAGAAGAAAATGATTCTTTCTAATCGCGAAAAAATCCCCAACCCTTACCTACGCTAGCGAAGGGATTTTTATTTACACCCAGCCTAATTTTGGCTCACATGGGGAAGGACCTGAGGAATGCCGCTGGAAAGCTCTAACCGATTGAGCTAAGTGTACATTTTTTCGCACACCAAGACTGGGTTACTGGTTCAGAATTAAGATATTGGAGACACATTGACTTTATAGCCAATCAATCTTTTGGATCAATTATTTCCTGAAAAAATTTGCAACTTGTCAAATTTTTAATAATCAGGGCGGCCGAAGAATATTGGCCATATGTGTACACGGTGCAAGAACGTAGAGCTTTTCGCTATTATTTGAATAATAACGCCAGGAGGACAACACCAAGACGTGGATTATTTGATATGATATAGTACTTCAAATGTTCCAACAACCTTAATGCTGTGCACATGGATGTGAATCTCTTTTCAGCTTGTGTTCGTTGCTTTTTTATACATCTCTCCGGGGTCTGCAAGCAAGAGGCTATTCTCTTGTTCTACTTGCGCCACAAATTATATATTTTGATGTATACAACTCTTATTGAAAATTCAGACCAGCTTATTAGTTAATCAGTCATCAAGAATTTTAAAAAGAAGCGGTGCTAGATACTTCGGATTGTCGATTAGTTAATTAAACGGTTTATGTTTTACTTATTCTGTGCTACTACCTTTCGGTTAGAAGCTTCGGTAACATGGAACCCAACATTGTCCATCATCATGCATACGAGTATGGAGTGCTGCTTCTTTTTAAGTTTTTTATTTTTATTAGGTGTCCGGCTTCTACCTTTTTTATATATAAAAATAAATAAACAAGGATAACATGACATCCTCAATTTGAAACTAGAATCACCAGAATATGTAATAGATATTTATGATCTGTGAAACAGTACTTGATAAGAAGTAAAACCTTCAGATGTAAAGAAAGCAGAGAGCAGAAGTCGGTATGTGCAATATTACCATCATATATGTTTTTCCAAAAAAATAAATATATTTCCATCATATATATGATTCATACCAAACCTTTAATTTATTAGCAGATCAATCAAGTCATAAATAATTCCTCAAATCCTGAAGCTGAAAGTTGCTCGGTGGTCCAACTTTTTTTCTATACGAATTTTCCACATCCAGTTAACTGCAGCTTCAAATACAAACCACATGCATGTGATGTATACAGAATTTAGTAGGCGACGTAGGATGTTCTTTTCACTCCACACACCGCTTATTAATTGGAGTGTTAGTCATGTGTTCCGACAGTAATGAAACAAGGACATTGTTCAGGAACGTGATAAGCCATGCATCTAAGACGCAAAGCTACACATAGGTAGCTCTCAGGACTTCATGTTTGAGCTTGACTCCTAATTAATACCGATAAAAGATACAAAGATGCATGATGCAGTAGAAGCTAATGTGCATGCATATAGCCTGAACCTGAAGACCTGCTCAGGCTGTTATTCAGGGAGGCCCCGTAGCCTTTTATCTGATCTATCTGTTAATAAAAGTCCCTCAGCTTTCAATCCTTTGCAACAGTCGATCCTTAGCTACTTTGTGCCCTGAAAGCTACTCTCTAACCACCCTTCCTTGTAAGCTTGCCATATTGCATCGCATTGCATGCCTACGTGCTGTTATCTTCGCCCACACTTTATCTTCGTCGTCAAAAAGAGAGAATATCTATCACTAAGTGATAAGATTGTGGAACTCTTGAACTTTTCAGCACTGAACTTCCATCCATAGAAGGAGCAAGCAGGGACATGATGCCTAGCTGAAATCTAAATGCAGAGAGCTGAGATAGGCAGTTGTTTGTTAAGTTTTGGTACAGGCCGGAACCACTCATGCTGTCATGCATGCATGGTTGGTAGCTATGAATATGATGCGCACAAGTGACCAAGGGAGGAGTAGGGTACATAGACCATTTGCTCATGCATTCATGCTGATAAGCTAGTGCACCGGTCGGTATGAAAACACTTTGATTCCATATCAAACTAAAGTGACAGCTGGGCTAGGAGGCATTTTTCTTTCAGAAGAAATAGAAATGAATTTGGCTAGCACATACAGTGCAAAGGGCGCTCAAACGCTTTGCAATTCCCACAGCAAAGAGTTCATCTTGAAAGTTGTATACATGTTGGCCATTATTTGTGAAGAATACCGATTAAGCATAATAGAATCTATCTTAATATTTTGAGGAAAATAGTATATTCATTGGGTCAATGGCATCTTCAGGCTGATGATATATATGGTGCAGTGGTGCTTTTTTTTGGAGCAACAGGTGAGGAAGAAGCCCCTACTCAATATATTGTGTACTGGTAAAGCAAAAGGTACAACAAGAAATATCAAGAAACAAAACAGGTTACAAATAAAACAAGAATAACCAAAGTTCTGTAGCCATTATTGTTCAATTGCTGGGAAATATTTCTTCTTTTGACCGATGGATATAACCATAGTAAATTAGATCTGCATTGGTGCATCCTTCCTCAGTAAAGTATGAACATATTCATAAAAACACAATTCCTTAATTTCATAAGAAAAACAATTTTGCTTTTACCCTTGTTTTCCATAACATTTTGGATATGATGATATGAAGTAGTGGGAAACTGGTAGCCCATGCATGCACTCATATATAATCACTAGCTAATATCTGATTAACACACTTGTGAGTAGACAAAATGGAAATGAAACCACCATGACACATGAGTACCAGTAATAGTAATATATATAGTAATATTCACATATCTTCATAAGAAAAAGCATATCCACATTATCACATTTTTTTGGCATTTATCCCCACACATGCATAGAGTGTAAGTTGTGAAACACTACATATGCTGTTCATTCATCATACATTGATTTTTCTCAGTTTGGCCCATGGTAGTGTAGCAGGACGGAAATGGGGAACAAACAAATCCCCTTGTCCTTGAGGTCTGCACATGGAGCTATACTTGTCTGACTCTGATCACCAAATCTCGCTCCTTCCATGGCTGCATCTGTACAGTCCATCCCCTCTCCTCCGTGATCATCGCCAATTCCAACTTCCTTCATGCAAAAGAGAATCTTTTAGAATAAAAGAAACCAAGAAATAATTTGATGCTCTACAAGCAACAAATAGTAGTAATGACCAAACAAGTACTCCTATATATTGTATACAGCTCATTTTTTTATAAAAAAAGAGAGATGAATTAATTTCCAGCTAGCATACCTTGGTGAGGTCCCTGATGTTGCACCTCCTTTTAGGACTCAATTCCAGCTGTGACACAACACTGACCTTAAAGAAGGAACCCAAAAAACAGCCAAATTAACATCACAAGTAGTCTAACTTTAACAACAGAAATTATTAGTAATATAATGCTTTGTAAGATGTAACTAACCTTTGGGCTATTCACTGGAGAGCTTGCAGTATCCTCAAGGGAACCATCATGATCCAGGGCCTTGCTGAAAGGCTTCTTCTTGAGCTTCTTCAACTCCTTGTACCTGCCAGGCAGCAGTGCTGCAGTAGGCCATGGGGCATGAGAGGCGGCATCAGAGATCATGGAATCCTCCTCTTCTTCCTCCTCACGGCAGCTTCCATCATCACCATCATTTTTGCCTTCGTCTTCGGTGGCGCAGTATGAACCAGCATCTGCTTGTCTCTTCCTCTCCTCCTCGGATAACATGAAATCCACAAAGTAATCCGTCCAAGAACTCTCTCCTGACTGAGCCTGCCCTTCACTACAGCTAAGGACGCTCCTGAAAGATGGGCTACTGACTAAATCTTCCATTGGTTGTTGTTGAGCTCACAGCAGGTGAAGCAAGCAAGAAAAGCAAAACTGGGGAAGGTTATTAGGTTCAGACGATGTTTATGAAGGAATGAATGCCTTTTGCAAAGGGGTAAACTCAGGCTGGCTATATATACAAAGAGGGGCCGCGGAGAGGGAGGGGAGACGACGCTAGGTGCATGACATCAAGAGGAGTGTGGAAAGCGACAGGTAGTTGGGGTGTTGAAATCAACCGTTAGATGCGCCGTTTCTGTTACAAGGAAAATGAAGAAGATGTCTTTTCTTTTTCCATTTGGGAACCTGGAACCACGATCTAATCAGTTATTATATATGCATACATGATGATGCAAGAATATATATAGCCTGTGCATCGATTTCAAACCGCATCAATAATCCCCTCTAGACTAGCATTTGACATATATTTGGTCACCTTCCATCGCAGCCCAGACTAAAACGATTCGTGTTCGTTGCGTGTCAATCATCAGATGAATTAAATTAAACCTACCTATAAAGTAACTGGAACCAAAATTGAAAAAAAGCCACCACGATGCAAATTGGAGATCAACTTACATCTTCAAGGTGCTCGAAATAAATGGGGGGCAAAATATATAGTGCAAACATTCAATTTTTTCAGAAAAATATAAACATATGCCAACGTTTGAAAATTTTTGAAGAGATGTACATTCACTGTGCATCCATATATATACATTAATTGTTGTAAAACTTGAAATTCAAACTTAGTCTAGAAAAATTCATGCAAAAATAATAAAATTAGAGTGCATGTGCATTAGAAAACCAAATTACTAGGAATTTGTTTTGTAGACTTGTAGTGCACGTACTTGCATGAGCTTTTCTAGATTGGGTTTGAAAATCTCAACTTTTCCAACAAAGTACATATACGGATGCACATGGACATCCTTTTTTAAATATATATATATATTTCAAATGACAAACGTCTGTTTGTTGAAAAAGTTTGCATGTTTACACTTGCCTTTAGATTTGCACGACATATTGTGCCAAACAGGTATGTAATCCTATACTTTAAAGTGTTTGCATGCCATATTTAGAACCGTATAGATTTCCCTCCTTACTGTGTTTTTCTCCCCTCCTTTTTTCCCCTTTTTTGTTTCTTTTCCTTTTTTTGCGGAAATCTTTTTTTTGTTTCTTGAATTTCGTTCTGTAATTTTAACTTGACTGATACTAATGTTAATTTAATTTTACTGCAGAGGCTCACGCCTCTCCAGATTCCTGAAAAAACAAGTATAAATTTGCTAACCATGGTGGAAAAGAAATAGAGGACGTTGGCACATCATCCTCTAAAGCTAAAATGCTCCACTACATTGCTTCTAGATTCTTTGGTGTGCCTCCTCTTCTTTAGTTTTTTTGGTTAATTGGTCCTCGACAAGTGAGAAATTAAGATCAGCAATGTGTTTAAAAAAACAGGCAAAAAATAGTGAACATATTATACGACACTACTACAAAAAAGCTTTTACAAGACGTTTAGTTTGGGCCCTCCGAGGCGGGCAGACTGGTTAACCGCCTCGGTTAATGTTTGTGATTAACTGAGACGGTCGTTTTTTATTAACCGAGGCGGTCACAGTCAACCGTCTCCTAAAATCAATTAACTGAGGCGATTTTTATAGTCAAACCGCCTTGGAAAATTAGGACATTTTCGAAGGCGGGCCTCTTAAAGTGGCCCGCTTCGGTTAATATGGCCGAGGCCCAAGAGACCCAGTTGAGGCCCGATAGGCGTGACATGTATAAATCTCTAACTTAGGGTTTCAATCCCTCAATCCCACATTGGCTCCATCTCCTCTCTCTCTCTCTCTCTCTCTCTCTCTCTCTCCCATGCGAGCGCCGCCCTCCCTTCCCGAGTAGCAGAACCTCTCCCGACGCTCCTGCTTTCCCCACTCATCTCCTCTCCCTCGCTCCTCCCACGCTCAACGCCTTGCCTCCCCTATCCTCTATTGCCTCCTCCTCTCTCAACAGCATCCCCCCTCTCCATGGTGGCGTGCAGTGGGCGGTGGCGCGGGGTTGTGGTGGCTCGCGGTGCGAGGCGATGGAGGCTTGGTGGCAGCGGTGCGAGGCGATGGAGGCACGGTGGCGCAGGCCACGGGGTCGTGGTGGCACAAGGAGCAAGCAGCGAGATCCGGTCCCCTCTTCCTCTCCGGCAGTGGATCCGGTCTGCTCCTTCTTCTCCCTGGCTGGATCCGATGGAGGGCGGCCAAATCCTGTGGGGGTGGCTGGATCCATGGCGGGGCCGCCCCAGGCGATGGATCGAGGACCGGCGTGCTTCCCAGCAACGGATCCAACGGCGGGGAGGAGGATCCGGCAAGCAACGATGGTGGTGCCCCATGGATGGGCTCGCTGGGCTTATCCATGTTTTTTTATTTGATTTACCGAGGCGGGCAGCAAACCGTCTCGGACCTTTGATCCGAGACGGTTGGAAAAACCGCCTCAGTAAAGCTTATTTGCCCGCCTCGGTTAAAAATAATATAGTAGTGCGATGGATTGTCTCACTTCTATCATAGCTGCAATGCCCCCCCGGATACCTATTTTGCAACTATGCCACTAATGCCCATAGTCCATTGGTAGATCATGATCACGCTGCAAACTTTGCACCACTAGCTGCGCGCTGCATTGAAACGAAGGCATGTGACGATGACCCCGGTCATGGGGCAGTTGTTGGTTAGTTGGCCGTGGCGGCTGTCTACGACCGTTACAAATACTGACGGATGCGCACACGCATCACTGCTCATTAGTGCGCCGCACGTATGCGTGCCGATCGATCGAGCAGTCGTCCGCCTGCAGAATAAGGATATATATGCATGCATTCTTCAGACGACTGAAAACATGCAATCATTGAGACGACAGGCTCATATCTTACTCGATCCTATTCTCACGTCAGACAGAGAATTAGTCATCAGTCAGGGAAATTCAGTACATACCCCAATCTTCAACAAGAGTTGATTAAATCCAGCTCGACTGCACAATTAACAAGTGCTTAAAGTGTAATCATATACTAACTAGTAGTTTATTTAGTATAAACAGCAGAAGTTAGATTAGTAATATGAAGGTATATATGGACTATGGAGTGCTTACTCACTCGGTAGAAGGTGCTGTCAACTCCTCACCCCGGACCTTCAAACCTGGGTGTCCACTATTTCTTTTCTTAATATAAGTGAATGTATATCTAAGAGGTTCTGGTTTTTCCTTAAGAAAAAAGAGGTTCTGTTTTTTTTTTGGAAAAAATGGAAATGATTTAATTTGTATATGAAAGTGGTATTTTTATATATGTCCTTATTGTTGTCATGTTTTGTTATACATGTAATGATTCGCGTTAGGATATGGCTAGTGTTAAATACTGTCAATTGACACCGTGATGGTACGCCGAGAACCACAAATAAGGCCTTGTTTAGTTCCGAAAAGTTTTCACTTTTCGGTACTGTAGCACTTTCGTTTGTTTGTGACAAATATTATCTAATCATGGACTAACTAGGATTAAAAGATTCGTCTCATGATTTACAGCTAAACTGTGTAATTAGTTTTTGTTTTCGTCTATATTTAATATTTCATGCATGTCCTACAAAATTCGATGTGACGGGGAATCTTGAAAACTTTTTGGTTTTCAGGGTGAACTAAACAAGGCCTAAAGGATATAGCGGAGGCAATAGCAGATGTCCATGAGAAAAGATTGCTTGGACAGTACTCAGGCAGCAGATTCTACTACTTTTGTTCTTTTGGATGTATATATATTGCCATGCGACAACGTGCAGGCCACAACGTACATGGGGAAAAAAGGATGGGAGTGTGTATATACTAAGTGTAATGTGTGCAGCTTGCTTGATATAATACTTGTCTGTCCTTTCAATTCAGCGTCACATAATTTCAGTCATTTCGCCGGTGGATTAAGCAACCTATAATTAATCAGCTGATGTTTCAGCGAGTGGGTACCAGAGATGATGCTGAGGCAAAACTGAATGCACCGAACCTGAATGGTTCCTCTCGTCTTTGTCTATAAGACACCAATAATCCATATACAGTTGCAGTAATTTTCAGATAAGCTTGATTACATCACAATTAAAAACACTGGATATAGTTAACTGTACATATTCATAGAGTGAGAGTGATCCTTTCATCAGCACCAGCAGCAACGTATGAGCTACGGCAATTTGAGTGGCCACGCAAGTTCCAAATATGTAGCCTACCTAAAGGACTGATATGATGCTGAGGCTGGATAGATGACTAACACGCCGCTGAACAGTTCCCTGACATGATTGGTGCCCATGTGCTTTGGTTGACAAACAGCACTTTTTCAGGGTTCACAAAGGCTGAAAGGCTCAATATATAGATTGCTCAATGTTCAGGCAGCGTATGCTACTCCTGTGTGGAGTCAGCACCGTCGTCTCCTCCGGCCTCCAGGTTTTCAGGCGTTGCGTGCTCTCATCAGCTGGCCGGCAAACAGACATTCCTCTCTGTCCATCTCTGATAAATAGAAGAGTGAAAGAAACAAGAACAGATTCATGCCCCTAGATGAGTAAAACGGCAATGCGGATGCGCATAATCTCTGTCCCGGATCTCAACACGTGGTATGTAAAGACTGTGCATCTCCATACTCGACAGAATACTTGAAAGAGATGCAAGTACATAGGACGGGGATCTGCCATTATAATAGTTGCTAAAGCGACTGCACACACTTCGTCCTGTGCTTATTTCTTTTCTGAAAGGTCTCCTGTGTGCTTATTTTCCAACCTACTTTTAAATTTCAATGGTCAAGATCAAATGTCTTGACCTGAGTGACTAAATCAGAGACCTATCCACTTTGATAAAAACAAGAAACTTTTTATTGGAAGAGAAACGCGTGTTTTTTATTCTAGAACTTTTTGGATAGAAGGGGCTGGAATTGTGAGTGTATAGTTCTTACTGCACTGCAACAGAGCTGAATCCATGTTCAGATCTTTTCAACGCTCATGTCTGGATCAGACCTGATCGATCATCAGATTATATGGTTCACAGCATCTGCACATGGCTTTTCTTCCCAGCAAGATAGAGTGATTATGCCGTTGAAACATTATGCTCCTCGAATACCATGCAATTTCGACGGCATACTCAATCGTAACTTCTGGGAGATCGACCTGCTTTTGACATTTCAGAGGCAGGTCATGGAGTTTTCACAACTAGGTTGAAGTTGCAGACTGCAGAGAGCTAATACAATAAAGGGCCCATGTTAGGCTCCATGGGAAGGGATCATTGACTAGTTGAGACAAGAATTGATTAGTGCCAGCACACCTGCCATGACTTCTTTACAAGAATTTCAAGCAGGAAAGGTGGACGGGATTCAAAGTATACCAACTATACTATCATGGTGGAAGTCAAAATGCCGAACGGCTGAAGTAGAGAGAAGAGAATTACAGTAGTTTATTGCTGTACCTCCCTGTGGAATCTTAATCAAACCCTGAACTTAACAATCAGTTGTTCTTTCCATGTTTTAAGCTCAGTGGCAACGGGCAAGTATCGATACTATAGATAGACTGTACTAGTAATCGTTTCTCCAACTAGTGAACCCCAACTGTTGGTAGATTCAGGCTAGATAGCATCATATATAAGTATATAGCGCGTTTTAGGGACACGAAAACCTCATAGGCTTCTGTAATCATTTCTCCAACTAGCAAACAGAAACAAGAACAAGGACCCAAATTCATTGTTAAGTATACGGTCTTCCCAAAAAAAAAGGGGAACGGGGTGGGTTACGTTTGCTGCTTGTGCCGTGTAAATTAATTTGAGCGGCGAGGCGTTCGGAACCGTTTGAGAGGTCGTTGCACGCCATGCCTGGATGGTGAAGACAAAATTGGGGAAAACTGGTGGCCAGGCCAGTGCTGCAGTGTTTGGCGGAGCCAGTGGCCTCCACCGCCGCCGCCACCGCATGGATATCTCCAAGCAACTGCGGGATCGCGAGTCGGTGAAGTAGCTGCGACTGCGACACCTCAGCTGCTCAGCAGCCTGCACAAGCACAAGCACAAGCACAGAGTTGCTGAAAAACAGCTGAAAAGAAATAAAGAAAGAAAAGGCCGATGAGAGACGGCCCTGGGCCGTGTGCTACTGCTAAGAAACACTCAGATCCGGCCGGAATCTGCTCACAGGCCGAGCTGAGGTCCTCTCGACTGAGTCGGCCTGCCTGCCAAAAGGAAAAAAAAAATTATTATTTGCATGTTTGTTCACGGTTTTATCACTTTTGAGATACTCTCCCTCGGTCCTAAAATCCGTGTCAGTCAAACTTTTTTAACTTTGACCAACTTTATAGAAAAGAGCATTAATATGTATAACATAAAATAAGTATCTTATGAAAATATATTCAATGATAAATCTAATGGTATTAATTTGGTACTATAAATCTTAGCGCTTTTTTCTATAAATTTGGTCAAAGTTTTAAAAGTTTGACTTAGGACAACTCTATAAGTTGCAGCTTTCAGGGACGGATGGAGTATATGGGTTTCGTACATATATTTGTTGTTTGCTTGTCTAAAAAATCGTGACTAAAAATATTATTTACTAATTTACTGTAGAAAAATATATTACTAAATAATTAATAGATTAGACAGATAAGTTCCAGCGAACAGAGCTTAAGATCAATTCTATCTTTGATTACACCTGCCGTCTCCTCAACGCCAACGCAAAGAGCCAGGCCAAATTTTAGTCCTTGATGACATAGGCAGGGTTCAACATTTTCGGTGGGATGGGCGAAACAAACAAAAAAAAAATCGGAATTAATTTTGGTGCTTCCATTCTGCAACAAGCAATTAGTAAATTAAACGTCATCACCAATTCACCAATTAATAAGGCAGCTCAGCAGCAGCACCCCGGCCGATCCACCGACGCGCGTAAAACTGATCGTGCAGTCATGCATCGGTTGCCGGTAGCCTCCGTCGGCACGCGCACGTACACTCGCTCTGCCGCGTGCACTATTGCACGGAAGGAAAAATAAAAAATAAAAAATCAGTGCACCCTGGACAACGGACCGCGCGCGTCACGGCGACCGTCAGGCGATCGATCGAGATCCCACGGCCGGCCTCGATCGAGTGGTGGTGGATGAAGTGGACAGTGGAGGTGACGTACGGTCTGCCGAGACCAACCGGCCGGCGTGTCAGCAGCACTGCTGGAGCTGGACTGGACCCGATCGAGCGCGAAAAATCTCGGGACGCCGTGCGGGCGCACGGCGGGAAGCGAACAAAGCCGCCCGCGTAGCGACAGCGCCGACAGGGCAGTATGCGCGCGCGGAAAGCTAACCAACGGCGGACCTGCTGGTTGCTCGTTGCCGGTGTACGTGTGGCATTGCCACTAGCACATACGGTACCTGCATCGATCGGTCACTGATTCTACTGAATTATAGCTAAACTTTCATGCTTGTTCCATTATTATGCACTAGTACGTATGAATAATGTGTGGTGTGCAAAAGATCTCCAGTAGTAGTAGTAGTAGTAGTAGTAGTAGGTGTTTAATTGTCACATACCTTAGGCCTTAGCAGAGAGTTTTGCTGCTTGCACGTACATGTAACAAGTTCTGATGGCATGCAACCGATCCAACGTGGAGCTCTGCATATGCTGCGTAGTGTGTTTGACGAGTCAGAAACAGGGGAAGAAATAATATCTCCAAGCAAGTAGCAGTGTTTGGCACGAATCTCCTCCACCGTGCGCGGAGCCATCGCCAAAAGCGGTGACAAAGATCGGGGCGCAAACGTGCGTCGGAGAAATCATATAACACCGATGAGTTCCGATGCAAATAATCTTAAAAACCCTACATAAATTCCACTCCTTTTCCTTTTCCAGAAAGAAAAACTTGCGGAAACTTGAGGATTGAGGTCACGACTCACGAGTGATCGATGAGTGATATTTTGGACGCAGGCTAGTTACGTAGTTGTAGGCCCAGACATGACACCTACCTCTGTTCTTTCCGGCCGCACGTTGTACTCCTGTCCAGGTCTGACGACGACCGTCGCCCAACCTAGCTTGAGGTGCTCACCGCTCGTCTCGCCAACCCACACGTACGGTCCATGGAAAGCAACAACCAACATGGCACGAGTGCCGTCGAATTGCCAAATTATATCGATCATCCGGGCACAGAACTACTACTGCATCCATATATGCATGATATGTGTACTAAGTCTTAGTCATTTTTTTCAAGAAAACCCAATGAAACATACTTAGTTCAAAACTATAATAAGTCATAGGCTTTTAAAGATACATGACTTTGTTATGTAATCTAGTCATCTAGATATACACCTAAACTCATCAGCACTACTTTTCAATAAAAGAACATTATTTTTCTCTAACAATAAATCAACATCAACAACAACAGCCGCCGAAATTCAGCGCCTTTGGAATTGATGAAGTTAGCATATAAGTACCTGACATCACGAATATGATGTACAATAGCTGCATGCTGCATATGACACATGTTTGCTCGATCGAGCCCCGCAGCGGCAGCTCCCCGCGGACCCTGAGGTGCTCACTCCCACCAGCTCACGAGATGCTGGATATCCTGCTGCTAGCGTGCTCGTGACGTGGCCACAGGCGGACACCGCCCGCAGCGGACGACGACGACGAGAGGATCGGAGGAGCACACGAACACGAACGCGCGGGGGGCGCGGGGCATATATGCTAGCTAGCGGCCGCTACAGAGGACGTACGGTCGGCACTCAGCAGCAGCAGCAGCAGACACGAAGAACCAACGGTGCATCATGCTGTCTCCTGCTGTAGATTCACCTCTTCAATTGGGAACGCCGGGCTGAACAACCAGCTGGGCCACGTCGCCCTAAATCCTTTCGACCGTTCGATTTCATGATCAACGCTCCACAATCGCTCCTCAGCTATCTACAGTGCCTCCATAAAAAAATCTCCCCCTCTCCTCTTTCTCCCCGTCTCTTCCCTCTCTCTTTCTCCCGAGCTCTCCAGAAACAGGCAGGGCGGCGACACCGCCAGGCCCGGCCAGTGCCTGTCCCCCGGCACGGCGGCGACCCTCCTCTCCACCATCCTCTGTGTGCAGGATCCTCTCCCCCTCTCCCTCTCTAATCTTCGGTTTCGCTCCTTCTCCCGTTCTCCTAGCGCAGGTTGGGCGGCCATGACGGCGGCGGTGCTTCGCGCGGCGGTGACCGGTGCTCGGCACGGAGGCTGCCGCCCTACTCCTTCCCTCCCTCTCTCCCCCTCCCTCCCTTCCTTCCTCCCCCCCCTCGCATGGCAGCCGTTGCGAAACCCTATCTACCATTTGAGCGCGTTTCCAAGCGTCCACGCCATCCACATCTCCCTTCCTTGTCTAATGCTTCATATCTTCCTGGTGCTTTGGTTAACTCTGAGAAGCAATGAGATTTCGAGATGCAGGTTCAGCCTTAAAAATCAGGGGAAAAAAATCCTTCGATGGTGCACAGGAAAAAAATTTCTAGCGATGGAGCACAATTTCATAGCAGCAAAGTGAAGACCTGAAACGCAAGGTGTGTGCTTCTCTCTAATTATGTGCCCCGTGCTCCCATTTATTTGTCTATATTTTGCATTTAGAATGAGAAAGCTTTAGGTAATATAAACTTCCTTACTTTAAATATTTGGATGTTGTGCTTGTTAGTGCTTTTTGTGTTACAGCAGATGAAGAAAAACTTAAGAGAGTTTCGAATCTGCCAAATTTCTCCTTGCTCCTCCTGCCCTCCTTACGTTAGTAGTATTTCTTTGTCCCTACTAGCATATTTGTATTTTTTTTATTTGTGTAAACAAATTGAAGGGATTTGTTTTGAAGATGTTATATATAATTAAAACTGGGTTTAGCAATTTGGTTAGCAGCAGGCTATTTACCAAAAAAATAAATAGATACTATTTGTTCTATGTCTAGAGAAAACTGCCAATGTTTTATGGAAGGGATATATTTTAATTAATTCATTCAGGGCTATTTTTGAATCAATGATTACTCTATGACCTCCTTAAGTAGTTTGGGCCTTTGGGGCTAAAGCAAATTTAGCCTCCAATTCTGTGAAATAGGATGAGAGTGGATGATTTGCCAGTATACGTGTTGCATGCTACGATAAGCTACCTGAGAAAATGCTACCCAGTATGCGTCTTGGTATATAATCTTTCTGATTAGACTAACTCATCCTTCAAATTCGTTGTCTTCTTTGGGGTTTATGCAACAACAAATGATGATTTAGGAGATCTGCTCTAAATAATATTAGTTAGCCTTTGCTATCTTGTTTGTTAATAACATATTCTGAATTTTATCTTTAGGAACTACATTGCGTCAGTATCTTTAGAGGTACTAATGTAGGATTTTAACTACATAATGCGATTTCCATACAGGCTACTGTTGCTTCATGAATCTCCAAAGGTGAAAAATCCTTACCAGAATATGTAAAAACAGGTATGTGCATTATCACTTAAATGCAGTATAAGAACAGGTATGTGCATTATCACTTAAATGCACTAAACAGGCATGTGCATTATTACAGAATAGCTGGATTGTTGGTGCTCCCTCCCTCTCTCTCCCTTACCCCCTCTCACCCTCTCTCCTTGGAGCTTCACCTTTGGCCATGAACTGATTTTTTTAAAAAAATATTTTGTCAAACCAGCCACATTTGGCCGCCAACCATGAGCTCATTTGTGTTTTGCTATTTTTAGATAAAAATTATTCTAGGTTTACACACAAAAAAATGGATACCTCATTTATTCTTGTGCACCCAAAGTGATTCGATGTTTAGCAAAATGAAATTTGCGGGTGGTTGTCTGGTTGATGGAGGTTCGCCTCGCATCTCTTTTTTTTGGCTATGTCATTTGCTACGTGCAGGCTTCCTTTTTCACAAGTCTCATTTCCAACCTTATTTGTATATTGTCAGGTCTGTGCTTTTTTGTAATCATTTGCTTATTTTTAGATGATAAACCATAGTTTATGCATTTTAAATAAAGCATAACACGTCATCTGTTTCCCTATTCATTGTCATCAATTTTGACATCACCTGTTTTTTCCCTGTGCTCAACAACGACATATGAAAAGAGCCTAATATTTTCTGGTTATATCTTGAGGCCATGGGTATTGAAGAATTGACAATTATTATTAAATGTATGTACTGCACAAAAACATAATAGGTGTCCTCTGCTTACTTTAAGCATATGTGGTAATGAGAGAAAGGAGAAAGTGGGCCTACCTCTCTACCCAGATTGTTGCCATTAGAAGGTTTTTTTATGAAAGATATTTGTGTTGACATTGTCCACATATTTTTAAAATTTCACTGTGCCTAATATATTTATGAGACTTGTTTTTTCTTTTCATCCTTATGAGTTCTGATTTTGAACTGCTCAAAGTTGGAGTTTTCGGATCATGTTCTTTCCATTCTAAATTTTTTTTCTCTCCATGGTACAGTCAATAGGTCTGGACCCATAAAATTCTCTTGATTTCGACATCGACGATGGAGAAATAATGGGAGGAAAGACAACAATATGTGACCATTAATGGTGATTTCTTGTTTAACCCAACCACTTCGATTGTGTAATTCTTTTTGCACACATGATAACCTGGTGTGTCTGGATTTTATTTTTGCTTCATTTTGGAGTCCACTGGCCCATGTTCCTCTCGCTCGTGTCTGCTGTGCTGTGCGTGCTGCTTGGGGGTTGCATCATAAGAATTTTATTTGTGCATATCAGACTGGCAACCATATGCACCATGAACAGGTAACAAAACAACTATCAGATCTCATTCGTTCATAAACCCAAAAAAACAATTTTCATACTACTTGCGAAAGCCTTACATGATTTAATTCTTAAATAGATTCGTCTACGTGCGACACAGTCTCTTTAACCATCAATTTCCAATCAAGCGCATCCAGCTGTGCAAGATCTAGGACAAACAACTATACAATATATCCCAAGGTATATACTGTTACAAGCTGTAAATATAAGCCATCTATCATGTCTATCCTATGTATATGACCATCAGCTGTTGTACGCCATAAACCACCAACATCACTGTTGTATGCCTCAAACTCTATGTTTCCACAAGATTGTATATATATATATGGATCAAGGCATTTTTTTGTGCAAATTGTCATATGTACCTTAACTGAATGAATCTTATCAAAGTTCTTACACCTCGCGCGCAGGGGCGCGCGTTACCACTAGTTTACTAGGTAGGAGGACACGGCAAGAGGCCAAGAGCGAAACCGGCACGTTGCTATACTGCAAGTCCGGACCACCTAGCACGGTTTAGCTCTAATAAGTTAGCTGTACTCCTCGCAAAAAAAAAAAAAAAAAGCTGTACGTGCGTACAGCGTACTATACGCCACACTGTCACGGATTCGTATTAGTAAATCAATCTGCCAAAAATCCAAAATTCAGTCACGCAGTCGTTATGACGACATATATAGCACTGTATGCGCGCTAGGCCGCCTGTGGTAAAGCTACAACTAGGCAATCAATCACTATCCTAACCAAACCAGAAAGAAATCAGCCATATATACCAACTAGTGGTACATGAGCAGACCGGTTAAACACACGCATGTTACACAAGGCCACTTTATTGACTAACACCAGCTAACATCGACTTGCCATTGAAAAAAAAAATAGTGGATCCAAATTTACCGGTTAATTTTGGAAAAATCGGACTAAAACCAAAATTTGCTGGATTGTTTGCCCAGCTCATGTTTCTACCGCATCTCAATATCTCACTCCTATTGCATTGCATGGGGCCTACTACGGAGAAGGTTAAAAGGAACATATAGAGGTTGAGATTAATATGGCTCGTATGCCATAGATCTAATTCTTGGACCGTACATAAATCTTACTCAATTTTTATAAAGAAAATAAAGCAACCTATATGACACACGAGAAAATGAGTTATCTTTGACGTATATTACACCCTGACCTAATAAATTTCGTTGTAGTCATGCGTAGGGGTGAAGCCAAAATCGACGTAGACGGAGGTGCTAACTCCCTATCATGTTACTATAACATAGATTTGAATAGAAAATACAGCGCATGTAGCCAAATCAGTATATATTATGAAAATGTTTTGTTGTCAGGACCGATGCTACAGTCCGAGCCCTCAGTAGCATTGCCTTTCCTCTAAGCATTGAAGTATGAATGTCTTGCACACTCACTATAACTTGGAGCCCGAACAAGAAAATATGCCATCAAATTGCCAACTAGATCATCAATCGACCAAGATAACCAAAACCTTCCTAAAAACTAGTCAACAACCCCCATGCCCCCATGACAGAGATCGGTGCACAAGCATGCACCATGGAAAGGAATATGTTGAGTTTTGACGATATTGCCTTGCCCTAGAGAATTCTTATGAACCCTACAAATATCTCAAGCATATTCATTCTATTTCTTAGGAAAATAGTGAAACATGCCACCTAAGATCATGAGTGATATGGACACATGCTCCATATGTCGAGCACCACCACTGTACTTCGTCCCCTTAAATCAATAACCACCAAGCTCATTGAAAAAGATTGGTGTAAATACGTGCACCGAGGATTATAGAGTTTTGATATTTTGTGTAGAGAATTCGTAAGCCATACACATAACTCTCGCCCATTTTCTTTTTTGAAAGTTACTGAAAACGTCGCACCTGCTATCACAAGGGATCTTGGACATGAACTACATACTCCTTGAAATGGTATATACTCCACCGCAATTCCCTGAATGTGCACAAGAACATATCCTAGGGTGCTCATTACTCGTGAACCCACGGTCCATAGAAACAACAAAATGCAATGCCATCGAATTGCCAACTAGATCACCTAGATAGCTATAGCCTTCCTCCAAACTAATCAGCGACCTCCATGGCCCATGACAAAGATCGGTACATAAGCATGCATCATGGAAAAATTATGTGGAGTTTTGTTATTGCCTCGCACTAGAGAATTCTTATAACCCTACAAATATCTCAAGCATACGCTTCTACTTCTTAGGAAAATACTGAACATGCCACCTAAGATATTCATGATTGGTCTGGACCGCATGCTCCATATATGTCCCCTCCCTTAAAATCAATAACCACCAAGCTCACTGAAAAAGATCGGTGTAAATATGTTCGTCGAGGAAGAGAATATAGAGTTTTGATATTTTTGTCATAGAGAATTCGTAAGCCATACACATAACTCTCGACCATTTTTTTTTTGAAAAGTCACTGAAAACGTCACACCTACTATCACAAGGGGATCCTGACATGAACTACTCCTTGAAACGACATATACTCCACCGTAGTCCCTTGAATCCAAGAACATAACCTTGGGTGCTCATTGCTTGTGAACCCACGGTCCATAGAAAAACAACAAAAATTAACACAATGGCATCAAATTGATCACCAACCTAGATAGTTATGGCCTTCCTCAAAACTAGTCAGCAACCCCCATGGCCCCATGGCAGAGATCGGTGCACAAGCATGCATCATGGAAAGGAATATGTTGTGTTTTGACATTGCCTCACACTAGAGAATTCCTAAACCCTACAAATATCTCAAGCATACTCACTCTATTTCTCACAAAAATACTGAAACATGTCACCTAAGATCACGAGTGATTTGGACACATGCTCCATATGTTGAGCACCACCAGTCTGTACCCCCCTCCGTGAAGTCAATAATCACCAATGCAAGCTCATTGAAAAAGATTGGTGTAAATACTTGCGCCGAGGAAAAGAATATAGAGTTTGATATTTTGTGTGAGAGAATTCGTAAGCCATACACCTAACTCTCGCCAGCTTTCCTTTTTGGAAAGTTATTGAAAACGTGACACCTACTAATCATGGAGATATGAACTAATTTTGAAATGATATATACTCCATTGCAGTTCACTGAATCCAAGAACCTGAGGTGCTCATGAACCCATGGTCTATAGAAACAACAAAACGAACGCAATGCTATCGAATTGCCAACTAGCAGATCACCAACGCTATCGAATTGCCAACTAGATCACCAACCTAGATAACTATGACGACCTTCATCAAAACTAGTCAGCAATAAAAATTGTAAAAAAAAAAACTAGTCGTATCCCAATGACAAAGATCCGTGCACAAGCATGCATCATGGAAAACAACTAAGGGCTTGTTTGGCACAGCTCAACTTCACTAGTGAAGCTGTTTTTTTAGAAAATAGCTTCATGAGTGACTTTTTAGATGAAGCTGAGCTGTTTTGAAAAAAGTGTTTGGCAAAATAGCTTCACCAACTACTTCATGCATAGTTGAGAGAGAGAAATGAGGGAGAAGCTGTAATAAGCTACTTTTTTCTAGCTTCATCCAACTTATGTCTTTGTGAGAGGAGGGAAAAACAGCTTCACCCATGAAGCTGTTTTGGAAATAAGTGTTTGACAAAGCTCATAACAGCTCATGAAGCTGTTGTGAGCTGTACCAAACAGGACCTAAATAAATAAAGAAACAATATAGGGAGTTTTCACAAGGCTCTCGATCGCGCGAGAGAAACCCCGGCCCCAAACCCAACATAAATCCCAGTCCTCTATTTCCCAAGAAAACACACAGAAATGTCACCTGAAATCAAGTATCTTGGACGCACGCTCCATCGTGGCATGCCATGTCACACCCCACTCCGCGAGTGCGGCGGTCCTGAGAGGCGCTGGCCGCTCGCCAACTCACGATCCATGGAGGCAAAAAGCAAGCGAGGACGCCATCAAATCGCCAGCTAGATCGCCGGTGGTGGGGCGCACACGGCAGCACCACGCGGGCACCCTTCCCCCTGAAACGGACCGCCGATCTCGTGACAGAGAGATCGGGGCCGCGCCGGGAACTTGCGTGGCGTCGGGCCGTCGGGGAAAAATCTCGCCGGAACGGAACAACCAACTGGTGGCGCCGGCGCAGCGTGTGGCCCGCGCACGTGCCCGCGGATCGCAACCAACGGTGGGCAGCGCTCCCGGGCCGCGGCCCCGCGCGCGTCGCGACGCCCGGCCGGCGACCTGCCACGCGGGGCCGCGGGCGCCCTCAGCCGTGAAACGCGTATCGCGCCACCGTGTGTGGGGGCCCCGGCCGGCCCGCGGCGGCGACAGCGGATCGACGGTCACGAGTAGAGGAGGAGGCCGCGGGACGAGCCGACAGGGGAGGGCCCGCGGTCTGGTTGGGCGGACGACGGGGACACGCGGGCGCGCGCGCGTCGTCCGTTTCGATCGCCGGCGGTCCGGCGAGCGAGCCAGGAGTGACGGCGAGTGCGGCCAAAAGCTTTGCCTTGCCGGAGGCGAAATGAAACGGTGACAGCTAGATCACGAGGCAGCGCGTTTTGATCGCGTCGCGTCCTCTCGGTCCTCAGATGAGTTGCCAATTAAGTTCTGGTGGCGGTTGCCCAGCGCCGCCGGCGATCGCTGTTGACAAGTCTGACCGGCAGGCGGCGGCGCGCGAGGGCCGTCCAGATTAGGAGGGAGGTTTGTACTCTTGCGGGCATTGTCATTTTCTTTTGAAAAAGCTGATGTATACTACGTTTCCTTTTTGAAACGACTGATTTGTACATTTCTTTTTTCGATTTATACATCTGAGGCTCGACATTTTAGATATCACAAGATAAATATCTTTTTATATAGTGTGTTTTTAAGCGCGGCAATTGGCTGTGAATTTATTTGTTATAGATTTGGACAACATGATTCATAGTCATTGCCTTGCCTAAGTGGTGAGAGTTAAGTGGTGAGAGTTGAATACTTGACAATTGACGTAATAATAATAATAATAATAATAATAATAATAATAATAATAATAATAATAATAATAATAATAATAATAATAATAATAATAATAATAATAATAATAATAATAATAATAATAATAATAATAATAATAATAATAATAATAATAATAATAATAATAATAATTAATTATTGTTTGTTCCAGTTTTGATCATATGTTAAATGATGGCGTCTTGTTTTTCTCAAACAAGAAACAAGACCAATAACAGTAATACTACGTATATAGTTTTATGTTTGTATATACTTTGTTTTATGGTTGAATTATCTTCAAACTAGTTAGCTAGCACCTATATACTCGTACAAGTCTAACACATGTCCAAGCCCTAAAAAAGAAAGAAAGTCTCAATATGTTTCTCTTGGTCACCAGACGATCATAGAAGTGGTGCCCCGTGATGAAAAAAAATCCAGGAATATTCTTTTGTCAATTTTAGCCTTGCAAAATTCTTAGTAAACTGTGTTCAGACTTGTCATAACTCAAAGTCTACATCACAAACAAGCGGACAAAAAACGTAGTAATCTATCATCGTTGTGAAATGAAAAAAAAAGTGTGGAGCACAATTTCAACTAAATGTATTGTAGCAGAAAGAAACATTGTATGTGTACAAAATACGAAAGAATTTTGTACAGGCAGTACTAAAAATCGATAAAATGGCATTTAAAATTCAAATTGTTTCCTTAAAAGAAATATGCATTATTGTGTTCATGATATTGTCAACATTAAAGAGGTATATTGCCAATTTGCCATGAAACTTAATGACATATTGTTCACATACTCTGCACCACACACTTTGTGGTTATTCCCTAATTGAGTCAAATCATATATATGATACTTCCAATTCTCTATATACGACATTATAGGTGTCAATGTGGTTTATTCATGTTCTATATATCTATACTAATATAAGCATGACACTTTCTCCTATTGATTCATTTATTAAATTAAAGTTTGGCACATATAAAGCATAAGACAGTGAATATGCTCAGATATAAGTCAAGCGAGTGTAATAACTGAACAACAAATAATAATATCAAAAGAAAAACAAAACACGAAAAACCCACTGAAACCATAAAAACCTCATGGCAAATATAAAAAATAAAAAATCTGAGAAAGAAGCAAAACACAGATCCAAATTGCCAAACCGCCTTCCTTCTCCTTCGCGCGCTGTCTATAAATACCTTCCATCTCACCATTCCCTTCCCATCAGAGATCAGACAAGAGCAGACAGCCACACACCACACGCACAGCCTCCGCAGCTGCAGGCGCCTGCTGCTCTCCGACGAGACCCCAAGAACTCGCCAACCTAGGCCAGCCACCCTTCTTCCCCTCTGCCGCAATGACAATGCTGGTCGCCGCCGCCTCCGTCAAGCCCTCCACCACCGCGGCTGCGGGCACCTGCAAGGCGCCCTTCAAGCCCCTCCGCCTCCCTCCCCTCCCCGCCGCCGCCGGCCTCAGGCCGCTCTCCCTCGCCGTCTCCGCGCGTCCGCTGTACCGCCAGGAGCATGTCCTCTCAACCGTGGCGGTGGCGGCGGCGGCGGGCCGCAACGACCGCGCCACGTCCCCCGCGCCGCCGTCCGCCACCGCGGACGGCGCCCGGCCGGTCGAGGTCGCCGCCGCGCCCGCGGAGAACGCGCGGCGCGCCAAGATCGGGGTCTACTTCGCCACGTGGTGGGCGCTGAACGTGATCTTCAACATCTACAACAAGAAGGTGCTCAACGCGTTCCCGTACCCGTGGCTCACGTCGACGCTCTCCCTCGCCGCCGGCTCCGCCATCATGCTCGCGTCCTGGGCCACCAGGATCGCCGAGGCGCCCGAGACGGACCTTGATTTCTGGAAGTCGCTCACTCCCGTAAGTATCGGCACCGCTTCCTAGCTCCTTCCTAAAGATCTCTTCTTCTAGATGTGCGCTCTGTGGTGCTGTGCTGATGCGAATCGCCTCGTGGGCGGCCGGCCGAGCAGGTTGCGATCGCGCACACGATCGGGCACGTCGCGGCGACGGTGAGCATGGCTAAGGTGGCCGTGTCGTTCACGCACATCATCAAGAGCGGGGAGCCGGCATTCAGCGTGCTCGTCTCCAGGTTCTTCCTCGGCGAGCACTTCCCGGCGCCGGTCTACTTCTCCCTCCTCCCGATCATCGGTGGATGCGCGCTCTCCGCCGTCACCGAGCTCAATTTCAACATGGTTGGTGAGTGACATGGAAATCCCCGTTTCCTGAATCTCGGAGATACTTAAGAAATATCAGAGGGACGGTATCTTTAGGCTGGTTTCCTCAGATATTTTTCACTTGATTTCAACTCCAATCAAGGGGGAAAAAATAAGTCGCAATGGCAACCCTTTTTCGGTCACTCTGAACAACATATATGGAAAAATGATTACTGAACCTGTCTTGTTCAACCTAATGTAGGATTCATGGGGGCAATGATCTCGAACCTGGCATTCGTCTTCCGGACTATCTTCTCCAAGAAGGGGATGAAGGGCAAGTCCGTCAGTGGGATGAACTACTACGCCTGCCTCTCCATCATGTCGCTGGTGATCCTCCTCCCCTTCGCCATCGCCATGGAGGGGCCCAAGGTGTGGGCAGCGGGCTGGCAGAACGCAGTCGCCGAGATCGGTCCCAACTTCGTCTGGTAAGCTCACATGCTCCTTGGACTACTCACGTAGCATTGCACTGTTACACACAACTGCCATGCTGTTTGAGATTTTTGTGTTTAATTACTGGGAATTCCAAACTTTAATCAGTTTTAAACACGAATAGCTTGCAACACTTAAACCTTAAATACCTCACAAAATCCACAAGATTGATGGCATAACTTATGATCTACTGATCTGTGTCATAACCCATAAGTATCTAGCATTGCCTCCCGAAAAGCGCAGTTGCTTGTGTGTAGGGACAGAGCATGGCACTGAGATATGATTTCTCTGGTCTGCAATGATCTGCTCGTCCTGCCGATCAAAATCGATTATTGCTTTGATATTTCTGTGATAATTCAGTTTGATTCATGTGGCTAAGACTTCCTCTGTGTGGATTGCGTAGGTGGGTGGCAGCGCAGAGCGTGTTCTACCACTTGTACAACCAAGTATCCTACATGTCGCTGGATGAGATCTCGCCGCTTACATTCTCCATTGGCAACACCATGAAGAGGATTTCTGTCATTGTCGCCTCCATCATAATCTTCCAAACGCCCGTCCAACCCATCAACGCGCTCGGAGCCGCCATCGCCATTCTCGGAACCTTCATCTACTCCCAGGTAATTGCACACGTTTATTTTGAAAATTGATCACGTAGAAAAGTATTCTCAATTAAACTCTGAATTCTGACAAAGAAAAAAAAAACACTCAACGTTTCAGGCAAAGCAGTAACGCCTTGTCAAGACCACTGTTCCAGCTGCTGCCTGCTGCTGCATGAGTATTGCTGAGAATATGCAACTGTTGGATGGCTGAAAGCTGCAGCTGCAACTAGCAGCCGAACAAGCACTAGATGGCCTCAGTTCACCGTGAATCAACTCGGTGCTCGAACATAACAACTTATGACTATTGAGAATATCTACTAAGAACCCCTCTGTATAATATTACTAGATCCTCTTTTTTTGTATTTTCTTTCCTAGGACTAGCTTCCAGTATTCCTGAGCTCCTCATTTCCTTGTGTTCTCATTATGACTATGATGGTGTAGAGAGAGATGGATCCATCTAAATAAAAGTGCAAGATTTTTATTTCTCTTGGCCCTTTTGTCGCCTCCGAATTCTGTGGTCCAAAACAACGCGTGGCTCAGAATGCATCGGGCTGCCATTTCATTTGTCATGTATGATGTACCCATGTTTCACAAGGCCACGAACACGGCAGCCGTGCAAAGGTCTGGTAGTGGTGGCCCATCTTGCTCTCTTTTGCTGGTGTGGTGTGTGGTGACAGGTACAGGGGAGAATGGCCCTGATAGGAAGCGCTGTGCAATTTGCACACTGAGATCTTTGCGACCGATTCAGCGTTGGAGCGTAGCTGATCGTCTTGTTGTGCCCTTGTCCCAGCATGGCACTCACAGGCGGCATATACCCCTGTTCCTAATCCAAGGAGCAACCTTATGGTGCTCTAAGGGCCGTCGCATTTTGGATTCCAATTCAGATGTATCTTTCGTGCTTTTTCAGTAGATCACCAAGATAGCAGTCTTTGGTCTTACTGTGTCAGCCACTCTTGATTGTGGCTAAAAGACCTGAATCTTAAAATTAAACAATAGTTTATTTATTACTAAGCTGTATTATATTGCAGTAAGGCTTTGCTACTTAGTGCTTACTACATGCATTGATGCATTGCAGGATCATATATGCAGTACTGAAGATAATGCTAGTGAGATTTAGAAGCAGAGTCGCATAGGTAGAGGGTACCAAACCAGTTTTACTAGAAACAGCCAGTGTCATTCTAATGGTTAGCGGAAAGGTCTGTGCCAAAAACCGTACCTACTAATTTGAAGAATGACAAACATATCAAACAAACAAAGTGAGCCTACCACTGTACCGTTGTCCAAACCTGATTCAGAGTTCATTCAGACCAAGAAACAGACGTGTTTCGAAACAGCTCTAGTCGACTTGAAAGGTCAAGAATACAGTTCTGTTTTCCTTTTCAATAATATACGGAGTAAAAGACCTGAAGTGGCTGGCATTTGTATACATGGTAAACCAGTTATACAGCAACTAGAAGATTGTGAATTTGTGAGCTTCCTGATGTGCATGTATCCTGCATTTTGTGAACCCTGAAGTTGTAGGGCTTTCAACGTCCTATGTCCTAGGCTTCTCATCCGCAAGAGAAGAAGAGCATCTTCAACAGTTGAGAAAACTCCAACCCCAAAAACTATTTAGATCTTATTTGGATGTAGTCGGATTCGCATCAATCCACATGTGTTGGAGTAGATTGGAGTGGAACTTGAACTAAATTCCACCCCAATCCACTTCAACACATGTGGATTGAGGTGAATCCGACAACATCCAAACAAAGCCTTATTGGGGGAGAGATACGAAACATGTTTTGGTGTTTTGAATGTCTTTTTCCTCCAGCAGAATGAGAAATTCCAATCCCTGATCGCCTGGGAGATATGGAAGGAACGGAACGCTAGATGCTTCCGTGGGGCAAACACACAGCTCAGCGCGGTCAAGGACACGATCAGGCGACAGGCCGAGCTGTGGATCTTCGCAGGAGCCAAGAGTCTGGGGCGTCTAGTTCAGAGAATAGGCTAGACTAGAGTGAGGTGCGAGGAAGAGCGATCTTGCATATGTAAACCGCCTCGCTTGTATTCAAACTCTCCTTCTTAATGAAAATACGCGCAAACCTTTTGCGTGATTGAGAAAAAAAAAATTGGTCGAGGAGAGGTCTCCCCTTTATTTGAGCGGATGGGAGGCGAGATTTGAGAGATCGGGAAAATATTCTCATTAGGGTTGAGTTCAGGAACTGCTGAAGTTACGAGATCTCCAAAACAACAGTTTTCTCATTGGGGTTAGAAAAGGGGAACTGCTGGTGTTCCAAATTTTTGGCTATGATGGCAGCTAGCTGAAGAGCCATGGCTTTGGCATGTAGAGCAATGTAGATCCATGCCCTGATTCATGTACCTTGATCCTGCAGTCAGAGCCTCAGAGGGTGGAATTCCATATCAATGAGTTAAGTTCCTAGCAGCATCGGTGTGGAATGTGACATAATAGCTGACAGATGCTTTATGCTCCTGAAGATTATCCTCCTGAAGAAAGAGCAGTAGACGTGCTTCTAAGCTGTCCAGAACTCCAGATGAACCAGACTAGATAAAGGGTGAACTTAAACATTATGATACGAACCTGTCAAAGGACATTAAAATTATCAGAAGATGGCTATTTCCTGAAACATGAGGAAGTTTGTCCTGGTAGAAAGAAGCGACTGAAACCAAAACAGATGTAGCAAAAGCGCAGCGAAAACCAAACAGACGTAGCAAAAGCACAACGAAAGAACATATGCTCCTCATTTTAATTGCTTATACACGCTTTTAGCAGCCTGAAGGCGATGTAAACGAGTAAAATGGATGCCAAATGAAAATCTGGATTTGAGGAGGTGCGCTCATCATTTTCAGTGAGCCATTTGATCTGCAGGGGAATGTGTTGGTGTTCGACCTCTCAAACACTTTGAGCTGTTGACATATCTCTGAGCTGTTCACATATCGATTTGCAGAGCCCTTCTCTACTTGCATTGCAGAGTCCTGATCGTGTCTCGCAGATCAGCCTACGTGCTCCCTTGTGCTGCAGACGAGGAAGGACCTTCCTAAATCGATGGATTTCACATATGAAATCGGACTCTATACCTGAGGAAGCAACCTGGACCTTTCTTTGTTTCTACACACCCTTCCCCACGATATCATATCTATATCTATACCTAATAATAAAGAGACAAAATTTCAGCCTTTTTTTTATCTAGATATTTTTTGGTCTGTCCTTCCAAATTATATTCAAATACTATCTATCTTCTAATCTAAAAATATAAAGACAAAATTTTTGGTCTTTTTTTTCGTGCAGCCCATTCGATCTAGCCCAACCGTCCTGGTGCGCCCATTCTAATTTGGCCTAACTGTCCAACCCACCCACTCCATCCGCCCACTCACGCTCGACCGGACGCCTCACTCGCCTCTACCCGCACGGCGGCACGGTCCACTCGGCTTCTTGCACGAGCACATGTTGTGCTCGCCCGCAGGCATCGCCGTCGTTCCTCCCCACGTGCAGAGCCACCGCCGGCGCCGCTCCAGCGAGTAGAGCCACCACCGCCGCTCCTGCCGGCACGTCCGGCGCTCGCTATCCACAGCCCCGTGTCCTTTCCCGACGTGCCCATCCGTCTCGACCTCCCGGCGGCTGGCCCATCTGCGTCGGCCGCAGGCGGCGGTCCATGACCCTGCTCCATCCTCTGCCGCGGTGACATCGCTGCTTGCCGGACCTCGCACGCGAGGCACATCCGTCTCGGTCTCCCCGTGTGCGGACAGAATCGACGTGCTTCTCCATGATGTGTTCGATTCAGGTTGCTCTATTTCCTTTTTTTCTAGAATTTTTCTTCCTTCTCCAATAATCTTTACAAGAACGGAATCGACTTGGTTCTCTATTACCCGTTTGATTCAAGTTTCTCTCTTTTTCTTTTTTTCCTATTATAAATTAGCCCATGAATCTTCTCAACGAGCCTCAGCTTATACTTGGGTTCTCAAGGCGTCCAGGAGCAGGGTAGCTGATGTCCAGGACTCCAAGTCCAGGCAGTCTTGGAATCATCTGTTGGAGATGCTTGGTGTATAATACAAGTAATGGATACTTCTACTGACTGGTCTAATCCAATTATTGGTCAGATGAATTTTAAATTCATAACTTTGCCATGCTACAGAATGAATATGGAAGTTTAGATGTTTTTGTAAATACAGAAGCCTCTCTGTCTACTGCAAAATATTCCATCTGTCAATAACATGGAAGCTTCCCTGTCCTGGAGTTCCTCTTCCAACTAGACGAAGAAGAGGTTGAGTGGATCCAGCACTCGACTGTGGCAAGGTCTTTTTTGTGTGAATACAGTTAAAATCAGCCTTCTTTTTTTAACACAAAATTGTTCTACTCATTCTCAACCATGTGACATATATATTGTGGTCTCAGTTTTTAATAGCGTGACTCACTGCCATCTTAATCCAAAGTGGCACAAAGTTTATGCGAAAAATCCAAAACCGTTCTGAACCAGCACTCATACTCTTTGTCAAATCAAGGTTGTAGATGAGTTCAAATTCCTTTGTAATTTCTTATGTCCATGATCCATGTGCAACAATGGAAAGATTAAATACTCAGAGATTAACTCAAATATTTATAAGTCACAAGTTCAATTAGATTCACTGAATCGATGCTTTTGCTCTGCAGGATTGGGGAGAGACTACTGCCAATTTTGCATGTCTGTTCACAGGAGAGCTGTTGACTGAACTGAATTTTGCCGGGGCTAGACTCAATGAACTGCTCATTAGTTCCTATGGCTGGGCAATTTTACCCACATCCTAAGATCCGTGCACCAGTAACAGGTATAAACACTTGTTTTTCTATGCTAGGTGTTAGAAAATAGTAGTCAATTCCGTTCTTTTATTTGCATGTTAGATCAGACTTGCTATCCACGGGCAAATACCACTAAAGTTAATGCATATAATGTTGTTCATGGTCTGGTAAGTATAAGATATCTTAATCTAATTTCTATAAATTGGGCAGTACTAACGAAAGATAACTGAATATCGCAACAAAAAAACGCAATGAAGTTACAAACTTTGTTTCATGAAGTAGCTCATACAGTAAGATGGCCAATTTTTTTATATATAAAAAAGGCAATTTCTGGTTAATTGTTGAAGTAGCCATAGGATGGCGAGTCATACCTGACCCATTTTCTTTGATTTGTACATGTTCGCTGCTGCAGGCATATAGATTAGATTTTAGGATGTAATCGTGATCTGTGTACTAAATAGTTCTAGCTAACTAATTGTTATTTCACTGATCAGTGGACTTTCCAATTATCCTGGTTCTTTGCATTTACAGTATGAGACGATTGTTCACACAGGCACAACTGGAGAGCACTGTTTTCCTTTTGATGTGTGAGAAACAAAATAAAATACCTCAAAATTGTAGTGTATTATTCCATAACAATTCTTTTGGTCAAACATCTCATCTCACAATTACAAAGAATTATACTCATTTGATCAATCTATTTATTGTCCACTTGATTGTGTATAGGTGACTGTTGGCCAGGAGGCTTATTTTGCCTACTTGAGATGAGCAAATAGTAAGTGAGATGGTTGTCTTCCCAATTATATAGAGACCAGATAGAAGTAGCGCAGCTCATTTGATCTATATTTGCATGTTATACACAATACAATCGCAACGAAAGTGTGAATTACAGATTACATTTAAGTAGTACATGAATGGATGGAAGTGATCAGTCATTCAGTTGTTAATATGCTTAGAGATTCTAACTTGGTTTTGCTTCGTCAACATTTTATTTTAGGCATCTTATTAGTCATAACATGCAGTTTCTAAATTTCCAACTCCAACACCAGGTGTCTAGACAGCGGGCGGCAATGCCATCAGTTGGTGGCACCAGTGTGCGCCGAGCACAAGGCGTCTCCGGATGCCCGCAGACATCAAGAATTCTACGAGCTCAGTGGTGTTGGAGGCGACAATGATTGCTGGTGATGCTTGCGGCAAGGTGCAGGCCGCAAGCGCACAATCGTCGGAGGCCTCATTCATGCTTTGTGCGGTCTACCTCGAGGAGGTGCGGGGCTAGGCTATGTTGGCAGAGGCAGAGGTGATTACAACGTCATGCTCATATGCATACCACCCTGGATGCGTTCCCTTATGGCTTGTCGTGCACCGCGCCTGCCCCTGCTACAAGGTGGATCGTCCTGTCACATAAAAATGGACCTAAGGTCTGGAGCTCGATTGGAGCAAAAGTTTCCCATTGATGAACTCAACAGTCTGGTCTTCGCTGCCATCTCGAATCGAAGTGGGCAAAAAGCAGAGGATCTTTTGTTGCGAACTGGATATGCTCGTGTGTTTTTTTGACCTGGGATTTTCATTACTTATGTTCTGACAAATCGACAGCAATCATTACAGCAGCGTGACCAGGAAGAGTTCGAAATGATCTCATTTCCTTCACCACAGTTATACCCCAAGTTAGCGAACTCGAGCGCTTATTGTATTACATTCTTTTACCCTGGAACATACATATGTACATATGTATATTGCTGTGACACTATATTTAGATAACAGTGCAACACTTGCTCACACTTATAATATCGTGACATTGTATTTCCCGTTGCATCGCACGGGCATTTTTACTAGTTATTTTAAAACTTCAGCAGGTAAAAGCCCCCATGCTTAATAAGATCAAAAACATAGGCTGCCGTTAACTGGCCATGATCCAAACAAGTACCCAACTTAAGTTTTAATTGGTTGCCATCACACCCTATCAGGCTATCACAGATATCCAATTCTGTGAGCACGATTACAGACCTATATGCACCACAGGATTCCATTTAGCCAGTTACATAACCTACACCATCCTCGGTGTAAAATAATCAAGCTTTAGACAAAGAACACGAATAGGGAATGGCAGAACAAAATCGAACACAGAACAGAATCAATGACGATTCATGCTACAAAACTTCATTTAGCCAAAAGTCGACCAACACTCAGCAAATGTCAGGCATTGGAATTTGGATACATAGAATGGTCTGCTTTCAGAACTACTAGTAACATTGAAATTTGACAAAAGTCTTTAGAACAGTAGTAGACCCACACATATTGGTGATGATAAACTTAGAAAAGAGATGTTCCCTTGCCCTTCTTGTCTCCACCAATCTCAAAATGCTTGCACCTCTGTGACACAGGGATCAAGAGTGAGCTACTAATACAAATGGAGAAATTGTTTGTTCAACAGCAAGTTTAGCACAGGAGAATGAGACAGTACCTTGATTGCGTGTTGTGAGTAGTGCTTGCAGCTCTGGCACTGCAGCTTCAGCATAATCTTCTTGGTGGTCTTGGCCTGAAAATCACAACATTTGTCATATCCCAAACTGTGCACTGAACAGGAATTTAGAATTCACAGTTATATTCAGACATTTATGCTAGCATCCAAAGAGACAAAGGTATAAAGGATTGACAGATCATTAGTACAATCACATAAATATGTGGCATTACCTTCTTGTGGAAGACAGGCTTGGTCTGACCACCATATCCTGACTGCTTGTGGTCATAACGGCGCTTTCCCTGGGCAGACAGGCTATCCTTACCCTTCTTGTACTGAGTCACCTTGTGGAGAGTGTGCTTCTTGCACTCCTTGTTCTTGCAGTAGGTCTTCTTGGTCTTAGGAACGTTCACCTGTATAACATGTCAAACAAATGTCTCGAGGTGGGCTTCGAATGCTGTATCATTTTTCTGTTGACCAGTAACATCCACCCATCTAATCTCTTGCATCATATTCAACCACCTTTGCCTCTTACACAATGAGGCATAATAGATGAAGCCATTGTCATAAGCATCTTCAACAGTTTGGCAAATAACTTTTCATTCATAATTTTTTTAGTAAAATGAGAAAAACCCCTCTCCAATAGTTTGGCATCCCAATTCCTTATTTTTTCTAACTTGCTATATCTCCGTGTGTCTAGCGCGTAAATATACGCGTAGATCTATTCACAGCAAGCTCTACCATCCGTCCATGCCAACAATTCATAGGTTCCACCTTGATACAAATCTCCACTGGCAAACAGTCAAATTGGCGCTACGTTAATTTGATATGAGCGCCTCTCCACTAGGCAAGCTCAAGGTGGCGGTTGAAGTTTTAGCTATAGAAATAAATTTATGCAGTTAGATTTTTAATGCTAGTTAAATTTGTCTTTTTCATAGCTGCTGCTGTAGAGCTCTAAATGAAGTGCAATTTTTGTGGCATGATACACATGTGATGCTTGATGCATGCTAAAAGTTTAATGAGTTTTGGTTGCAGTATAATTGAGGTATTCATTTAACTTGCATAGGGCTTGATAAATAGTTTATAATTATAAATAAAAATGTAAAAATAGAAAATGTTGTTCCAGTACAATTATATGATATTGTTGTATCATGTTGACTTATAATATGGTCATGTGTTTGAAAAAATATGATTTGTACATTTATCTTGCTCTCACATGATTAATTGCAATAGCAATTTGTCTTTTTCATAGATGTTGCTATGCTTATTCACATGCAATAAAATTTGTACAGTAGACTACGGATAGTATGCAGAAGTTACTCTAATTTTTGTAGAATTTACTATGCACTCTTGAATCTTGATATATGTTCTTTAATTCACCTTATTATCCAAATAAATTAAGAAATGTATTAAATAAATTTATTTGGTAATGAATCGGTCCACATCGCCCGTTAAACCGCGAAACGTCGGATCGAGCCAAAACGCGATATGGGCCGTCCGATCGGGGTGTAGCGGGTCTCTCACCCTTCAACCCGGTTGCGGGCAACTCTCGCACCCAACGGCCCCGACGACTGGCCCTCGGCACGGCAGGTCCCGGCCATCACGTGAGGCGCTGGCGTGGCGGCGATGTGGCGGCGATCCCTCGGCACGGCAGCTCCCAGCCAAGGCGTTTTAGCGAGTGGCCGCAAGTCCCGGCACGAGCGGCGGCGCGAGTCCCTTAGCGCGGTACGGCACCGGCGCATGTCCCTTCCACCGTCGAGCTGGTAAGGCAGCAGGCTCCAGGCGCGGCGGCGTGACCGGACTGCGGCTCCCTGGAACCTGGCAAGGGCGCTCGCCTCCACCGACAGTCTAGCCATAAGGGAAGCTAGAGATCAGGGCCGGTGTCAATGTCGAACCAAGTTTTGACTTTGAGCTCGAGGTGGACGACGCGTGACGCCCACCATGTGCTCCAGCCAAAGCGCCCCTAGGTCCCTTTCTCTTCCTTCGTGCGTCTGTGTTCCAACACTCGCACCCAACTTCTTTCTGAATAAGTAGGACAAGATTGAATCATGAGAGCTGAACTCCAGCTAATCCGCTGATGCTATAGATTGGTTACGAATCAGGATTTAGCATTCATGAGCACTGAACTTTTTTACAGGCTTTGTCAGACTCGCTGATTCATAGTACGTTCTTTGATTTTGAATGTTTATCTGATTTGATATTTCCTATCTGTGCAGTAGACATTAGGAGTTAATTTTAGGCCATTTGTGCTCTTCTGAATTAATGAATTGTTTTCCTTTTACTGTGCTTACGATATCTTTATTGATCTATAAAAAACATTGATTTCATAGAGCTAACAGAAGATGAAAATTTGAAACCCACTTATAGGTCCATAAAGGTAAATTTCAATATAGAACCTTGTCTATTTCAAGCTCAAAGGTGCCCCAAGGCTGAGATAACAAACCATATAGATATATAAACTGAACTCCCTCAGCATTTTATTTTGTACAAGCAATAAGTACTATACTCTGTTTTTTTAACCTTTTCCAATCATTGTCTCCACTTGGTCCGACCGCCAGTACACGAGGAGGTCCTCTTGGATCCGGCGAAGTACCTTCGCCTGTATCTGCGATTTGAGGAAGCTCCACACAACTGCTTTCGTCCTAATTTACTCAAGTGGAGAAGCAGATGTAATAACTGTAATCAAGGGGTAAGAATATAGCAATTTCAAATTGATTAATAATGCCTTTATTAGCTGTAAATTTTAATAAGATTGGGTGCGAATGTTAACCCCATGATAAATTTGACACAGTGGTAAGAAATTTCAGAAAGTACTGAAACTTGTTGCTGCAGCTAATTGTTAATATCAGTGATGTAAAATTCCAATACACTGTATTTCAGATGCTTCTTATTTTTCTTCCAGCTAATTGTCATTAAGAATGCATTTTTTCATGGGTGACAACCACAAAAATTTGAAATATGGATACCTGTCATGCATGGTATCTTTTTATTCTTACATGGCAGAGCATGCAATTCAGAACTAAGAGTTAGTACAGTCGTACCACCAGTTGATAAGACAAACTAAAAGAACTATAAAGCAATTAGGGGGGAAAATTGTAACCTGAAACCAAGCCAGGGGTGTAATATGTAGATTGCCAATGTAGCAAGATAATCTTTGTTCCCTGACTTGCAGGTTGCTGATGTACCAATATAATCTTTGTTCTCTGACATACAGGTTGCTTGACACTTCACGACATATAGCATCTTTTTCCTTATAGAATTAATTGTGTTTTAAACGTGCAATACTACTGGTCTTAAATTTCTGCAGGAATGCACAGTGCCAAACTAAATTACCATAATATAGCAACTCCTTCTGGTACCTGTCACTTCATCAAATGAGAGAAAGCTTCAAAATTATTATAATCACTGATTCAACTACTATGCTAATAAAAAGGACGCGTAGCTTCCCTATCGTACCTCCATACATCTTCGACCTTTTTATTAATTAGAAGCAATTCAAATATAAACAAGTACCTTTTACAGTTTTGCATCCTTGGATAGTTTTCTTAGATATGTGCAGCAATATTCATGCTAGAGCACAACATATTTGATTTTTCCTCAGAGGCGAATTACAGTACCATTTATATGAGTGCTTAAAGTCGCGGCCATCTACATGCCTTCAGATAAACAACTTTTGCTTATTCTTCTCTTTACATATGCTTACCAATAGCTTCAGGAATGTGATTAATTTCAGTTTCCCTTACTCTCAAATTATCTAAAGCTTTTTTGTAAATTAATATATCCTTCAAGCAATAGACTATGCAGCAAACTGTGTGTTAGGATTGTGAAGGGCGCAGTTCAGAAGATTGCAAGATCCGACAATAGAGAAGGAGGTGAGACACGAGTAGTTATCAGCGGCTGTTGCCTGGGCCACGGGCTGATGGGTTGGTTAGAGCATATCTAACAGACTCTCTATATCCTTCTAAAATGTTAGAAATAAAGATTTTGGTTAAAAACTACCCTCCATTATCTAAATAGTTATTCAAATATAGTAATCTTCTATTCTGAATTTTTCGTAGCCAAATATAGAAGACGAGAGTGGCTTTCTAGACTGCATATGAGATATAGAAAAACTATTGAAGGGTTAAAAGATATAGAAAGCGTTTTTTACAAATAATTCTCTAAATGATGATTTAGAGACTAAGATTTAGAAAGACTCTTGAAGATACTCTTAGACCGTGTAGCTCGCATTGGTTTTTGGTGAACCATGAAGTGGTTGTTGGGAACGTATATAAGTCCGTATCGTGGTTATGAACTGAGGCCTTGTTTAGTTGCCAAAAAATTTCAAGATTCTCTGTCACATCGAATCTTGCGACACATGCATGGAGTATTAAATTTAGACGAAAATAAAAACTAATTACACAGTTTGTCTGTAAATCACGAAATGAATCTTTTGGCTCTAATTAGTCTATAATTGGACAATATTTGCCACAAACAAACGAAAGAGCTACAGTACCTAAAATTCAAAATTTTTGCCAACTAAACAAGGCCTGAATAGAAAGAAACTACTCTGAAACCGTCTTCTCACGTTTCTGTTTCTCTCTGGTTCTATGAACACTGCACTCCAACCCTTCCCGTCCGATTCCCATTGGAATCGTGACATTGTGTTACATTCTCATCTTTTTAATGCCATGTAACTAGATTTACCAATATTATATTTCCCCTATAAATATAGAACAGTTTCATGAATATATTTTGCATCACTGAGTGAATAAACACATCAATATGTATGGAATCATTTCTATTTGACGGAGGAAGGAGAGGCACATGGGCTAGCCTCCAACAGTAATGGTCTCACACACTCACTCAGGGCATACGGGCGGCAACGACGCGCGTAGTTTCTAGTGATGCCGATTGCCAGGTTGCTGACTGATCGTCTAGCTAAATACGGAGTATGCATGTTCTCTTGGAGCTGGCCATCAGCCCGTCACGTATGACTTGGCTCTCCTTCTGTGTTTGTGAATGTAAACATTTCAATTGAGTAATAAAATCCCTATCTTCCACTCAAAAAAAAAAGATGGGATTCATTTTCTCACACATCCATTGTGCTTTCTGCATTTCTGCCCCAGCCCCCCAGCCTAGCCTATTTGGTGATAATTCCTGTCGCGGATGTTTAGGGTCTATTTGGTTTTATTTTCGTTTTATTTGGTAATTAGTGTTTAATTATAAATTAATTAGGCTCAAGATTCATCTCGCAAATTATTTTTGTAACTGTGTTTTTTGTTTTGTAAATAGTCTATATTTAATACTCCATGTATATGTTCAAACATTCGATGTGACAAAAGTTAAAGTTTACTGCGACAAACTAAATGTGGCCTTAATGCTCTTGTTTTTGGTTAGGGATCTTTGTCTCGCGGGGTTTCTCGGATCCGACCTAGGCGGGTGGGGATTTCCACCAAAAGGTCCCTATCAGCGCGCCTGCTGTTCTACCAAAAAATATTTTTATTTCCATTTAATTTCGCAAAAAAAAGATATGATTTCATATGGTTAATATAAATTTTAGAAAAATCATATTTTTTTTGTGGTATTGAATGAAGATAAATTCTATATGAAAATTGTAGATCTCGGCGAGATCTACAACTTTTTATTTTTGAGTTTTTCCATTTGTAAGTCATTAAGATGCTAAAAAAATTAACAGTATATTTACACCTAAGGGTATTTTTGACTTTTTACACCTGCGGTTTGTTAGAAGTCCAATCTAATGGCACTGGCCTTGAGGGAAAAAATATTTGAAGCAATAGCGCTGAAGTCCACTAAACTTTTCCAGTGGCTCATAAGAAATTACGATCTTTTATAATGGCTTACAAGAAATTCCCTCCTTAAAATAGGGTAAACACAAGGTCTCGCTATAGTTAAAAGAGGATTACATGCTTCATCATTTGTTTAATACCACCTGTTCTATAATTTGGAAAATATTTGTGTATTTCAGGATAGAGGGAGCATAATAAACCGCAAAAAACAATCCGATAAACGAAAATGGCAACCTCTTTCTCCGAAAGTTTGGTTAATAGGGCCTAAACCTGAAGGTGCCCAAAAAACAAAAGAAGTCGGCCCACGGACACGATCCGGAGATGGTCGAACAGGCAGCCGTGACCACTAAACACGTCCGAGATAATTTAGCTGCCAAGAAGAAAAAGTTCCCGGGGAAATAGCCAAAGAGGCTCTCACTTTTGCAGATCTTGTTTCCTCGGAACACGGTATGTATACTGTACCCATTCATAGCGGCAAGTAACAAACTGTATAAACGGCTGGACCGAGATTGGTGAAGTCACTGCAGCCGAACATGGCTGCACAGAGCACAGGTGATAACGACTTTGGACCGCAATATAACGGCAGGCAGACAAGGAAATAACTTGTGATGGAGTAGCATAAATTGCCTCGACATGCAAATAACTCACAGACGCATTTCGTTTTCTGTCGCTGTTCTTTCGTGTTTATTGTTGCCGATGAAGCAGTTTGTTTTGCTTTGTGGTGTAGCGTCAAAAACTCCAAATTACGATGGCGAAGCGGAGTGGCAGTCCACTGCCTTCAACGGCGACGAGACCAACTACAAGAACCTAAACTTGCACACCGTACCTCAAGACGTATGCAGCTACGGCGGGGCGAGCCGAAGAGGTGGAACGGCTGAAGCCCTGCACCGGCAGGCGGCCAGCGCATGTCTCTGTCAGTGGAAACGGAGCGTATATTAACATATATGGATTCCTATACACTCTGGCGAATGTTACAGACGGGGTGTTACATTACAGTCACACCTCGCGGTTTTCCCATTTTGACGACGCTCCTGCACGCAAGCGGAACCGTCACCTATGTATGTACAAAGAACGTCTTGCCTGCTGCAGCCGGCCATCAGGAGGAAGAGGACGACGGGCATGCTCGGTCACTTCAATTGCTCCGGCGACTCACACAGGGCAAGATCAAGGAAGAGACGACGACACTTGTCGATCCATGAACGGTACCAAGGGTCGTCGTCGTGTGTGCTGCCTAATTACTTAGTCAGATTAGAGGAGGAGGAGGAAGGTCGTCAGAAGTCTATGATGGGCTCGCCGATGGTGAGGTTGCGCTCCACCGTCCACGGCAGGTTGAAGAGCTTGGCAGTGATGAACTTGAAGATCTTGTTCACGTTGATGTTGTGCGTCGCGCTCGAGAAGAAGAGGGTCGCCTTCATCGCTCTTGCGTATGCTCTGGCCTGTTGGGAACACACAAATCACTTTTAGCGATCAACGCGCACAGGTTGTTTCGACAGAAAATTAGGAATGGAACTTCACGATACTCCACTCTGCAGCTGTAGTGCTGCTGTAGAACAAGTAACAACTCTGGCCTAGATGCAAAGACTCATCAACTTCTGATCTTTCAGTGCTACTGACAGAAATGCAACTAAAACTTCTTAACAGCAGTTCAGCACAGCCAAATATAAATCCCTGGAACCTCCCTCCTTTTTCTCAGCCAGATGCAACGTAGCCGTCGATTCTTTTTAGCATGTCCGGTAAGGAGTGACCATCAATCTATATCCTGTAGACCAAGGCCCACAAACAAGATTGACGTGCACTCCAATTCCGACGTGTGGGCTGTGGCACTTGGTAAAATGGACAGGAAAATGGAGACCTGACCATGCATGCTCGATTGCCAAGTTTCGTCTATTTACATAAGACGAGGTTTGGGCCTACAACTACTAGTAGTTCACTACGGCTAATGGCTCCGATCAACACCAAGGCCCACTTGCTTCAATGTGCATAAGTAGGTGAGTACTCTTTGCTCAGAGCAGTCTTTACTTGTCTACTGTACTCGATTCAAGTTCTGTTTTGGGTTCTACAATGCTGTCGCCTGTCGGTCCCTGTCATCCGAGCACCCAACCGACACTGAGTTTGTGGATGTAATCGCACTAGAAATCTAGGGTTCGTGGCTGTGGAAGTATGCAAAGAAGCCCAAAATGTTTCACCTAAAAAGATTCAAGAACAGTTACCTAGTGATGGGTTATGGTAGTTTATATATCTGACGTGAGTTTTAACTTTCAAACCTTTGTTTAATTGCACTGTTTCAGATGAAACAAGCATGTGCAACCACAGCTCCCCGCGTCACAACCAAGGCAATTTCTCATCTTTCTATGCCAGCACCAGATAAACTACACCAGAGACGCTGAAGACCCCATATCCAAGAAACATAGCTACCAAGAATAAAATTTCGATCAGAACAATTCAGTATTGTAAAATGCACTGCTCACCTGGTTAACGATGGCCCATTGCATTTCAAGAGGAAGCTGAGCAAAGTCATCAAACTTTGTCCCGATTAGGATTGGAATAGCCGTCTGCCAGAAGGGGAGTAAAAAAAATAAAGCACTGTTCAGTAACCATATTAGCTCCAAACACAATGTGCACACTAGTATTGTTCATCTTCAATACTACTAAATGCGTGCGAGCAAATCTCCGAGTTATCAAAATGTTCCAAACAGTTATCTGCAGGAGAGTGAGCGGCAACCCATCTGCTACTGACTGTTTACAGCAATTTGTAATAGTTTTTCCATATGTTCAGTGAGCACTAAAAGTTCAGCTAACATCAGAGGCTACAGAAAGGAAACGCAAGATGTGCACAAAATGTTCAGCACAGAGGAATGCACCAACCTTATTCCATTTCCTTGCCCTCTCGTACCAATCTACAATGCTGCATCAACCAAACCAAAACAGTAATGAGCACCAAATAAGAATTTGCTGTGAAATTCTGGAATCGAGTTGTTTGAAACTGATCTACACACTAACTTATTAAGCGTGCAGCGGCTCGTGAGATCAAACATGTAGAGGATCGCCACGGCGTCCTTGCAAGCGATCGGGATGTGGTCGACAGACTGGTGGTCTCCTGCATATTTCACAGGCAAATGGAAATGAAATCATCAAGAGAGGTTGGAAATCTGGCATCTGAGCCAAAGCAACCAGGAAACAGAATTGCTGATTCATTGGTGTGCCTGAGAGTTACCTGCCACATCCCAGATGCTGTAGGCAATCCTAGCTCCCCTGACGGCCATCGTCTTGTCCATGAGATTCAGGCCAGTCATCTGCAAACCGTTCTGCTCCTCCCCGTCGTCTCCCACATACTTAACCTGCAGATGAACGGACATCCACGAGAAGATTAAACTTGCAGTGACGATGCTTTGATGGTTTCTTCCTCAGATTTGCACGGTGGTTAAGGAATTGCACGATGACAGGATGGAAGAACGAAATATAGATGTTGTATGTAGGCAATAAATTCTAGTGGGTCTGTCGAGTCGAACCAAACCAAATCCACCGTCAAGGTCACACAGCAAGGCATTAAGACAAGTCAACAGCATCAAACGACAAGACGACGACGAAGGAAGACGCGTCGAGGGCACAGTACAGAGCATATCCGGATTAAGTTATTACTAACACAGTAACAGTAGGTAGAATCATGGCGAATAGATACATATATTTTTTGATTAATTAAGGATGAGAAGAAGAGAACAAGAGCGGCGAGATGTTAACCGATGATGATTACCATGAAGCTGGTCTTGCCAATCTGGCAATCGCCGAGCAGGCTGACCTTGAGGCTAACGACGTTATCGACATCGTCAGCCGCGTCGCGAGGGGCGGCTTCGGCGTCAGCGTCGGCATCGGCGGCGCAGTCGTCGTCGTCCCTGTCGACCGGTGACAGCACGGGACCGGCGTTGGGCGGGCCGAGGCGGCGGTACCGGCCGCGGGCGGCGGCGGCGGCGCCGCCCCCGCCGCCGCCGCCGCAGGAGGAGCAGGCGAGCAGCTGGTCACGCACGATGCGGAGCACCCTGGTGACGACGGCGAGGCGGAGCAGGCGCGCCCAGCGCAGGTCGACCCGAGCCCCTGCCGCTGCTGCTGCCGCCGCCGGCTTGCGCTGCCGTGGCCCCGCGCAGAGCTGCGCGACCGTGGTAACGTTCATGGTCGCCGCCGGCGCCGTTGTCGTGGTGGTGGTCATGGCGGCGCGGTCGTCGGCGTCGGCGTCCTGGCTCGGCCGCCGCCCATGCACCACCGGCGCCGTGCAGGAGGGCCTTGGTTGGTTGCGGGGGGCAGGTGGGAGAGGCGGCGGAGCGGGCGGGACGGGACAGAGAGAGGTAGAGAGGGAAGGGAACGGGAAGGTGAGCCGGAGGGAGCAGCGAGCGACCTCCCCGGCGCGGTCGCGGGCGCGGCGTATAGGCGGAGGAGGCGGGCGGGCGGGCCAAAATAGGGTCGTGGTCGTGGTCGTCGTGGCCCCGCGACGCTTTTTTGCTGGCCTCGCGCTTGCTTCTCCTCCTTATAGCGGAGGCGCCATAGACGGCATGCGCACGCCTTTCTCGACCTGGGGGCGTCAGGGCGTGGCCGTGGCCCGTGGGCGAGGGCTCGGCTCGGCTCGGCTCGCGATGCGCGCGGACAAGGGACGGATAGGCGAGGCGGGAGCGCGGGGCGTGTGGTGTGCGTGCCGGGGTGGATGTCACGTTGGCGGTGGCGGTGGCGCGTTGGGATCCTGCGGGGAATGCGATAGCGTGCGTGCGTGCGTGGTGGCCTGGTGGGCGTGGCGGGGCTCGGGCGACGGGGACCGGGACGGGGTGGTTGGTTGACCACCACCGGACCCGCTAGTGGTAGTGGCACGGTTGCCGCGCGGGCGGCTGCCACAGCCGGGTGTTGGCGTTGGCGCTTTCGGTCTCCCGGTGGCGGATGTCCCGGTCTCGGTCTGGACCGGAAAAAAAAGGCTCGTGCTCAAAACCTGTGGCGACCCTCGACGCCGTTGCTAGTTGCTACGTGTTCGCTGCTCTGTTTTTGTCTCCCCTCAGCGTCAGGGAGGTCCAGAACGCCGGCTGCTAGTGCCGTCCATCCGTTCCGTTCGTCCTGGTCTTCTGGAAGCAGATGAAGCCAAATCCGGTAGCGTCTCCGACTCCGTCCGTCACATCGGCGACGCCCGTGCGTACGCTCGTACACGTTTTGCGTGACGGCGATCAATCCCCGGTTCCTTCCACCATTCTTTCTTTGGACGCCCAACGAACGGCCCAAAGGGTCACGCACGCCGCGGGGGTGGCGTGATTCAAAGCATCTCAGTATGAAAAATGCCGCGGTGATTTCCCTGACGGCGAATCAGCCCGTGTCCGTCCGTCGGCCCGTCGCGTAGGAGTTGCCACCGAAATCAAATCCCCTGCATTTATGCGGGCGGCATTCGGCGAACGTTGGGTCTCTGCTGCTAACGTAACGGTGCAGTGCAAGGATTCATCGTCATCATGGCGCTGCTGGTACTGCGTTGGCTCGCCAACGTGCAGTGCTGCTGCTGCATAACGAGCCTTGAGAGAGAGAGAGACGTGCTACGGAGCACGAACGTGCATTCAAAGTTCGCACGGATATGGTTCCAAGCCGAACCTTCAGTTCAATTCATAAATAGCGCCAATGTGCTACGGAGCAAGAACATGCACATGCATATGACTTCAGCTAGATCTGCGCGCCTTTATAATTTCAAAAGGCATCGGAGATAGTATATGACTTCGCCGGAAGATCACAACTTGGTGCAAACATGTTTACGCATTATATATAGTAAAACGCACAACTTGGTGTTCAGTCACCTAAGAAGAGCCCGTGTCAATGATAATGAGCTAACTATATTCATTAGTCTTAATTCAACGTGGCCTAATCTCATTTTAACTAAACCTAATGAATTTTGAGTCCCAGATAAAAGTTAGGTGCAATAAATGTGTTGTGAGTCTCAATCTTATGTCTTGTTTAGATCTAAAAAGTTTTTGGATTTTAACACTATAACAATTTTGTTTTTCTAAAAACATTGTCCAATCATGGAGTAACTAGACTTAAAAGATTCGTCTCGTGATTTACAGACAAACTATACAATTAATTTTTATTTTTATCTATATTTAATCTTCCATTCATGTGCCGCAATATTATATGTGATGGGGAATCTTGAAAAGTTTTGGTTTTTTTGGATGAACTAAACAGATGAAGTTGTTTTTTAAAAAGAACTTTATGAGCAACTTTCTAAGTAAAGTTGAGCTGTTTTGAATAAGTTGTTTGACAAAACAGATCCACCAACAGCTTCATGCATGGATAAAAAGAGAGAAATAAGGGAGAGAGCTAGGACAGCTTCATCCATTTCTTTACGAGAGAAAAAGAAAAATTGTTTCACACATAAAACTGTTTTAAAAAATATATTTGACAAAAAAAAACAGCTCTTAACCACTTATGAAGCTGTTATGAATTGTGCAAAATAGACCTTAAGTCTGAAAAAAAAATTGTCAGCATTTCCCCGAATCCGATACGTGTGGCGAAACAAGCAACTAAGTTGACTCGAGGGGAAGAAGAAGTTGGTGTACAATTTGAAATTTCAAAGCAAGAAAAGGTCCAGAAGATTAAAGAATCTGAAAAATGTTTTTTTTTCAGTATCCGGTCCTGAATATTCGATCTCAAGAGAGATAGGAGTACGTGAGCAATGCACGTTCCTGGAAGGAGGGAAAAAAAACAGAGACACATCACGTCGATCCCTGTCGTGTAGTTCTCATCCAAACCAAGAAACCACACACGTCCGTCCTCGTCGATCTTTAAACTCCTCCGTAGAGCTCATGGCATCTCGCTCTCACGTAGTACAAACCACGTGCACGCGGTGATCTTGCTTTCACCGAGCAAAGGCATCTCTGAAACAGCGACGCTCGGCAAATACTACTGCTAGTACGTGCTAGCTGAGTCGCTATTAGCGAGCAACACGGAAAGAAGGAACACATAAGGCCTTGTTTAGTTCACCTTAAAAACTAAAAACTTTTCAAGATTCTCCGTCACATCAAATATTTGAACACATGCATGAATCATTATATATAGACGGAAATAAAAACTAATTTTACAGTTTACCTGTAAATCACGAGATGAATCTTTTGAGCCTAGTTAGTCCATGATTGGATAATATTTGTCAAATAAAAACAAAAATGCTACAGTGCCGAAATCTGGAAATTTTTTTGAACTAAGGCCTCGTTTAGTTTCGAAAAGATTTCGGATTTTGGTACTGTAGCATTTTCATTTTTATTTGATAAATATTATCCAATCATATACGAACTAGGCTTAAAAGATCCATCTCGTGATTCACAGACAAACTATGTAATTAGTTTTTATTTTTATATGTATCTAATACGTTATACATGTGGCCTAAAATTCGATGTGACGAGAAATCTTGAAAAAAATTTGAATTTTGGGGTGAACTAAACAAGACCTATACAAGGCCTAAGCGAACGCGATGAGCTAGGCGGTTAGATGTGTGGTCCTGACTGAAATCACCAGGCGATCGAGATGCAATCTGACCGTGCCCTGCCTCCGTCCTCGCCTCTGGAATCTGGATGGCTGCTGGGATCGGTTAAACTATGCAACCGGCCACTGCATACAGAGACAGCTGCCAACTGCCATGCCCGGACAAGACGGAGCAGAAGAAAAAATTGGCTCGGCTCGGCAGCCGGCGGCAGGTGAATCTTGTACCGTGCGCGCGGGGATCGACGCGGAACGTGCCGCTGCCGCCGATCTCATCTGCCGGTACAGTAAATATAGTCTGGAGCAACAACGCGAGCTGGGCGGCTGCCCCAGCCTCAGGTGAGCGAGACGAGAGCGAGCGAGCCCTCCTGCCGGGTCGGCTACAGTTGCGGGCGCATGTGAATGCGATGCCACCGGGCTAGCTGCTACGGTCAGCGGAGGCGTCGCGAGGGTGCGGGTGCGGGCGTGCGGCCGGGGCAGCCGGGCCGGGCGCGCGCACGCACGCACGGCACGGATGGACTTTTTGACTCGGCCGCCGCCGGGGCACGGTGGGCACTGGGCAGTGGTGGCTGCGGGCGTCGTGAGCCGTGAGTCGTGGCTACGTACGCGCGTCCCGGTCCCGGCACCGGCCCCGTCAACGTCGCTGTACTACTGATGGTGATGGTCGCCGTCATAGACGTCCCCAGTGGACGACCATGAAGCCGTCTCGAAGCTCGACGTACTTTTTCGCGGTAGTGCTAGGTGTTCTAATTCTTTTAAAAAATATACATCGCAGTAGTTTCGTTTGTATTTGACATATTGTTTAATCATAGATCAACTAGGCTTAAAAGATTTGTCTTAAAAATTACATACAGATAAACTATGTAGTTAGTTATTATTTTTATTTATATTTAATGCTCAATGCATGTGCTGCAAGATTCGATGTGACGAAAAATTTGAATTTTTTTTAAAATTTTTTGGAACTAAACAAGCCCCTAGTATATGTGCAGCGAAATTGACAGGTTCGTGGTCGTTCCGGATGATAGAATAAAACGTACAACTAGCTAATGCTAGTAACGCAACTTGACATTAATAAATTGGTAGATTTTACTCTGAGATACTAAAGGATGTTGGTACACCAATTCACCACGCAAAACGTTAAAATTTGCTAGGTGTCATTACAAATTCATGTTTATTTGTGTTGGGAAAATGCTCTTCGCACGCCCCAGCAGTACAGTAGATCGAGAACCTTCTCACTCGGTGCCGTGAGAGGCTTGAGCAGTAACGGACAGTGGGCTCAACAGTAGGTGAATACAGTGAATGCTCTCTCCCTCTATTAATGGCGGCATCACGCCCCTTATATAGGGCCCGGGAACCGACCCAACGACATTTACATAAATGCCCCGTGACGGTGGGGGAATATTCCAGCATATTCTTTCATCGCAGTCTACTGACCCCAATACACTCGCGTAATTTCACATTGCGAACCCTTCGTTCATCCTTTGACTGGGGCCTCAGCAGGTCGGAGGCTCGGATCCTCCGCCCAGTTGCGGATCCTCCGACGCTTCGGTGTCGGAGGTTCCGCAGCCCGGCTGGTCGGAGGTTGCTTCACCCGGCCACCCCGGGAGTTCCTCCTTGGCCTGGTCCAGTCGGAGGTTCCTTGGCCTGGCTACGTTCTCCCGCCATCCTCGGACCCGAGAGGGTCGGAGGTTCCAACCTTTCCTCACTCGTGGACCTCCGCCGGTGCTTCAGTCCCTGCACACACTTTGCACGACCAGACGAGTCGTCAACATTAGCATTTCCCGTCGAAGGATATCCTCCGACGTTCCAGGCGTCGGAGGTTCCTCAGGTGAAGGATAACCTCCGGCGCTACCAGGGGGAAGGATGCAGCTTTTCCCCAACAGTTCCCCCCTTTTTGGGCTAATGGCACTCCTGCGGTCCATGTGCTCAAAAACATGCTACGCTGCGGAGGTTACGAGCATGGTTGCTGCCTTCTCCCCTGGTGCGCAGGATGTGTTTGTTAGCAAATGTTGGATAACTGTTTCTTTTACTTAGTCGTAATTTTTCTTGTTTCTTTATTTTGCCGGGATCCTCCGATCATTGCTGCTATATTGGTCTGGTATCCTACGCGCGTTAGATTGCGGAGGATTGCGGAGGATTTTATTGTCGTTGGAGTTAGCCGTTGGCATTGACGAAGCGCAACGGTCTGGCCGATTCCTCCGCTTATAGCCGTTGGGCGCGGGGAATCGCAACGGCCGCGCGGTCGCAGGCCCCCCCCTATAAAAGGGGATGCTGGGGAGCTTTGAGCTCTCACCCCTGCTGCTCATTGCCTGCACACCTTCCTTCGCTACGTCTTTCTCTCTGAGCTGCTCGCGTGCGTTTAGTTCTAAAGTGTTGTCGGAGGTTTTACGGTGGCTCAGCGTCCTTCACCGCGTCCTTCGAGGTCAGATTTTTCTGGTCCTTTGCGCAGTTTCCTTAGCGTGAGGTCTGGAGGTTGGCTGCGGAGGTTTGAGGAGTGGATGCTTGAGGTGGCTGCAGCTCAAGATCTGGAGGAGACGTTGTCTGACGTCGAAGCTTCTGTCGGTGATTTGATCAGTGCGAAGGAGTTTGAGGAAATGGCGGCGATTACTTTTGAGTTCGGGCAGTCGACTGTGAGGGCGGAGGATATCGCTGACATGGTTGAGGCTAGGTTTTTCAAGGAAGGTCGTGCGGAGGCTCCTCCTGCGGGTCAGACGGTGCCTGCGCCTGAAGAGGGGTATGCGGTGGTATTCAGGGACTTCTTTACTTGCGGACTTCGGATGCCTCCGTATCATTTCCTTCGCGAAGTGATGGAGAGTTTCAACGTGGAGCTGCAGCATTTCAGCCCTAATGGGATACTGACCCTTAGCAAATTTGCCTGGGCATGCGAATCCTACGGAGCTATGCCCCACATCGACACTTTCTGCTCGTACTTTGAGCTCCAGCGCCAGCCTAAAAAGGTGAAGGATGCCGAAGGTGTTGAGTGCATTGCGCAGTTTGGAAGCTGCGCGTTCATGCCGCGCCGCACAATGCCTGGGCCAAGGTGCGAGATCTCCTACTGCCAAAAGGGGAAGTGGGAGAAGGATTGGATGAGAGCTTGGTTCTACGTGAGGACCCCCGCTGCGTCGAAGACTTTAGATGACGGCAGCGTTGATAAGGTTTATCCTTACGCGTCGCTGATGAAGGAGTTGAAGCCTTTCTCGAAGGTTGATCCTTCGCAGGAGATGTCGGAGGAGCGACTTGCTTGTGATAAGGCATTTGCGCTGGCATGCCGATATTCCGGAGGTCGGGATTTGGTTGAGGAGATGGTCGCTGCTGACTATTGGCCACTTGGCCGCAGGACCGATGAGTTCACCATTGAGATGGTGCAAGTTCCTGTTTTTGGTCCCCCGGAGGGGTTGCCGTTTCCCCGGTTTGGCGCTGGTATTCCGGAGGATGAGACCAAGGAGTCCTTCCTTGATCGTGTGGAGGTTTCTGCCCGGAGGATCGTCGGGAAGATCTCGGAGAAGGAATATCTCTAGCGGAGGTCTGCGCTTGGGACGATGCCCCGGTTCAACCGCGTTTTTGAGGAATTGGGGATCGAGTATGAGGATTATGTTATTCCTCCGGATGTTTTGCTTGGGTTGGAGAAGAAGAAGGACTCCTCGAAGGCTGTCGCCTTGGCGGAGTCGAAGAAGAGGAGAGGGGGTGGCGCAGTCAAGCAGCTTGCGAAGAAGCGGAGGGCGGAGGTTGTGCTAGAGACTCCTGTGGAGTCTTCCTCCGCCCGCTCATCTGGTGCCGAGTCGAACTCGGTAGCTTCTGCACCTGCGGAGGCCGCTGCTGCTGGTGGAGCTCCTGAAGTTGAAGCTTCGCGTGCGGTCTCCTCTGTGCGCGCGCCTTTCGCGTCTCTTCTTGGGGAGGAGTCTTCCGACGCGGAGGCCCCTGAGGCGAGCCCTGCGCGGGAGGCGAATCCTACGGCGTCTGAGGGTCCGCGCGTTGCTTCGGTTGGCGGAGGGTCTCCGCCTAAGGAGGTTCAGGTGGAGTCCAGCGACGAAGCTGAGTCCGCCTCCGTTCGGAGGATCAGGAGGGCGGAGGCTCCCCTTCGTCCGACTGGTGACGGTATTAACTCGTTATACATGGGTAATGATTTTTTGTTGACTATTTTGTTTTTATGCAAGTTTTGATTGACTTGTTCTCATGTTTTTGGTTTATCTTTCAGCGGAAGTTTTTGCTGGGCTGGCTACCGCGGAGGAGATGGCTAAAGGCGCCAGCGTTGCGCAGGAGGGGCTTGCCGTTCCTCCGCCGCGTGAGCCTGCGCCTTCTGCGTTGGCCAACAGGCCTTCGCCTGCTGATGTTCTTGGTCCTGGTGAGTTTCCTCTTTTTTGGTTTCAACGGTTTGGTTTGTTTTTGGCATTTTATTCTAAGGTTTGTTTTTGTTATGTGCAGGTGCTTCTGAACCTTCGATCACAGGTTGGACTGATGCCTTGCGCGAGGTTCATTCCTTGGTCGGAGGTTAGTGTTCTGGCCTCCGCCAATGGTTTTTTGTTTCTTACGATGGTTTTTCTTAATTGTTTTTGGTTTACAGATCGTTTTCGTCAGAAGCTTCGCGGCATGGACTTTGACACGCTCCTTCGCGTGCAATATGAGCACCATAGCCTTGTAAGTTTGCGCTTTGTTGTATCTTCCTTCGCGGTTTTTCACTCGGAGGTTTGTTGTAACTATTTATTTTTGAGCAGGGTCACCACATGGCTGCCGCCTTAGAGGAGCGTTGCTCCCGGGAGGTTATCTGCCGTGATGAGGCAATTGGTGTTCTGAAGAAGGAGAACGAGACCTTGGAGGCTGAGAAGGCTCGTCTGTCGGAGGAGGTTAGGGAGTTTTCCTCCGTCAGGAGGGAGGTTGACTCCCTGAAAAAGGAGAGGGATGACTACAAGGCTGGGTCGGAGGCTCTAAGGAAGGAGAAAGAGGATGCCGAAGCTTCGGTGGCGGTCCTCCGCACAAGTGTTGCTGAGGCGGGGAGAGTTAGGGACGTAGCCCTGCAGCGAGCTGAGAAGGCGGAGGACATTGCTGAACGCCTTCGCAAAGAGCTTGACGCTGAGCGGACGTCTGCAGCTGAGCTGCAGACTCGCATACAGAAGGCGGAAGCGGAGGCTGCAGCTATTGTCGGGCTCTATGCCGACTCGCTTGCGAAGTTTGGGGGAAGCACCTCTGCTCCTCCGCCCGGCGGCGATGTTGGGGCTGCCCTCGCGTGGCTGAAGTCTCATATCCGCATGCTCCCCGACTTTGTCGGAGGTGCTGTTGATTTTGGGGCTTTGGCCGCGGTTAGCTCCTTCGCTAGGCTTTTGCGCCGCGGAGGTTGCTCTCACGCGGAGGGAGTCGCCAAGGAGGAATTTGCCGCGGCGGAGGACGTTGGCGAAGGGACCCCTTCCCTGCGCAAATCTGTCCGGAACTTTATCAGTTCGTTCTGGATTAGGTTTGGGCGGGATGAGGCGAAGAAAATGGCGGAGGATCGTCGAGCTGAGGTTTGTATTATTTGGTTATTTCTTTTTGTACTTTGCTTCGCTGCTTTGCAATGTTAATTAAGATGGGTATTTTGTAGGAGATTGCGAAGAAGAAGGCTAAGGTTGTCAAGGCCGGTCCTTCGCGTCCACCGAGTGAGGCGTGTCCTCCGACCCAGCCTGAAGCGGAGGCTCGTGATACTGGTGCCAAATCTCCGGAGGGATCTGGTGCCAAGGTTTCAGAGACTCCCGAGGCTCCTGCTCCTCCTCCGCCTCAGGTGTGAGGCTTTTTAGTTTTTAGGTTTTTCTTAGTCTTTTTTGCGTCCAAGCATGTGACGCTTTTTTGTAAGTAAGGCCGGAGGTTGTTGTTTTATTTTGTAAAGACTGTTGAAAATATAATATATTGAGTTGTTTTCAGATAAGCCTTTGTTTTACACTTTGATCCTGCGCAGGTCTCTGGCGGAGGACCTGCGCAGGATCGTTTCATTACTCCCCTTTCGTTTTTTTACAAAGGGATTTATGTTTCTGGTGAATTGTGGGAGTATTGGCAAGTTGCCTTCCCTAATATGAGATTGGTGGATATGTTTGAGTTTGTTGGATATGATATTGATGGCGAAGGATCTGGATTTATCCAGTCGCTTGCGCGCCGAGGTTCATGGCCTCCGGCTTAGGTGGATGATTTTGTTTTACTTTTCGTTTATCGTAGGTTTTGGTTATATTTTTTATGACATGATTTGATGTGTTTATGTAGTTGCCATATCCTATCCTTCGCATCTTTGGTGAGAGAGATAGGGTACGCTGGGTGGCGGAGGCTTCTGAGGATGTTGCTGAGCCTTTTCTTCAAGGTTTTCCGGAGGTTCGAAAGCTTCGTTTGGCTTTTTAGTTTTATCCTTCGTTTTTGTTGGATTTGAAGTTGTTATTTTCTGCGCGCAGGTTGTGAATTCCTCTCCGTTGGAAGATCTTCCTTCGAACTTTGTCGAAGGAAGTTACGTTACCCCGGTGACGTTCAAGCGTAGAGATTTGTACGCGAGGGGTTATCTAATTGACTGGTGGCGCCACAAGTATCCTACGCGTAGTATAGATGACTTAGTTGATTTTCTTGTACGTGATTACTGTGATGATCTTAGGCTTTTTCCAGATTCGTATGTTAGAATTGTGCGAGGGTCTTAGAACCTTCGGCGTTTTACGGTCGGAGGATGTTTTTCATTTTTTGTTGTAAGCTTGTGTTATGTTCATTGTATACGGTTAATAAAGATCAGATATTTTTACCGTTGGCTTCTGCTGAGCTTCATTTGGTCGAAGGTTCCAGCAAATATTATGTCTGCGGAACTCCCTGAATCCACTAAGATCCTGCTTACTCCCCAACCCGCAACATTTGTTGTTATTACCAAGGCGTCTGTGTGAGGGTAGCTTTCCAATCTTAGGTCTTCCTCGGTGAAGGTTATTGGGGTTCTGGACCAATCAGTGCATCTCACTGGCCCTTGAACTGCAACGTTGTTGACGAGCCTGAGGTGATCCTTCTTCTGTTTCTTTGTCTGGAACTCCATTGAGGACCCCCCGGCTATTGGTAAGATCATCCCAATTGTGGGCAGGGGTGTATGAGGGCCGATCTGATTATCAGGGTGGGGTTCGGTTTTTGGTGGTGGTGGGGCTTGGAGTAGCTGTAGCTGGTTTGAGGGAGGAGGTTGTGACTGCTGGTGGGGTTGCGGGGTTTCGATGTACGTGATATGTGGAGGTCGTGGAGGAACATAGTTTGGTGGAAGGTTGTGATCCGCGGTTTGCTGGGCTGGGCGCCAAGCTGGTAGGAAGCTGGGATAGTAAGCGGAGGCTAGCGCGCTGGGCTGAAGTGGAGCTGGGTGCTGCAGGCTTGAACCTCCGACATATGAATGGTAGAAGGTTTGAGGGAATGTGTGGTTTACTTCCCGAGGCTGAGCAACTGGTATCGGAGGTTGCGGAGCCGACCTGCTCTTGATCCTCTCCTGAGTTTCTTTTGCATCTGGGCAATCTCTGGTGGAGTGACCCTTCTCTTCTCCATGGAAGAAACAATACTGTTTCCGTGGTCGCTGACTCTGATTTTTTCGCCATCCCGCATTTCGACCCCCTCTTCCGGCTTGATTGGGTATGCGTTCCGAGCTCCGCGCTTCCACTGGTGGACGGTTATTTTCCGGCCTGTCATTTTTCGGTTGCTCGATATTCATCATCTGTCCACCAGCCTCTCGCTGTGGCCGGCGTTCATCCTGGCTGAGGTTCTTCTGTGAATTTCTATCATTGCTCTGCCTCTTCTGAGAGTTTTGGTCTTCCAACCTTTTGCGGTAGTCGTTGTCTGACCTGCAATACTTCTCAAACTCGTGGTACAGCTCGTGCATGGATGCCGGCTTTTCTCTGGCCAAATGAGCCGCGAAGGGTCCTATGCGAAGACCCTTGATGGCCGCTTCGATGGCAACCTCCTCCGGCACACCGGGTGCTCTCGCCTTAGTCTGCACGAACCTCTGGAAGTATTCCCGCAGTGCCTCTCCCTGATTCTGGCGACACTGGAACAGGTCCGTGGAGGTTAGTGATTCAACCGCGAATCCCTGGAAATTCGCCAAAATCTTGTCTCGAAGGTTCTCCCATGAATAGATCGACCCGGGTCTGAGCATCGAGTACCACGCTAAGGCATCTCCCTCGGCTGCGATAACGAAGGATTTTGCCATCACAGTCTCGTTCCCTCCAGCTGAGGCCACGGCTGCCTCGAAACTCATCAGGAATTGGCGCGGATCGGCCTTTCCGCTGAATTTAGGGAGCGTGATTGGTTTGTAGGTTGTTGGCCAAGGCGAGGTCTGCAATCCTTCGGACAGAGGGGAACGAAGGTCCAACGTGCCCCGCAGCATGCCGCCGTAGTTCGTCGGTTGCACATCTAATGTTGGGCCGGCGCTGTTCAGAACAGCGGGCTGAATTGTCGGCTGAGCTGGAGGTTGCATGCTAAGGATTTCTGCCTGCAGGAGTGAAAGCTGCTGCCTGATCTCAGCCGCTTGCGTCGCGGCTACCGCTGCCTCTTGGCTGGCGGCGTAGGCAGCAGCGATCCGGTCTCGCTCTTGCTGAAGGTTCCGCAATTGCGCTTGAAGCTGCTGGAGCTCTTGCGTGGCCGAGGGCGGCGCCGGGTCTGCGGCGGGAGGAGGTTCCTGGCGTGTTTCCGGCTGCTCGTTCTCCGGCTGCTCGCCCTCAGAACCTTCTCCCTCCACGGTCGCGTACGTGCTCCGCACGGCCCTCCTTGGCCTTCCTCTCCTGGAGGGCCCTCCCCGAGGTCTTGTGGTGCTTGTTCTCTTTCCAGCCATCGCAGGTTATAGTTCGGGCCCCACGGTGGGCGCCAATGTTGGGAAAATGCTCTTCGCACGCCCCAGCAGTACAGTAGATCGAGAACCTTCTCACTCGGTGCCGTGAGAGGCTTGAGCAGTAACGGACAGTGGGCTCAACAGTAGGTGAATACAGTGAATGCTCTCTCCCTCTATTAATGGCGGCATCACGCCCCTTATATAGGGCCCGGGAACCGACCCAACGACATTTACATAAATGCCCCGTGACGGTGGGGGAATATTCCAGCATATTCTTTCATCGCAGTCTACTGACCCCAATACACTCGCGTAATTTCACATTGCGAACCCTTCGTTCATCCTTTGACTGGGGCCTCAGCAGGTCGGAGGCTCGGATCCTCCGCCCAGTTGCGGATCCTCCGACGCTTCGGTGTCGGAGGTTCCGCAGCCCGGCTGGTCGGAGGTTGCTTCACCCGGCCACCCCGGGAGTTCCTCCTTGGCCTGGTCCAGTCGGAGGTTCCTTGGCCTGGCTACGTTCTCCCGCCATCCTCGGACCCGGGAGGGTCGGAGGTTCCAACCTTTCCTCACTCGTGGACCTCCGCCGGTGCTTCAGTCCCTGCACACACTTTGCACGACCAGACGAGTCGTCAACATTAGCATTTCCCGTCGAAGGATATCCTCCGACGTTCCAGGCGTCGGAGGTTCCTCAGGTGAAGGATAACCTCCGGCGCTACCAGGGGGAAGGATGCAGCTTTTCCCCAACAATTTGTAATAGGACACCACCATGATTATTTTATTAAGTTATCGTATACTCCCTTCATCCCAATTTGTAAGTCATTCCAATAATCTTGGAGAGTCAAACTTTTCAAAGTTTGACCAAATTTATATGATAAAATAATAATTATTATGATACCAACTAAATATCATTAAATTTCTTCCTTAATTATATTTTCATAGTATACTCACTTTACGTTATAAATCTTAGTATTTCACTCTATAATTTTGGTCAAACGTGAAAATGTTTTGACTCTCCAAGATTCTTGTAATGACTTACAATTTGGGATGGAGGAAGTATAAGGCCTTTTTTAGTTCCCAAAAAATTTTGCAAAATTTTTCAGATTTCCCGTCACATCGAATCTTTAGACGCATGCATTGAGTATTAAATATAGACAAAAATAAAAACTAATTGCACAGTTTGGTCGAAATTGATGAGACAAATCTTTTGTCAAATACAAACGAAAATATCACTATTTATATTTTGTAAAAAAATTTGGAAGTAAAGGAAGATGAGGAAATCTTGTTTTTGCCCTTCCCTTCGCCTCCTTTGTTCAAAACATCACTGCCACATGAGTTCAACATGGAATCACCTTCCGCACTGTCCTGCTCCTCATCACAATCCAAACTCTCGGTCTATCCATTTATATGTTTCATGACAATGTTTGTTGTTAAAGTCAACGACTACAGCTAGGGTCGTGGACAAGGCGAATGACAAGTCTAAAGAGGTGGAGGCGAGACCCATCACCTTGTGAGCATACACTGCATAACTAGCTCAAATTTTTTTGACACAGCCGTATCGTACCCGACGGGATGGGTGTGGATGCTGGTATCTACGCGGTGCCGCAACGCGTCCAACCGATCCATAGTATGTGTGTACTCGAGACCTTGCATGCATGGGCTTGCATTCCTAGCTAGTGAGGCTCGCTCTTTTTCCACGCCAAATGATATCGTTGAATCTAGTGCTTTGCGCGTTTTGCTATATGCTGCCGTGTGTGCGTATGCTCTGTTTAACCTGTAGCTGTACTACTAGCTAGCACCTGCTGCAATTGGCAAAATTTGCATACTCGATGGTCTCACTCCAAGGTCTTGTTTAGTTCCCAAAATATTTTGTAAAATTTTTCACATTTCCCTCACATCGAATTTTACGGCACATGTATGAAACACTAAATATAGATAAAAGAAATAACTAATTACATAGTTTATCTGTGGTTTGCGAGACGAATCTTTTCAACATACTTAGTCCATAATTAAATAATATTTATCAAATACGAACGAAAGTGCTACTATTTCTATTTTGATTTTTTTTTCAAAAACAGGGCCGAAGTCTCACCGATTGGGTGGTGGGAACAGAGACTGAATAGCTAACAGATTTAACAAATAATTTAAGCGAACAAGCTGTCAAACCATCCCAACCGGAGCCCCCGCCCGTGGTCTGCGCAGTAATCTGAGCGTGGAGCGCCGAGGCCGGCGGCCCTTCCCGTTGTAGACGTTCTCGTCTCTCCGCCGGCCCTGCTCTAGCTAGTGCTCTCTCTTCATCAGCGGAGACAGAGACACGCCACCATCACAAGGATCCAGGCCACCATCAGAATCAGAGGTGATCAGGAGCAGGACGGGCTCCACCGATCTGCATGCACCCACGCATACGGCATCGTGTTCGTATTCGCTTGCCTTTTCCCGCCGGTTGGCTGGCGGCGCTAGCTTTTGCAGAGAGCTCGCCTGCAGTCTCATGCGTTGTGCATGCATGCCACTGCATTGTGCCATGCATGGCTCCGGCTGAACTGAAACGAGGTGATGACTCATCACATCAGTAAGGCCTTGTTTAGTTCAAAAAAAAATTTTACAAAATTTTTCAGATTTTCCGTCACATCGAATCTTTATACACATGCATGAAGTATTAAATATAGACAAAATAAAAACTAATTGCACAGTTTGGTCGAAATTGATGAGACGAATCTTTTGAGCCTAGTTAGTTCATGATTGGACAATATTTATCAAATACAAACGAAAGAGCTACAGTGTCGATTTTGCAAAATATTTTGGAACTAAACAAGGCCTAAGAGCTGCCCAGTCACACAGCTCATCACAGGCATCTTGTGATGATCTGTTGGAACGAGAAAACGATGGGTTAACGGTGGGACTAGCCAATCTGGTGGTTGGATTTATGCTAGACACTGGCTAGCTAATCACAGCTAGATTAAACTAAGCAAAGGCCTTTTTAAGATGCCCTAGCTAGTAGCTGATGGAAGCTCTGCTGCGCGCAAACACACACACCCTGCTGCACAGTGACTGCGTACCTTGCAGTTGGTTTTTATGTCACAAGCACAAACCGCAGCATGAACCGACCACCTGCTGCAATGCCGCAGGAACAAGATCCCTGCAAACCATTTTCTTTTTCTTTTTCTTTTTTCCTGCATTAGTCACAATCTTTTTTTGCCAAGGATTTGAGATTGATTTCAAACAAGAAACACCAACAAAACACGCGGTGCAACTAGCAGGCAGCTGGTTCAACTTTCTGAAAATTGAGAAGGGCAATACTAATGGTCAGTGGACATAGAAGAGCTGACCCGTTCGGCTACTCAAAGACAGATGAAGCTTCACGTGTACTCTGAAAAGGAACTATCCAAGTGTTGGTCAAAACCAGCAGCACCGTGTCGGTTGGCTTGACCCGGCCATACACTTGAGTGCACACTGATGATGGAGTATATTACATGATTCATGGTTGGCTGGACTTATTAAATAATTGCACTTGATGCCTCACTCACTGATCTTTATTTAGTTAACTGATCTAGCAGCTGATTACTCTATATGACCGAATACATATATATGAATGTTGACGGCCGTTATGAATGATTACACGAGTTTTGTCCCAGCTTTATTTAGGTGGAATGCGTATGTCAATCAGACAATCACAAACGCTAAGGCCTTCAGTTGATTGAGACTAGGCAGAGATATAGCTTCTCATCTTTAATTCCTCCTGTCGTCCCAGCTGATAACCACGCAATTCTTGTACAACGAACTAACAAGGACACAATTAAGCAATGATGCATACGGTTTATGATTTAATAATGCTGTTATGTGTATCCATGATAAGGTAAGCTGCAAATGGAGGATGCAGCAAACAGTTGTAGGACATCTGCAGCTAAAAACCATGCCCATACCGGCCAATCGGCCATATTGATTCTCGAATATCCGTGTGCCTACCGACTACCGTCCTGACTTGAAATAATGAAATCTTTTCTTGCATGGCTGAATAAGAGGCCTCTTGCGTGCATGACTCATGTTACAAATCTTGCATCAGGGTTAATTTGTCGGTTTATGCGTGCGAGTGACGACGTTGCAACCACCAGACGGCAGTAGTGCTGATTTCAGACTGCAGACAAGTGTACGTACGGCGACTCGTTCTATACTTGACTACCGAGACAATTCATCATCAGTCTATATATGTAGGCTGCTGCAGGGTATGGAGTAATATTGGACTCATGCATGATGCATGTATCATGCTAATTAGTCAAAGTGGGATCCCTTGAATGAATGAAGAATCAAGAAGATTAATTGCCAGGAATTAACCAACAAGTGATGCTTTCTGTTTATGCTGAATGCATGGTTTGATCATAGAGCCGACTCACGTCAGAGTGTCACAGTACGATGAAACGAACGCATGCCTCTGCCTGCATTTAACCTCACAATAATAAACAAACGAATCAACATTTAACAACAATACACTAAACTAATATAATTGAACTAACCAACAGCAGCCAACCGGCAGGAGATTTGTTAACAGCTAGCTAGCCTTGAATACAATGGCATCATGCATCTTCTTCGCTTTAGAGAAGTGGCCTTTATTAACTAATTTCCTTGACAGCTTATTAGCCCTACCACTACCGAAAGAGCAGCAGAGATCGATCGAGCGCACAAAACTAATTAAAGCAGCTAGACAAGTGGAATCACAGACCACAAGCCGCACACAAAGGATACTTTTTTCTCTCGATCGGTCGACTCGACTCGCTTTGCCTTCCCTTGAAGCACATCACTACTTATGCTCATACACACAACAGAGGCATGAAAAGGTACCTAGGAAAGCTGGCTAGCTACTCCATCATGTATACATAACACAACAAGATCAGAATATATAGAAGCATCAAGCATGTGTAAAGATTGATGCTCCAACGCCATCCAACCGGTGGTTTTGTTTATTCGCAAATGTCGCATGCACACACACCAGACCACCACACACCTATTAGCTCATCATATGCACATGCACATGCATATCCTATCCGATCCCATATATAAAAACGGCAGCAAGAAGAGGCAAACAACGACATGGGCACTGAGTTAGGCCCCATCATGTTTAGCACCGGCCAGAGAGTAGCGCTTGCTTGCTTCGTCAAGTTGGTCACCGGCTGGTGTTGCGGCCATGCACGTACATTTCATACGTGCCCTTGGTCCTAGGGTTGGATTTGGATGCCTCCGATCCTTTTTGCTGCTTGTTTAATGATGGACGATCTTTGGGGATGGACATGTGTCTCGTCGTCGTCTTCATGTAAGATATCCTTGGGGCCGGCCATCGATCATCACACCACACCACACCACACCACACCACACCACACCACACCACACCGGAGACCGGACACCTCGCCGGCCGGCCGGCCGGCCGTTGAGCCGTAGCCGTCGAGACTGCCGTGGCCTTCTGCATGGCGTGTAGCAATGGCAGACCTTCCCGTGTATCTTTTGTTTTTGCTCATGTGTGATGATCGCACTGGTTTGCATCTCACACACGTCTGTCCCGTGTGCGGATTTGCCCGCACCGTGCACAATGCAAGCGTTCTCCAACACCTGTAAGTAGTAGTTGCCCGGCCGATAACGACACTGTAAATAATAATACTCCGGGCAACTTTGGAGCATCTACACGTTGTTTGGACAGATCATCGTCATCTATCTACCAATTTCCTTTCCATGGCGGCGGCGACGAAGCCCGGCCGTGCGTTTCCAATCGATCGGGGAGTCAGTCAGAGGTCGGTACCGTACCAACTCTTTTTTCTCAAAGATGACAAAGATTGAGACATGCATGGCAGTAATGTATCTACTAATCTTACCAGAACTAAGTTGTTGTCCGGACTCCGGAGCAGGAGCAGGATTGTGGGTCAGCGATTTGGATATCTTGGCAACCAGCCTTGTTTAGTTCCGAAAAAATTTCAGATTTGGCTACTGTAGCATTTTGTTTTTATTTGACAAATATTATCCAATCATGAACTAACTAGGATCAAAAGATTCGTCTCACGATTTACAGACAAACTGTGTAATTAATTTTTGTTTTCGTTTATATTTAATGCTTCATGCATGTGTCGCAGGATTCGATGTTACGGAGAATCTTGAAAACTTTTTGGATTTCGGGGGTAACTAAACAAGGCCAATGCAATGCTAACCGTGTGGGCAGCAAGGGCCAAACCGAAAGCTGTAAAGCCAGCAAGGAAGATGGGCTCATGCCACCTGCCAATCCTAATCAGGTTTAAAGGCTGGTCAAGTTTCGCAGTTGCATGCATCATCGACTCATTTTCAGGCAAGAATCAGAGCAGGGTACATGGATATTCGATGCCTGTTCCTATTCAGCAGTACATCAGAAACAGAAAGATATCTCCTGATCTAAATGCTTCTGTTCGGAGCAGAATGTTAGTTCAGGGTGTTGCATCAGGGTGGATGTGAGTCTGACGACAGAATGGGGGAGGTCAGAGCTGCTGCTCTGAAATGGTCTCCTTGCATAGTCACAGTGGAAGGGGTTGCTGATGTGCTACTTCTCAATAAATAAACAAGATGAAGGGTCATGCACAACTGGCCACATATCGCACCAAACAAAGATTCTAACTTCGCAACTTTTTTTTTGGAAGATGCTTCAGATGGTAGCTACAATAACTTTGGTAGGAGTTACTTCAAAATGAAGAAGGCCAACTTGACAGAAGTTGAACCTGCAACTGAATGCTACTTCTCCCAGATATTGCTAGCGAGGAGATCCAGAATTGTTGCTGTTGGCAAAAAATAAAACCTAAAGCTGATGTATTTTCTCTGAAGACAATGCTCTGAAGTCTGAAGCTGATTCCGATGATATGTTTTCACAGTCATAAGTCATAGCAAGGCACATGCAGGAAAACCCCTTCAGCGTCAACTCGACCTCTGTGCTAGGAGAACTTCCACTTCAAAGCAGGATTGCACATTATTTTGGTATCATTAGTTATGCAATGGATGTAGGTGGTAATGTGGATTGTTCTTCTGTACTGCCAATGCTTGGATGCTGACTGCCATTTGGTCTCTTCTTGAGAGCATTCTTCACCTCCTCCTCTTTCTTATCAACAAAAGAGATCAATGACTTGATGGTAGTTAACCTTGCTGGTCTGTTCAGAATCTGTTGGGGCTCAGGAAACTGAGCCTCGACCTGGTTACTGTATCTGCTGTACTGACAGAATATGCGAAGGAAGAAAATTACAAGAGCAACGAGACATGCAAGGCCACAGATGAGGAAGAGGCCCCAGAAGCTTGATAGGCTCAAGGAGTTCGACGCAGCACCATTGTTGTCTGCACTGCACTCTGTCGCACTTAACCATTCATCATGGATCCTTTGGAGATTGCCATTCTCTGATAGTGCCAGGATTGCTGTTGACAAGTCCTCAGCAAGAGGGGAATCTCTTGGGAAGGCCTGCAACAGAATACAGTACAATCACAAGATGTTCCGAACAGAAGTAAATGTTTGTGTTTTGATTACAGGAAGCGAACCCACTTACAAATCCCCATCCACTTTTTGTGAAAACCTGACCAACTGTCTTGAACTTGCAGTATTTTGATAGGAAGATCTCAACATATGGAAGCTCGTCAATTATTGCAGCAACACCACCATTTCCTGAACCTAGCTCTAGTGCTCTTGCATAATCAGATGGGCTGTTCAGTGGCACCAAACGGGACTCGGCAATATTGAGCTCATCCACGAGGTAGTTTCTGGAAAAAGATCCAACTTGATAGCCAATTGCACTTGAACTAGAGATCAAGCTATCGAGGCCCTGTATCCCTGAAGTCAGCTCCTGAACCGTGAGAAGTGATGTCAAGTTTGCCGTGTAGCTTGAGTTAATAATGAGCACAGCAAAGAGCCAGATAAGCAGCACAAATCTACCAAGTGCACTAACTGTGTTCTCTCCTGAGTAAAGAAATAAGAAAGGAGGTTATAAGAGTGGACTAGGAAACCCTTGAAATATTTTGACTAGTTTCACTTCAACACTTACTGTGTGCAAAGAACATGGTAGAGAAACTAAACCTGAAAATGCACAAAAACTTCATATATAAATAAAAACAATATGCTTAAAAACCAGAAGAGGACGAAAAATATGTACAAAATGCAGATACTAACCAGCATACTGTCATAATTTGTTGCCTTGGAGGTCCACGAAACTCAGTATTAGTGCGGTGTTCAAGTATCCAAACAACTGCACCCACGAAGAGGAATATAACAACTAGGACACACCACATCCGAAAGGTGAATGGTTTCAAAAAAGCCCAAGCATTTGATTCAACCACCCTTGCCGGAGCTACAATGATAAGACCCGATTCTATATATGGTTGGGTAAAATCAACAAGTCTTGTTCTATTCGTCACTATAGCAATGTCCCCTACTGCAGCATCAAAGTACTGAATGGGAACGATAACAGAAATAAGAACATTTGTATAATGAAATATTCAAGGTGCTAATCTAGGATAAATTAGAATTGAAAAGGCTGTGGACGGATGTTACTCACATTTTCAGATACTTTCTGAACAAGTTCACTGTAGCTAGGATTCTTCAAACCATCACCAAATAAAACAAACTTGCATGAAACTGGATAGGGCAACAAGCTTATTGCAGCTTTGAAGACATCAACTGCAAAGCCCTTTACTCCATCAGGACCATTGTCTTGCATAACAAATTCTTTGTAGCTTGTTCGGAGAGGTACTCCAATCCTCATAGGCTTCCCATGATACGAAAACACCCAACCGCGAGGTTTCTCAGAAGTCTGACCAGGCCATATAACACTATGGAGTTCTACATTGTTGACTGAAGAGTCCAGTGCTGATGAACTTAAGCTTTCTGGAGCAACAACTGAGAGACCAGAAGAATTTGACCAATATCCAATGGTTCTTAATCCTGTACCACCAATATTCAGAATATCATAGGCTGGGTGTACCAAATCTCGATCCAAAGTAAATTGAACTGGACCAGAAACCCCTGAGAAGTTTGCACTCCACACTTTCTCCAGTAGTTTATCTCCACTGTTGAAAATCCTGAGAGAATCTAACTGAAGGTTACTTTCCTTTTTAGCTTGCAAATTTGGATCAGCAGAAAAAGATATAGCATCCCCTTCTCTCAGAAAACGCTCAACAGCATGAGCAACTAACCATACAGAGTCATAAGCATGCATAAAGTAAGAGCTTCCATTCCTAGTAAGATTATTCCACTTGGAAGCATGCTGAATATCAGAATCAGCTATATGCTGCCGAAGCACAAGAACGCCCTGCGTAAGTTCCATCACATCAGGATTACCATGCTCAGAAGAATCTATCACTGCAGAAAGCCAGTCTGTCGCTATCCATACATAGCCACTGCTCATCATGCCCAAAGATTTTGCAGCTAAGAACACGTTAAGACCAGAGTCAGGGTTAACGTGGATAACATAGACACGAGACTCCATGTCATTTACCTGCATCAAGATATCCTTGATAGAAGTCTTTGCAGCACCAGGTGGCAACTTAGCTTTGTAGGATATCTTGCACTTCCTTTTTGCAAGGGCATCACCTAGTACTGAGATGCCACCTCTACCATAATCATCATCAACATATATGGCAATGACTTGTTTCCATTGATATTGACTAATGATGGCAGCGATAGCACCCATTTGGTAGTAATCACTATGTGTAGCCCTCACAAAATATGGGTATTCAAGGGAAGAAAGGGCAGGATCGGTGGCTGCGAAAGAGATAAGTGGGACATGGAGTTCATTGACAGCATGGGAAATGACATGAGCAACAGCCGAAGATTGTGGACCTAATACGGCGACTACATCTTTAGCCAGAAGCTGCAATGCTGGACAAGAAGAACTGTCGTTAAACACTTCAGGCCTCCAATGCAGCATGTTACAATGTATAGTAAGTTCAATGTAATGAGGATAGACAAAGGGAAAGCCCTATGTTGCCTATATATAAAAGGTAGGCAAGCTCAACTTACTAAGTAGTAAGTATGCTTGGCACACAAATATGAATTTACTAGGACAAGTGTCATATTTTCCATGTCAAGACACATGACTTTGAATTTCCAAATTTAGTTGAATATTCATTTTTTTAGTATCTGACTTTTACTTGGTTGCTGATATAAAGGAACAACAAACTTGCAGACGGACACGAATACAGTCTTTCTACTGCAGTTCCTACTACAGGTATGAGTTCATGTTGTTTTATCTGCAATGAGAACTAAAAAATGCAAAGTTGCTAGTGCATATAATATGCACCACTAGTTATTCTGTCACCAATTTGTTTCCAAAATGAATATTCTGTGTCTAATTAGTAACCAGGGCAACAGAAGATTAACAGAATACTGATATATGCTATACTAATAATTAGCAAAGGAAAGACAAAGCCAAGACCAGATTACAGATACAATGCAAAAGAAGGAGGTTCAGACCTTCTATGGTGCCAACAAAGCCACTGCAATTGGTGTCCTGCATAAGAACACTCAGGTTCGTCCCCCAGAGTATGCTAGGGTCAGCATTGACATCTGCAACGGCAAGCTCTATAGCGGGTCTCACCGCCTTTCCGATAACTGAATCAAACGTGAACAGTGCACCGATGCGCACCTCAGCTGGCCTTGTGAGGTTGCCGTTCTGGCTAGCTGCCACGGTTCCAGTGACGAACATGCAGCCGCACAGAAGCAGGGCAGCCAAGTGAGCAGAGCCCATCTTCCCAAGGACCAAGAAACGAGTATCGTCTTGCCAACGACCTTAATTTAGTGCCCGAACAGCCTCTTCAGTTATACGTAGTCTGTAGAGCATGAAACGGGGAACAGGAACCCGGAGAGCTCATCTGGTTTCGTGACTGCTAGTTCTGCAATTACAACCGGATGAGCGATGAATTGCTTGATCACGAGAAAGCTTAAGACATGACTAGATTTCAAGAATCAAGAAACCTCATCCTGTCCTCTGCCCATCCGTTTAGCCTAGCGCTCCACCTGCTCTGCTCTAGACACCGCCTACCAACTGTTTGACGAAATACTCGACGGAGCGGAATGGCGAGCAGAGCTGGGGTTAATCCCTAGTCCGCGATAGAAACACAAAACCAAACTCAGTAAGCTCTGCGCGCTCAGCGCTCCTAAAATCCAACGAAAATGATGACCTGGTGCTTACCAGCTAGAATCGGCTTGGCGGTGCCATGGTAGGAACTAGGAAGCCAAAACCAAGCGAGGGGCGGACGGCGAGGTGGACGGAGACCATCCACATCCACAGGCGGGCGCCACGAAGCCACATTCGGAGTTCTTGGTCCCCGCTCCTAGTGGGGGACAAGAGTAACCGGATGCTGGCGCGGATTCGTAGGAGATCTTTATCAGGAAGCAGCGGATGCGAGAGTGAGGAAAGACAGGCACTCGTGGGGCACGAAATGGTAAGAGCAGCTTTGTGCCGTCACAAATTGCGAAATTGCGATTGGATTCCTCCTCCACAAAAAAAGGTATCCTTTCTTTTTGAAGCTAAAAAGGTATCTTTTTTCTTTCCCTCTATACTCTCTCGCTCGTGAAAAAGGGTCACAAACTTGAAACTTTCGTTCAAAAAAGGAAAAAAGGGATCACAAAGAACTGTGAGCGGCAGCGCTCAGACGGTCAGAGTCAGACCTCTCACGGTCTCACACCTCTGTTGGCCTAGGTTGTATCCTTCACATAAAAAAGGATCACAAAGAACGGGGTTGGAATATATTTATGAAACGAAATTTATTTGAGCTGTACTAGATGGGCCGGCGCATTTTTTTTTTTTGAATCTGGTGGAAATTTATTTGACTACGGTCTTGTTTAGTTGGCGGAAAAAAGTTTAATAATTAGTATCTCATCGTAGACTAATTAAATTTAAAATATTCATCTTATAAAATACATATAAACTATATAATTAATTCTTTTTAAATTTATATTTAATATTCTATGTATATGTTCAAAATATAATAAAAATAAAAGTTTTTAGATGCAAACTAAACTGGGCCAATGGTCTAGGCCTCCTATACATTCACAAGCATCTTTTCACGTGACCCAAGCTGCAGCATGGAAGCGCCGAGGGAAAAATAGATCCAATTCTATTTCTCTGTTTCTAAATGTTTTAAGCTGTCTCCAACAAGAGATCAATTAGGTCTCGCAAAAAAAAAACAAGAGACCAACTATGGAATCCAAACATAAAATAAATCTTCAACATAATATCTATAGCCTCGAACAAAGTATATATATATGGAAGACTCATTTCGAGTGCTTGGAGAGGCATAACTTAAAATTAAGTATCCTCTATTTATAGAAAAGGTTTTTTTTTGGGTCTTGTTGTTTAAGAAAACTAAAAGTAGATATTAAACTTTTTGCTTGTAATACTATCTAAAGGACAAATGAGTCTTGTATTTAGGTCGCGATTATTAGAGACAGTCGAAGCATGTGGGCCTGGTCCATTGCTCCATTTAGGCAATCGAAAAGAAAAAAAATGCAGCTCATGAGTCTTCAACTGGTGCAACCAAATAAACAACCCGTGTGCTACTGGCAACTTATGACTTAGAGATTTATTTAGCAAACATGTCATATATTTTAATCCATCTAATAAACAAATTTCATCTTGTGTCTGCTCTAACTTGTATGAAGGTTTAAAAATTTATCGATGATTATATTATGTGTTCTGATTCATCGAGGATTGAACTCCTATGATGCTTAAACACTTGACTCGTATGGATACGGGAGAGACTGACGGACTATGAAAATACTTTATATTTTAGTTTGTTTTAGAATCGAACTCGGGCAGTGGCGGATCTAGAAATGGATCAAGAGGGAGGCTAAATAATATAGGTTAATTTTTTTTTCTCACTCAATCCAGTACACTAAGGCCTTGTTTAGTTCTAATTTGTTTTTGCAAAATAGGAATAGTAGCATTTTTCGTTTGTATTTGACAAATATTGACCGATCATAGACTAACTATGTTCAAAAGATTCGTCTCACAAATTACAGGTAAATTATGTAATTAGTTATTTCTTTTATCTATATTTAGTGCTTCATGCATGTGCCGCAAGATTCGATGTGATGGAGAATCTGAGAAATTTTGCAAAATATTTTGGAAACTAAATAAGACCTAATAGATATAACTAAGATTGATAATTCAATATTAATTCAAAGTGTTCAAAGACAAAGATTCATTAAATAAGCATAGAAAAATACCAAATACATGAAGTCTTTTGATAAAAAAGAAAACCTGTTACAAAAAATTTGAGCCCAAGAGGGGGGCTGCAGCCACCCCAGCCCCCCTCGTGCGTCCGCCAATGGACTCGGGTCATGCTTGGACACGCTACTCTAACTTATCCGAACATAGGAGAGATTCAGAGATTGTTTGGTTGCTGACCATTGCCCGCCACCGCAAATATAAGGCTACTGAGGCTGCTGCTTGGTTTATTAGTAGCTTGAGGCTCGCCATAAGTTTTTCAACTATTTGAAGCAGGAAATCATGCCAAAAGTTAGGCGGCCTATTTTACCATCACAACTTTGGCGACGCCACAGATGCAGTGGCGAACTACGGCTGACAACCAAACAACTTCTGAGTCCGTCGGATTCTATTGCACGGTTTTGAGCTATGAACAACGAAGAAACCTTTTTCACTTTAATATTTTTTGTTAAAAGATATAGTGAGGCATGATTAGGTGATATAAAATAATTTTGAAAAAAAAACAAGGTTACAAAGAACCTATATTATAAACCTTTAAAAAAAGAAAAAAAGAGTTTGAGGTTGGAGTTTCGAAGACTAAAATTAAAACATGGGTCAAGCTTACACCAGTTTGACCCATGTTTTTAAGACTACACAAGTTGTTACATCTAAACACTTCTTACAATGTGAGAAAATAAAAAAAATCTTTGTTTTTAGTCGTTGCTTTGTTTAGAGGATCTTTGTTTTGTACTCAGTGAAAAAAGCATGATCTTAGTTCTGTTTAACACCAAAACGACAAGATGGAGGGGATTATAGAGTTCATACGCCAAACTCTTTTGTCATGTGCTAATGGAGTCTAACAATAATTGGTATAGAAAGCTCGGGCTACACTCGCGCATGTAAGCTTGAGGACTGGTTTTCAACAAGGAGAGGAATCTATAAGCAACCGAGGATAGCCTCAAATACTATGTGTAATTGGTTTTCTTATTTCTTCCCTCCCATGGCCATCTGCCATGTGAGTTAGCGCACCTAAATCTACTTTCTCCAGTAATCTTATGACCTCTTTGGTACGGCTAATAGGTTGTTTATGGTCAAAATAAATTAAAGCTAACAACTAAACCTTCATTGCAGCTTCTCTCCTAGCAACACTTCTCTTCTCCTGACCTGTTTGGCAGCATGAGCCGTTTTCTCAACCAGCCGAAGGAACTGTGATACGATACATAGGTCTACACTCAATAAGGCCCCGTTCGTTTGACCGGGAATGAGTCCAGGAAGAATTTCATGCCAATATCTTTACTTAATTTACAGAAGTTTTCCTTGTCCGGATTAATTCGTGGCATCCTAAAGCCTCAACCGAACGGGGAGAAAATGGAGGCGAGGGAGGGAGACCGAGAGGATGATAATGATACACTGTTAACTTTTCATGGAGTTGCGTGCTCTGAATAATTACATGTATCCACTACGTAGCGAAAACTTTACACACATTTTTAATAAAAAGAGGAGGGAAGCAGAACAGGTGCTATATCTTCAGCTGGTCACCTTCTACCGTTTCTGGAAGTTCAAGGCCTTGGTGCCGTACGCGAAGAGGAAGACGAACAAAAGGATGTAGCCGAAATGCGCCAGCACGACGTAGCCGAGGAAGTCGTGCTTCATGCCCAGGGTTTGGTCCAGAAATTCCTTCACTACGACTGTGCCAGTGCTGCTGCCAGTAGCCGTAACGTTGCGGCCTACGTCGCCGAACTGCGACGCCGTGACGCCGTAGATGGTCCAGGACACCGGGTTACACCAGTAGAACCATCGCCACCAGATAGGCAACGCCTGCAACAGTGAAATAGTTTCCGGAAATCGAATGGGCAGCTGAGTGGTGTAAAAGTAGGTAACGCGAGGGCTCACAGAGATTGAGATTCCTACCGGTCGGGGTACGAGGAATCCAGCGAAGATGTTCCAGCCGGTGAGACTGAACGAGACAACAATACTTGCGAGCATTGCGGAAGGAGTGCAGGTAACCAGCATTGCACCAAACAGTGAAAAGTAGAGGAAGCAACAGGTGAGGAAGAACAGGAAGTAGAAGAACTTGTCCGCCTTCCACTCATAGCCAATCATTGCATAGAGAGGGATGGTATAAAGAATACCCTGAGCTATGCTGTAGACAAGCTCCACAACTGTCTGCACACACCAATTGGTTTCAAGAGAGAAGCGTTAGTACAGATTTTGTATATGCAAGGGTTCAAAAACAACTGACAAAATAACTACTAATATACGATGGCAAAAAAGATATGAATGTGCTCAGTTGTTTAAAGTTTTCTGGTCCTTATCCACAGACAGGGACACAGGATATAAAAGTGATTCTATTTGGGCAAGATTCATGCATGTTCAGATAATCATATTTCCATTAATACATGACAACATAAGGTATTTAGAAATTACCACCGCAAATGAATAGGACAGCGGAGAGAACATCCCAGCAGCCTTTTCACGATAGAAGACTGTCCTTTCGATAGAAAAAACAGGTACAGATGAGAGTAAATTTGCAGATCCAAGGAAGAAAACAGCAGCATAGGTGGCTCCAAGCAGGTTTTGCAGTTCCTGCTCTGATTCTCTGTACAACAAAAGCAGGATAAACCAAAAATCCTTAGCATGGAAGATAATCCATTTAACACTATCCCATGAATTAATCACAATTAGCACAATGAATGATATTTGCAAATGTCATAATACAGAGTAGGATCATACACATTCTTTCCCATGCGCCAAAAGACTGTACCGAACACGATACCATAGAGGAGTGTCATAAGATAGCGCATGGCATTGTAGGGTGGATTCTTCCAATAAGATTGAAACTGCTTCCATGTATTGGCCATACATTGATTTAGGAAATTCTGGGCATATTTAGTAGGAAATGAAAGATCCTGGTAACCTGGTGGTGGAATGCTCAACTCCTTAATAAGTTCTTGATTGCTCCTGAATATATTGATCATAGAATGGAAGAAGAAAATTGCGGTTTGTTAAATTTACCAAACAAAAACCACTGCAGTAATAACAAAGGAATATATTTACCGGTACAGAGCAGAATTTGCATAAATTTCAGCAAAATCAACATCCATGCGAGCCTCAGCTAGAGGAGAGCTAACTTCCAGCATCCATGTTGCGGGATTGTATCCTTCTGTAATTTTTGGAACACCTGGAATTGCCTGTAGGATATTGTTGTATATATATTAAAAGTATCCTTTGTTGTCTCACCTCAAGATCAGGTCACCTCTGTACAATATGATATTTTTCCTTGTGGCGCGTCTTTAAACCTGTGTGTGTGTCTGTGTGTTTGTGTGGTTTGGGGTGCGGGGTGGGTTGGTGTTCGTGTTTGGGTTGGGCTTTTTGCTTGATTTGTTGTATGTGCTTTTCCTATCTTAATAATGAAAACACGCAGCTCTCCTGCGTTCGAGAAAAAAAAATATATAGAAGATGAAGAAGAAATACACAATTATGAGTGACTCTATTAGTATACCTTGTAATGCAAAATAATTTGCCTCAAATGTCAAAATACTTTTCAGAATTGAAGTTAATTTTGCACATAATGTCGACTGCCAGTCGCATTGTATTCGTTGTATAATTGTATATAATAGCGGAACACCTAACAAAATGCAGAGTTTCATGGACTAATCACATTTTTTTCATGACTCAAACATATTTCTCTTATTTTCTAAACATACCTAGTAGAATAGCATTTACCTAAACTACTCTGCTGATTTGTAACTGATTTAGCAATGTGGAATGTTTAAATTTGATTATCCAAACAGAAATAAAGCACAAAAGATAATTCACCTCGAAATATTCAACTAGTATGCGAGACTGGACACCAAGTTGGCCAGCATATATGACACGACCTCCTCTCTTCAGCAACAGAAGCTGAAAAACGTATCCATTTTTCAGTATATTCTTGCAGAGTATGAAAATCAAAGTATGGTATTAGGCTTAATAAAAATGTGATCAATGTAAGAACCTCATCGAAAGCCTCAAAGATATCAATGCTGGGCTGATGGATCGTGCAAACCACGGTCCGCCCTGTGTTAACTGTATTTCTCACTGTACGCATGACAATTGCTGCAGCTCTAGCATCAAGGCCAGAAGTTGGTTCATCCATGAATATAACTGAAGGGTTTGCTACAAGTTCTACAGCAATCGTCAGTCTCTTCCTTTGTTCAGTCGATAACCCACTAACACCAGGAAGACCAACCAGAGCATCACGTAATACATCAAGCTCGACTAGTGACATCACTTCCTCCACAAACATCTACAGTGAAATTAATTTTATCAGAAAAACTAGTGCTTTCATCAACTCCAAAAGTATGGAAATTCTCAACCTTTTCTTTAACACCGTGGTTGCAGAGCAGGCCTTTAACAAATTTGGAAAAAAGAAGAATAAAAGCACAACAGTGTAGTGACTAATATGCATATTGGAGTACAAATAAAAGGAAAATGACAATATGGGACTGATGATGTGCCATAAAAACTATTTCTAGGTATATCAGCGCAAGAAAAATAAAATGACGAATCCATTCTAGATTCAGGTTTGCATGACTTTAAACCATCTTGAAAGGATGTATTCGATATGTCAGTGTTGGCTACTTACATGCCAAACTATTTTTAGTGCCTGTTAATTTATTCTTTCACTGAGCTCTGTACATAACTTTTTCAACACAAAATTACAACTTTGGATCGATGAGTGTGTTGTCAGTTAATGGTACAAGCGCAAGAAAGACCAAATGATAAATCCATTCACAATCTTGCATGACTTCAAAACATCTTGAAAGGATGTATTCGATTTGTCAAACAATTTTTAGTGCCGGTTAATTATTCTTCCAGTGAGCTCTGTGCACCACTTCGATTGATGAGTGTGCTGTCAGTTAATGGGCAATACTTTTTACTGATACTCAAACGCTACAATTAGAACAGTCATCTTTTCTAGCAGCAACAAGGCATAATGACGTAGAATACAGAAAGAAAAGAAAAAAAAAAGGAAAACACATACCTTTCTAGTATTGTCATCAACTTCTGAAGAAAGGCGCAACCAAGCAGAATAAACGAGTGATTCGTATACAGTAACATTTGGTGAATGGATATCAGTTTGTTCACAATAGCCACTGATACGAGCAAAAGTTTCCTGTTTCTTAGGGTAACCAGAAAGTTTGATATCTCCCTCAATGGTTCCACTTGTCTTTCTTCCTGCCAGTACATCCATTAGAGTGGTCTTTCCAGCTCCACTGACACCAACTAGGGCAGTCAGAACACCTGGTCTGAATGCACCACTAATATCAGATAGCAGCTGGAGGCGGCTTTCAGTGAAACCTTGTTCTTTCATTGCCTAGAAAGCAAAATTCCACATCATATGTTAACAAATGAATTGAAATTAAATATTTGAGTAGTAAAGGTACTGGCAACTGCCTTAGTTCAAAATATTATTATCACATGACTTAGAGGCACCAGGCAACAGAAGAAAAGATTATCACAGATAAAGTGAGTTTCTGTTCTAACTATGATGTGTCTCTATTTCATCAACTTTTCTCCATCTGGTTATGAACATCATTTTCGAAGATTAACTTACAGCAGGCATGTCAACATAGTAGTTCATGTGGTTGAAAGAAAGTGAAAGTGGCTGGAAGGGCAAGACCATTCCTGTCTGGGTTCTCCTGTTTGCTGCTTCATTTGTGCCTGACATGAGGGTAGATTATGAGATGGTAAATATATCAAAAATACCGATAGAAACAAAAAAAGGCATGCCTTGTGAATCATGATGCTTGCAGGTCTAGTGTGAGTTGTAGGAATCAACCTATTTCATTATTTAGTACCCCTTTGAATGTAGTGTTCTCATAGGAATTGTATACTAAACAGAACATCAAGAGTGGATACTTCTTTTCCTCCAAACTTCTCGTAGAATTACAATCCAAATTGGCAACACTAAAAGAAAGCTAGGAAGAAGCAACAAGGATGCATTTGCTATTCTCTTACCATCGGGGACATGAAATATTTGTCCTTGATCTGTCAGCTTCTTTTTGTCATCGTCATCAGAAACTATAGCATTTGAACTGCCACCAGCTGTAGGAAATATAATTCATAAGTGCTTCACCTAGGCATCAAGCTAATAACAATTTCAGGAAAAAAGAAAAGAGAAGCTTACGGCTCAAGAATGTAAGAGCGCAAAGGAAGAGAATGTTGAAAAGAATAGTATATCCTATCATGGCACCGATGGAAAGCCAGTACCCCCATTGACCACCAAAGTAGCCTTTATATTTTAGAATAGCCTTCCCTATTGTTGGTGCAGCAATGCTTGCTTCAGTGTTCGGCTGCAGTTAAATGCTATATTAGTTCAAGATATTCGCTGTTTACAAATAATTAAGCACATCAACAACCTAGAAACTAGTATAAGGGGAAAAGATAGATATTATGATTTTCTTTTCTCCAAACTATTGAAAAAATTTGGCATGTGATCTCTGTATAAAATATCTATCTTGGAGGGCATGCATTGCTTGTCTATACCTAATATAGAGAAAGTATCACATTTAGAAGAATTTTTATGTGTGTGCAGAAACTTACAATGGCCCATCTAGTGGCAAGGAATTCATTGATTGATATAGCATTATTACTGTACATCATGGGAGATGACCAGTAGGCCCAAATCCACCAATGTTTAATGTCCTCTGCACACATAGATATCAAGAGTGAACAGTAATAAACAGTAGTACTTAATACAATATTCGGGGGACACAAGGCAGAAACCCCAATGAAAAAAGGTTTGAAAGCAACAACTGTGCTTAACAAGCAGCCATGGGGACTAAGTTCATTCTCCACAATGACATACTTCATTTGGAGGAAAAGACACACTTACGTCTGGGTAGGAGAATCCCTCCGAACAAGAAGACAATAAGCATTGTAAACATGCCAAATGTATTAGCTACAACCATTGTCTTCAAAATTGCACCTAGCAACCGAAACAGGGCCACAGCCATCTGGTGCGTTAAAAAGTATGCTAGAAACTGGCTGAAGAACCTGAAATCAGTACACAGAGAAACATGTCACATGAAAAACTGATACAAATTTCACTATGTGGACTACTAATATTATGATGATTACTAATACACTAATACCTCTTTTTGCTTTTTTACCCTTTATTTCATTTCATTTTTGTTTTGGTGGTTCTGTTGGGTTCATATCTAGCCTACACTAGCTTACTTGGGAGCAAAAGGCTTTTTTGCTGTTGTTGTTGACTTGTGCAAATATATAAAAGTGTAAAACTGTGGGAACAGAAAAGGAGAACAGCTACCTTCCTGGAGCAGGTGCGAAACCTATAACATAATATGTAACACTTGTCCACATAAATGAGTCCAGGAGTGAAAAAGGAATCTTTAAGATAATGGTTGCAAGTCCAAAGGTCCATCCTGGAAAGAACAAGTAGTCTCTCTGTTTATAGAATACTTGTAGCTTTTTTATGGTCATGTTCATCTCAGTAATTCCAATGAACATAATTGTGATCAAAGAAGAAGCCAAAGCACCCATAAATTTGCCATTATCAGAAAACGTCCCACTGGGCATCTTTGTTCTGAAAAACACTGTCATGGTGAGGAGTGCCAGGACCAACAATTGAAAAAACTTGAATATATAGAGGAAGGAGTTGCGCTTCATCAGCAACCATTCTCTAGACAAGACTGCCTTGAGAGACTCCCAGCTAGACAGCCCATACTTCTGAGTAGTCAAAGCAGCAGGATGTGTTTTAGATTTGTCATAAGGAACTTGCAACTCTTTCTGGAGCTTCTGGCCAGCATGGAATGTCTTAAAATGTTGCACGAACTCTGGGACTGACACATAATGGTAATGTTCCTGGTTGTGGCACAAATATTGCTGTTGATCTTTCCTGGAAGTCACCTCTTGAAGGAAGTCCGCGACTCCTTTCCGTTCAGGGCACCGGAAACCAGCACTCTCAAAGAATTCGAGGATGTCTTCCCGTGGCCCATGGTAGACTATGTAACCTTCTGATAGTAAAATGATGTCATCAAACAAATTATAGGTCTCAGGTGGAGGCTGGAGAAGGGAAATCATCACTGTATTATTCATCACATGAACCGTCTGTCTGATGTACTTGACAATTTGAAATGTGCTGTTACTATCAAGCCCAGTAGATATTTCATCCATGAACAAAGCTTTTGCAGGTCCAGTTAGCATCTCACCTACGGCCAAACCAATTATTGGAGTCCAAGGAAGTTAACATCAGGATTATTTATGCTGAATATCACAGAAACAATGTACTTAGAAGTAAATAACAGAGGAAGGCAGTGACAGAGTCATCACTTAAACCAATTCATAGGTTTATTTAGAATTCCTAGTTAATTAAGCATACTGATTAAACTTCCGATCAATTAAAATATGTGACGAATTAGAGTCCATGGGACTCTGTGTTTGTAACTAGATAATTATGATTATACACATAGTGAATAGTTTGAGAGTTTCATGGAGAAACTACAAATCATTTATTTATATTGATAAAATGGCATGATGCAGGCATACCAGTTGTCACACGTTTCTTTTGGCCACCAGAAATGCCTCTTTTCATCTCATCACCAACAATAATATCAGCACAAATGTCAAGCCCAAGAACCTGTGGTCATTTATAAACTCAATAATCATGCAACAAACTGTGGGCAACAATCAAGATTAAATTTATGTGTAATTGACACAGTGATATGCCTACTTCCTGTTATAAAAAAAGTTGGTATATATTAAGAAAACGTGCTTTCGTAATATTTTATTCATATTTTATTCATAAAAGAGTAGTTAGAGAAACAAATGGTCAAGTTGAAGCCAAGCCAGGAAGCTTAAACAATGTTGTTTTAACTTAAAAAGTTACGGGAACACACCTTGAGAATAATGTCTGTTATAAGGTTGGTCTCCTTTCCTTCAACTGCAGTTGCCTTCATGAAAGCATCAATCTCGGGGTCAGGCTTAATGCCAGCATTTCGTTCCCGTCTGGCTAATTCTGACAACATATCATATCTGGCGCCAATGCCTAGGCATCTTCTGGAGAAGTCCATCGTCTCTCTTACAGTCATTTCCCCATTGTGTAGATCATACTGACTGACATATGCACTAGTCCTCTCAGGATAGAACTCGGAAAACTCGTGTCCACAGTACGTGATTTTCCCAGACACCTGTAGCCGCAAATGGAGTGATGAGGCATATGCAGCATGCATAATCATAAGAAGCTACACTATGCTATATGAATAAACATGCAACCTTGAGATTCTTAGCAGGCTTCCCAGTTAGAGCTCGCATAAGTGTGGTTTTCCCAGATGATGGAGGCCCCAGAAGAAGTGTCATCCTGAAATAGTAGTTTGATACCAAAAAAAAATTGTTGAAACAAACAGTTTATCATTTTATCACAAACAGTAGCATAACCACTTCGATGACTACTAGAACAAGTCGCCTCAGATAAATGTAGCAGGTATAAGGTTTACAAAGAAAAGAGGTTGTGATTTACTTGATCCAGTACGCATGCTAGTAGATCCCACCTAGGATTGTCTTTTTCCTTTTATTATTGGCATTCATATATCTCAATCTAAACGAGAAATTGGCTATTATAGGACTCCAAACAAGTGGTTTCTCTATAATAGGATTTCTAATGTTGGTTTCTTTAAAATAGGACTCCAAACATTTACACTAAGCTCTAATGACATTATATTTCTTTTTTAATCTCTTTTGTCATCTAAAAATATATGTATTTTTTGTATTGACCGTATTACCCTTCTGTTAATATGTTGATTCATCTACTCCAATTCCGTCGTTTCATCTACGCTCGCAGTCGCGAGATGCAACCTGACGCTCCTCCTTCCTGCACATGGCGTACATGGCGGCCAACCAGCCATGGTCACGACCAGTCACTGGCGGAGCCACCGTCCGGCCACCCCGGGCGGCCGGCCGGGCTCTTCGCCAAAATGCAAAAGAAATCTTCTTTATATTTATATAGAATTCTGTAATTTTATAGTTAAATATTTTTGCTTAATAAAAATTGCCCGGGCTCCTGAAATCTTCTGGCTTCGCCACTGCGACCAGTCATCTTAGGCCAACCATGACCATGGCCAGCTAGCACGGCCAGCCGGCCAGCACGCACAGCAAGCCAGCCTACACGGTCAGCCAGCCGCACGCACAGTCAGTCGGCCAGCACGCACAGCCAGCCAGCACGCATGGCCATCCAGCCGCACGCACGGCCAGCCAGCCAAGGCCAACCAAGCAGACGGCAAGGCAGCGAACAGCTACAGGCCATGGTGAATTTTTTTCTCCAACAGAGTCGACCTCAATCTAATGTTTGAAGGGTAAAAAGGTTATTTTGAGAACAAATACATGTATTTAGATAAGAAAAGAGATTAAAAAGACACAAAATGTCATTATAGCTTAGTCCAAAGGTTTGGAGTCCTATTTCGAAGAAACCAAGGCCTTGTTTGGATGTTGTTGGATTCACTTCAATCCATGTGTGTTGGTGTGGATTGGGGTGGAATTTAGTTCAAATTTCACTCCAATCCACTTCAATACATATGGATTGATGTGAATCCGACTACATCCATACAAGGCCCAATGTTAGGAATCCTATTATAGAGAAACCACTTGTTTTGGAGTCCTATTATAGCCAATTTCTCAATCTAAACTAGCAACAGATAGTTTAGAAGGCTCCATAAGCGAGCGAGATATGAGGATCTGCAATGTACCTCGATGGTTTGATGATCCCGCTGACATCATTGAGTATCTTAAGCGTCCTCTTGTTCGACGAAACGAACTTGCTGACGAGTCCCTGCGATAAACCATCATGGACACCTGAATTTCAGCCACGGCGAGCTTTGGCTCGTAAAGAAAGCTGGCATCAACCAGCTGGACATCAGGAATCGAGAGAGTGATGACGCGAGCCTGCAGGCACGGCCATACTCCCACACGGGACAAAATGGGGAACGAGGGCAAGAGCGCGGGCGAGCCCAACGGAACGGCGCGGGAGCGGTGACGTGGTGGACTAATGCCGGACGAGTGTGGAAGCGAGAGAACCGGGGCCAGGACCGGGGCAGGGGCGAGACCGCCGCGTCTCCGTGGCCCCCGGAGAGGGCGGTCGCCGCCCGCCGGCGGCCGGTAGAGGATGCCATATTCCCATCACATGGCTCGGCAGGCGCGGCCAGCGCGAGGAAGAGTGTGGCGCCGGCGGCGGAGAGGGGGAAGCGGAATGTTCGTTCTGGGCCGGCCTGGTTGGGACTATGGCCCATTTTAGGCCCGGTGGTCCAACGATGAGGGCTTTGCTTGTTGTCGCGGGAACGGACCACCTCGACCCATGAGGCCATGACATCGTGAGTTGTTGTGTGCTGTTTTTTTTTTTACCAAATATTTATTTCTAAAAATAATTTTATAGGTGAACTTGTTTTTTTCCCTCACAATGACATGAGTTGGATGAAGTAGTTTATTATAGCTCTCTCCCTCATTTCTCCCTCATCTATGCATGAAGTAGTTGGTGAAGCTATTTTATCAAACACTTCTTCTAAAACAGCTCAGCTCCACTTAAAAAGTTACTTATAAAGCCATTTTCTAAAAAAATAGCTTTACTAGTGAAGTTGAGTTGTGCCAAACAAGCTCTTAATAAATAAATAAATAAATAAATAAATAAATAAATGTCTACAAATCTAGACTCTAAGAAAACTCATTTTTGAAGAAGGATCCTACGATGATATCATAAGGATTGATCCCTAAAAACAGTTTTAAAGAAAGGATTGTAGGATGATAATAACACAACGAATTTCATCACACTTTATATTGACCACAAAAAAATCAATTGTACCTCTAGAAAAATCCACGGAGACGCGTTGTTGATGCATACACAGTTATGCATTAAAGTGTTTGGTTTGAGGAGCCAATCCATCATAGCTGAGGTGGTGGATCGTGGGTTCATTCGTTCTTCAAATTTTATGAAATGACTTCATTTCATGTACTGTACTGATTATTAGCTTGTGAGAAATAAAAGAATGATACATCAACTTATTTCATTTCATAAACCAAATAAAAAAAGTGAGAAATAACTAGATGATGGACCACCTCATCTTTTAAACCAAACACACCCTTTTTTGATGAAAAATGTGTACACCATCATTTTAGTCTTTACCAGCGTACTTAAATGTTTATTCGTCTCTCTAGCACCGCTCCCATTTTTTTTAAAAAAAAAACATGGCCGTGGTTAAAGATGTAGAACTCAAGACATGTACGGGCATTTGGATCTTTAGTATGTTTGGTCGGTAGTGAAAAATGAGGCTTGCATCGTATTCTATCCTGATCGAATAAGAGGAGAAAATTGTTATTATAGGACATAAAAGAATAGGCTTTGTTATTATAGGATTTCAATCATCGACTTCGCTAAAACAACTTTGAAATGTTGACACTTTGTTATACATGATATTTGGTTTTTTTAATCAGTTTTCTCAACTCAAATATATGTATTTTGCCTTCATGTGACCGTATTGCCCTTATACTCTCCCAGGGCACGGCCAGCCATGCATGCCCTGGCAGCGGGCGGCCAGCCAATCAAAGGCCGCAGCCAGCTAGGTAGGCCAGTGGCCAGCAGCTCTATACCACGTTAGTTTAAGTGTACAAAGGCAATACAGTCACATGTAGGCAAAATACATGCATTTAAGTTGAGAAAACTGATAAAAAAGCCAAATGTTATGTATAACAAAGTGACAATGGTTCAAAGCTCGTTTTAGCGAAAAAGTCTATAATAACAAAGTCTATTCTTTCACGTCCTAAAATAGCAATTTGTGTACTGAGTGAAACAATATTTAGTTTTAGAGGATCTAAAACTAATCCTCCGCGACAATGATGATGCATGCTTTTCCAAAGCAAAAGCTACGGCACACATCCCCCCATGGTGAAAGAGGACTGCCATTGAGAACGACACGTGCATTCGTGCGACGACGACGACAAGGGAAGAAACCGCTTGTCACTATCACTACCCACTGAAGCTTTGGACGACGACGGATCGGAGATTCGGAATGCACGCGCCCGGGAATTCCACGACGTCTAGAAGTAAGGCAAAGGAATGGAGAAGCATTGTCAAGGATGACACATGTGACAGGCAACTAGCTAGTCAAGTCTCTGGTGGATTGGGACTGGCTGATTTTTCAGCTGGTGTTGATATTAATATTGATTTATTCAAAACACTGTTTTATAACTGAAAAATAATGTTGATAAGTTCAAGCAAATAGGACAAAAGTGATGAGTTTCCGATCAGCTGGGATTAATTTGGAGCCTAGCTAGTCGTTGTGCGGCCAGAGAACGTACAGAACGCGCGCGAATATCTGACCGATCGATCGATCGGATCAGGTGCAAAAAAAAAAAATCCAACAACCTCGTGACGTGATTAACACACCGCATCCATGTCGGGATATCGATCGGAGATTGGGGTACTGTGCTGGGGAACGAAGGATGCAGGACGACGTCGACATGTCGCCCGTACGTCGTTTCTTCCCACGTCAGCGACCTACGTACTAGTACTACCCACAGCTATAGTAGCAACGAGTCCGGCGGCGGAACTGCATATCCATGCTAGTCGCGTCGTGCATGCATTGTTGTGTTTGTGCTTTGACTCTTTGATTTGAGTCCATGCGTGCCTCCGTGGGCAGGGCAGTGCCTGCTGCCTAGCTAGCCATGATAACGTCGCGTTCCAGAGGCCCAGACCCATGGAGCTGCTACGTACCAGCAGCTGCTAGCTGCTGTGCTTGTATTTTGAGCTGATCGAGCAGCATGCAGGCCGGGTGCATGGCTGCGTGTATATACGATACCTCGACGACGTTGATGGCAGAGTTGAGCAGCGTGGGCAACGCGCGCGCACCCACGTACACTTCCGCCTCCACCGACAGGTGCTCGTACCGCACCTCGATCTGGGGAAGCTCGATGCCAACCCTGCAACGTATACGTACGTGACACATCAGGTCGGCACGCATGCAACTGCAAGCGCACACCCACGTACGATCGATCGAGTACAAACTATACTCACAGGTCGAGTCGGTCCCTGAGGCGGCGCAGCAGGCGCTCGTTGTCGTCCTGGACGGCCTTGAAGACGCGCTCCATGAGCTCCCGCGCGGCGCGCGGGTCCAGGTTCGCGATGTCCACCTCGTCCGCACTCACCTGCTTATTACTGCTGGTGTCGTCGTCCAGGTCCAGCGCCCTGCGGATGATGCCCCGCCGCATGCGGTCGTACGTCGGCAGCTTCTCCAGCGCCGCCCACCGCAGGTTCTCCTCGTCGTCCCCGTCGTCGTCGCCGCGGCGGCTCGCCTGGGAACGCCGGAACGGGTCGTCGTCCACGTCGCCGCCAGCGCGCAGCGAGCGCGAGATGGACGCCGCCGCGGACAGCCAGCGCCGGCTCCCCGACGACGACGGAGCGACGATCTCCCCCGCCATCGATCGATCTCGCTCTCCCTCTGGCACAACGATCAGAATTGCTATAGCTTTGGAGGCGCCGCGCTCGCCTGGCCGCGACGGGACGCGGGCTCTGCCTCAGCGTGCTTTGCTTGCTTTTGCCAACAAGTGCGTGTGTATATAGTGCGCGCGTGCGTCGCACAAAGTCTGGAGACACGAGGCCGGCCGGATCGATCGATCGAGGGAGACCTCCACTGGCGTCGTCGTCGTTGACCGTTGGGGAAGAACACAGAACAATAAGCGTTGGGTTGGCGCGGAAAGTTCAGTGTTTTCACAGGAAACAGGAAATATATTGATCGTCGTCGTCGTCTCTCTCCACTTCTCCGGCCGGCAAAGTCATCAGCGACAAGGGGATGCCCGCTGCTTATGCATGCATAGCATAGTCCATGCACAGTTTACGCCCCGTAGACTTTATTAAAAAAAAAAGTTAACCGTCCAGTTGCTCCCGGCCTTGTTTACTTCCAAATTTTTTGGTAAAATGAGCACTGTAGCAATTTCGTTTGTATTTGACAGATATTGTTCAATCATGGATTCACTAGGCTCAAAAGATTCGTCTCGTCAATTCCGACCAAACTGTGCAATTAGTTTTTATTTTTATCTATATTTAATACTTCATGCATAAGTCTAAAGATTCGATGTGACGGAGAATCTGAAAAATTTTGCAAAATTTTTGGGGAACTAAACAAGTCCCAAGCTGACTATTAATTTGGCCAATGCTATAGGACAACTTTTATTTGCCACGATTGAGGCGTGGTTTAGTTCCGAAAAATAATTTTAAGATTTCTTGCTATATTAAATTTTTGGACACATGTATGGAGCATCAAATATATATAAAATAAAAAACTAATTGCATAGTTGTTTGTAATTTGCGAGACGAAATTTTTGAGTCTAGTTAGTCTATAATTAGACAAAAATTGTCAAATACAAACGAAAATATTACAGTAGCCAAAACCAAAAAATTTGACCAATTAAACAAGACCTCAAACCTCAAAGTAGCTCTCTTCGTTAGCACGGGCGACAACATGTTTCTTGGTGCCTTTATTAAATTATTCTAATTTTTTAAATAGTACTATTACATGTGTACATGTGGATGGACACAATTTATTGTTGAGGATAGTGGACAGAGCTCCAATAATTCGACGTAGGCCTTATTTAAATGTAGTCGAATTTATATTTCATCTAGCATGTGTTAACTAGATTGGAATGCATGGAACTTGAATTGTATTATATTAGGAGAATACCTCGTGCATTGCTACGGAAATTTCAGATAATTTATAAAAAAAATTAGACTATTTATTGTTATAGTTATATGAATGAAACTATTTTAGATTAATTTTGTTGAATGGTTTGATATATCAATGTGAACAAGCATGTGTTAGCTAGATTGGAATGGAACTTGAATTGTATTATACTAGAAGAATACCCCGCGTGTTGCAAGTTTTAGTGATTGTTGATATGGATAACTTGCATGTTGAGTAAAATCCCTAGCAGAATTTAGCTTTATAACAGTTTCACTCCAACACATATGTGGATTAAAATAAATTCGATAACATCCAAAAGATGTGTGGAAGGCTACACATGGTCACCCCAACGTGGATTTTGTGTGGGGCCGTGAGCTGTGTGCTTGATATAGAAGATTGGCAGACTAAATGAAACAAAAAGAACTTGGCGGTGGCATTCTAAGGGTGACTATACACAGTTCATTATCTTATCTTATGTATAGGCGCCTGGATATATATTCCAGAACCAAGACGGGCTACTTTGTTACAATGTTAGTTATCTCCTGCCGTATGCCACAGTGAAGGTATTTTGTAGTAACTTTTTTCTTGCAGCCACACCCTACAACCGTAGATGAAAAAGTTGCAATGAGCAGGACCAATATATGAAAATAATTAAGTTTAATAATATGTGATACGGTTATGGCACAATTCATTGTATATGAAAACAATTAATTAGTTTGATAATATCAACCAATTTACGAAAAGATTAGATTGGCAGGGTCAGAGATCTGGATAAAAGATATGTCGAGTTCCATTTCATCGTACCCATAGACCCGACACGGAGGTGAGTGTGAGTACGTGTATGTGAGCGTTTGCGTCTGTAAGTGGGTCTCGTAAAAAAACATTATAGAGGTTGTTTTTAACACTATTCTTGTGATGGGGTAATTTTAGATAGGGAAGTGCCAAACCATGAGTAGCCATTAGCCTATGACATGCTTCAGTTAATAGTTACTTCCTCCGTCCCAAAATAAGTGACGCTATGGTATTCGTATCCCGATCAAATTTTCGCAAGTTTAACCAGATTTGTATAAAATATTGATAAAATTTATATTTCTGAATAAGTTTATTACAAAAATAATTCAATGATCAATCTAATAATATTGATTATGTACTATAAATATTAATATTTTCTTTTATATATTGTGTCAAACTTAAAAATGCTTGATTCTTTGGGAAGCGAGCACGATACTTGTTTTAGAACGGAGGGAGTAACTACTAAGAATTAGCTACGCTGATTCCAGACAAACACTACTAACTTATAGTCAGTTGACCGAAATGCCCTCACATCAACTCTTAAGTATCAGTAGCTAACTGACTGTTAGGTAGGCAGTAGTTAAAAATTGAGGTATTTTTAGTAAAACATATTCAACCACCCATTATTAACCAGTAGAGTTCAAACACCTCATGGTTAATAATTAGTTAGCTAATATTTTTTGAATTGTCCACACACATAAACATGCATTTAGTTTTTTTGAGCGCACGCACACAAACACTATAGTCTCAATGTATGTTTCATGAGAGTGTCATGCACATTAAATACGGTGCCACATAAGCAAAATTGCTGAGTTGGCTGGGTCATTAATTGAAGGAGTTTCATCAGATGAGACCATGAAACTCATGTGGCTCGGTTACCTAGTTTATAATCTTGGTAATTGTATCATGAAACTATGCATTGAGATTGGCCTAAGTATCTCAAAAAACTAAGCTAACAGAACTTAATAAAGTTAACAAAATCATTGTAGATGCCTCGTTGTAACCTACCACTGAAAAAAATAAGTTTGTTATCATAGAATAAATTTAAAATATATATATAATTACCCAAGCCAAATCCAAAAGATAAAAAAAACTAACTAGTTGATGCTTCCAAACCCTCCGTATTACACACTTTGAGTTTTCACTTCCTCTTCCGGTAATCTATAACTCTTATAAAGTAAAACTCCACTATCTATTTCTCTTAACATGCAAGACGTTTACCTCAGCAGTCCACTATCAATCACACTATCTATTTATTTTAAAATGCAAAGCGTTTACCTCAGTAGTCTACTACCACTTGCCACTATTAATTTCTCTTGACATGCAAGATGTCCACCTCAATAATCTACTATCATTTACATTAAAATTCACTAGCACAAGAATTGATATCCATATCAGTGAGACATATCATACACTATGGATACAATCTCCACGATTATGCTAATAAAACAGTTATATATTTATATTTCTCCTTTATACTCGTGGCAGCGCGTGGAGAATCCTCCAAGTATATAATGAACCTGAATAGGTTCTTAAAAAGGATAACGGCCTGAATACTAATAATTAATAATATCGTCATGACTATTCCACTCCACGTTCAACTCGCCCATGATCCTGACTCCTCATCACACATATATATGTGTGATAACCAGCGCGCGTCTTGTATAATACGGCAAACCAGCTATTTTTCTCTGACCTGCTAGAATGGCTTTAAGTAGATCTTTAGTATTTTTGTAGAAGCAAGCCAGGTAATTTCCTCAGCAGACTAGTTTAACTTTTTTACATTCGCCTTTTCTGTAGCTCGCTGCTGATTCGTGGTGTTCAGATAATCAGTGTCACGTTTCTACTGATGAAATAAAGCTACATATATACCCGACTCACTTCGCCTTAAAAAAAAATATTCCCTCCTCCTGTCACGGTAAGTCGGTAATTGATTCTTCTAACGATAAAAAAAATCCTGGATCATCAGCTAATAGCCATAGCTTCTAGAAAGCCACACACACACCAAGATGGGCAATATCGATATCTCGTACTAAGGTCTTGTTAGATCAATAGGTTTTTAGATTTTAACACGGTAGCATTTTTATTTTTATTTCATAAATATTGTTCAATCATAAAATAATTATATTTAAAAAGTTTGTCTCGCGATTTACATATAAAATGTGCAATTAGTTTTTATTTTCATCTATATTTAATACTCTATGCATATACCACAAGATTCAATGTGACGAAAAATTTTAAATTTTTTTTTATTTTTGAGTGAACTAAACAAGGCCTAAATGCAAGAACATGGTAGGTGTTTTGGGCCTTGGACTAAATAATTCCAAATAAATCTCAAAGACCCACTTATATATGCATGTATATATGAAAAGATGGGGGACTTTAGTCCCACCTTCCTACCTCAAGTGGAGTGAGACCAGCTTAAAAAGTTAAGCTATATCCATCTTGTTGAAGCAATTGGGGAGAGGAAAAGGAAGAACCACACGCGCGCTCGCTCGCCTCGTCGGGCGGGGCCAATGGGCGCGCATGCACGACATGCGCGTGAATGGTCCGACGATTTCCCGCTTCGACTCTTGCGAGTGCGCGGCTTCCTTTTACTACTTGGAAGTTTTGCATGCATGGAGCAATTATTCTTGTATTATGGCAAGTGCCTAAACGGTTAAGGATGGCAACGGGGCGGGTTCGGATCGGGTGGAGTCTATGTGCACCCGAACCCGAAACCCGAAATCGGAACCCGAAACCGAACCGAACACCGATTCGGATGATAACTCCTCCCCAAAACCAAACCCGCGGATAACCCAAACCCGAATGGATACCCAAAACCCGCTTTCTATATCAACATAATAATAGCAATAAAGACTTTCTATAAATATATACATGATATATACACACATATTTACATGTATAAACAAGAGGCAACAAAACATAAATATTTTCATGAGTTAGCTTAAAATAAATTTTATAATCTAAGTAAACAAGTTATTATTATCATATTATAAAATATGAAAATTAATTCTAATGACTTATTTCGGATATCCACGGGTGGAAAACCAAACCCGAAACCAAAACCGATAGGTTTCGGGGCCTCGAACCCAAAAACCGTGGGTGAAAAATCATCCCCAAACCCGAACCGTGAGAACTGAAACCCGCGGATATCCGACCCGAAACCGCCCCGCTGCCATCCTTATAAACGGTAGGTAAAGTTTCCATAATACGGTGATTGTTTCCTTGCCTATTTGCTGCGTGCGACGTGTGTATAAATATGGGATGAGACGTCGTCCTTTGCACCGAGAGATTCATCTTTTCCTCGCCACACTACTGCGCTGCCGCTGTCTTCCCCATCCCATCGCCGACGTGCCATCGGTGTCGGGAGAGTAGACTCTGAAGCCTACGTCTCCTCGCGTCCCTGCACGGGGTAGGGGGCGTATCAGGTTTTTAGGAAGCGGCGTCGCGACTGCTCGCTAGATGTATTCTTCCCTCTACGTCCGGTGTTCGCCGATCTCCGTCGACGGTCTTCGTCTTCTTCCTCTTCTTCCTTCGCGTCGACAATTCACAATTCCGCTATAAGGATGTCTATCCTCTCTCTCTGTTGTACGGTCTCATATCTTTTCTGTTGCTAGCACTAGATCTCGTTAATTTGACTTAAATCGTAGTGCTAGTTTTAATTTATATATCTGTAATATATGTTTTTAGTCTTTTCTTATTGTCAGAATTAATTTATGCATCCTTAAATTGATTTTATTTACAACAGAACAGCAGTGACGACGCGAGTTCAAGGTAGTGCTGCTGTCACTTGTCAGATAGTGATGACATGCCAAAAGAAAAAAAAAAGCGAGGCATTCGTGGTTACGATTAAAGACTCACAGCGGCCGCACTCATGATCGTGAAATCACCGGTGCAGAGATGCGACGACGACCGAGGAACGAGATTAGGAGAGCTACGCCCCTGTTTAGTAAAAACTTTATGAATACGGTAATATTTTCATTTTTAGTTAGTAATTATTGTTTAAATAGAAATTAATTAGATTTAAAAAAATTATCTTGCAAATTGTAGAAAAAAATATATAATTAATTATTTTTAATCTATATTTAATATTTCGTATATGTGTTTAAAATTCGAAGTGACGGAAATCCCAGGTCTCGGCTTAGTTGCGATTTTTTTTTGAATTTCGCTATTGTAGCACTTTCGTTTTTATTTGACAAACATTGTCCAATCATAAAATAACTAGGCTTAAAAGATTCGTCTCGCGATTTATAGGTGAACTGTGCAATTAGTTTTTGTTTTCATCTATATTTAATACTTTATATATGTGCCGTAAGATTCGATGTGATAGAAAATTTTAAAAAAATTTAGTTTTTTGATGAGAACTGAACAAGGCCTTAGAATTCAAAGCATGTGCTTCTGGAATTCTAGGAGGAAGAGGCAGTTCCTGCGACTTGGCGCGGCTGCTGTGGTGTTGTCATGTCGAAGAAAGCCAGATTAATTGATCGTTAGTGCTGGACTGCCGCCGGTACCGGTTTTACCCCGCTTGACCGTGGAAGTATATAGTAGTCCTTGCCAAATTTTTTTGAAATTTCTCATCACATTAAATTTTACGGTACATATATAAAGTATTAAATATAGATAAAAACAAAAATTAATTATGTAGTTTACCTGTAAATCACAAGACGAATCTTTTAAATTTAATTATAGTTTACCTGTAAATCACAAGACGAATCTTTTAAACTTAATTACTCTATGATTAGATAACGTTTGTTAAATAAAAACAAAATTAGTACAATATCAAAAGCCAAAAAAAAATTGATCTAAAAAGGCCCTAGTCTAGTTTGGGCGTGTGATCCAAACCAGTGCGCGACGTTTCCTAGCTCGTTGCGCGTTTGGTCCTGCGCAAAGCAGGGTCAAAAAGTTATGTCACGTCACGTTCGGCCAGGGCGTACCCTTTTAGAATTCAGACCATCCCGGACGAGAGCGTTAGGGCCTTGCAACCAAAATCTCAAAATTTTTCAAAATTCACCGTCACATCAAATCTTTAAACGTATACATGGAGTATTAAATATAGATAAAAATAAAACTAATTGTACAATTTGGTTGAAATTTACGAGACGAATTTTTTAAGCCTAGTTAGGCTATGATTGGACAATAATTACCACAAACAAACGAAAGTGCTACATTGTCGCGAAATCTTTTCGTCCACGAACTAAACACAGGTCTTGTTTAGTTCACCTAAAAACAATTTTTTTAAAAAATTTTCCGTCACATCGAATCTTGCAGCACATACATAGAGCATTAAATATAGATGAAAATAAAAAAATAATTATACAGTTTGTCTGTAAACCACCAGACAAATCTTCTGAGCCTAGTTACTCTATAATTAAATAATATTTATCAAATAAAAATAAAAGTACTACAGTATCATTTTTCTAAAAAATTTTGAAACTAAACAAAGCCCTACAGTACTCTGCAACACTAACATCCCCTCCCCCACCCAAGAAAAAGATTTTGGAAACAACCCATGATTATTGGAGACGCCTCTGAGACCTTGTCTAGTTACAATCTAAAATCCAAAAAAAATTTAATTTTCCGTCATATCAGATCTTTCCGATGGACTTTGTTTTGGCCTGTTTTGATTGGATGTGGATTTTAATCCATTGCCAGGTCTGGGCTGAACTGGTTTTTTGGGAAGAAAAGTTTAGGTCTAACTGGCCCGAACACTGCCAGAGAGAAGAGAGGCCCCACGGCGAGAGCCCAAGCACTGCTAGTGCTTTCCCGTCTGGGCAAAAATACTGAAGAAACGGGTATTCTGAACGCGCCAGAACGGGCAATGCAATGGCGAACTCCCTTGCTTCCGGTCCCTCCCTCCCGAGCCCCGACGAGCGGACGCCAGCTGAGGGAGACTCACCACTCACCAGACTCGGTGGCTGGTACTCATCACTCGGGTATCGTGTAGCGCAAGATTGGAGTAGCTGGCGCAGCCGACGACTTGGTCGACTTGGCCGAAGCGCCGCAGCAGGTTGGTGGGTCGTGCTCGCCACCTGCTCGACGCAATACTCAAGTAGCTTCAGCGCTTATGTGTTTGTGTACTTTTTGAGCCCTGAATAAATTGTTTTGTGTTGCACATGAAGCACCATGCTCGACGCAACGCTCAAGTTTCAGCTGATCAGCTCCGGTGTCCGGTGTGGCCTGCACGGCTCCTATGTCCTGACTGGCGGTGACCATTCGCACTATGTGCCGCATAGCTTGAAGAATGACGAGAGCTCGAGGTACGCCACGCACTTTGTGCCCCTCGTATTCTGTAACAGACTGAAGAAAGTGTGCCATCTGCTTCCTGCGTCAGTGTGTCCAGTGTCCTGTGCCCAAGCCCAAGGTATAGTTTTGCTTGGGCCTTGTTTAGTTCACCCCGAAATTTAAAAACTTTTCAAGATTCTCCGTCACATCGAATCTTTTGGCATATGCATGAAGTACTAAATATAGCCGAAATCAAAAACTAATTGTACAGTTTGTCTGTAAATCACGAGATGAATCTTTTGAGCCTAGTTAGTCCACGATTGGATACTGTTTGTCAAATAAAAACGAAAATGCTACAGTACTGAAATCCGAAATCTTTTCGGAACTAAACAAGGCCTTGTTTTGTGAATCTTTTCGTCTTTCTCCTTCCAAACATACTAGTCTTAAGCCTCCAGTTATAGAAAATATTCCAACATAGTGAATTGCAACGAAACAAAGATCCAAAGCACACAAGCACATATCATATTCTGGTCAGATTATCTTCCAACCTGCAATGACTTTTCAGTTATTTGCCAATGTTTGGCCAACCCATGGGTTTCCAAATTGGTGTCCAAAGTTTGCCAGGGCAAAGTGGAGCAAACTTTCCCACAGTCTAGAAAGTACCACTGATTAGTAAAGGAGGATGTAGGCATCTCTAATTTTTCAGAGCAGACTATTCAAATCACCATTAAGATGACAGTAACCATCGTGTTGAATGCAAAAGTGTTTTTAAGAAAATATGCACTTCTCAAAACTGTACTTGTTTGTTGTACTTCTCGATTTCAATTCAATATACAAGAATTGAAAATAGCAGATACTAGACTCAACAACATGGTCGCTGTGCTAACTAAAACATGACATGTTATTATGTAATAAAATTGTAAAAATGCAGCTAAAAAACTCCAAACAGTTAGCACCTCCAAATGTGAGGATGCAAAAGTTTAATTGATCGTGGTGTGCAACTATGCCTGGGAAACTTGACGTCCCAGAAATTAAATCATCCTTGACAGCAGAAACTGATCGAAGGAAGGCCATATACAAAGTGGTAGATTGCGTGGTATGGCCAGGTCAGGCGACTGCCATACCTTGAATTTTCCATGCCCTTCCCCATCCTGGCTTCATCAGCACATACACCATTAATCAAGGCATGGAGCTCCAACAACCCAACTGTGTCACACCTCATCTTTTGATCCAACCTCAGCCACTGCATATACTCTCTGGTGGATGAAAGTTCAAAGGGTGACAATTAGTACAGTTCCCAATACTCATCTCAGCCATTAAAACTCTCATAGTACATGCATCCCACTGAAGGACATTTAGTACCGAGTTCCATGGACACTTATGAAAATGAACATGTGTTTACATTTTGTAGCAAAGCAACATTTTGAGTTCAACAGGATTACTTATTAACACACCCCAGAGAAGTATTTATGATTGTCTATGATGCAAGCTAGCTTTCTATCGAATTACTTTTGTTTGGAATCTGATGATGTTTCAGAGTTCCAGTTGTTGACAGAGCATGATGCTAAGTAATGAATGACTAAGATAGCAAACAATTCAAAGAAGTTGTTGGCTTATGCTTTCTGACAAACCATACAATTACATTTTTATAAATAAACATTATAAGCACATCAGTGTAAAAGTGTTTCATAAATTATCTTTTCTTGTAGAACTTCATTAAGAGATACCTTTGGAAATTGACACTTCTAGAACCAACTGTTCTTTGCCTTCTGCTTTTAGCTCAGTACAATCACTGGTTAAAATCCTCCTCAGTTTGATGATCTGCCCTCGACCTCCCTGGAAGTATACCTTGCAACTTTGAAGATTCAAAACCTCAAGTGATCCTAAACAATCACATGGAAGATAAATTCTGCCCAAACAATGGACTTTTAAACACGAGAAACATTTTAACTCCTCTGAACAGCTTGGTCTACATGCAAGCATTTCATCACATCCTGAAATATCAAGTTCCTCAAGTGATGCTTGTAAGCAACATAATGGCATGCCACTCAAAACTTTGCAATTCCTGATTTGGACCTTTCTAAGATGTGGAAAGTGAAGGTTCCACGAATCTTGTATTTCTTCTATATCTGACCACTCCCTCCAATTTGGCATATCAAGGAACTTGAGCTCCTCAAGTGATGGAAATACCCTGTAACTTTTTCCATAAAATTCACTTCCAATTTTTTCAACTACCGATAGACCTTGTAGCACTAAAATCAGAAGGGAAGGTAGTTGGCCAAGAGGTGGAAGCGTTCTTAACTGTTTACATTCAACAAGATGAATGTGCTTCAGTTTGGTGAAACGCTCCTTATCTGCCATCCATGCTGGAAGTCCTACTCCCATGTAACATTGAATCTTGAGCTCTTCAAGATTTGCATTTGGTTCTAGGCTGTTAAGTGTTTCCATGCAACCATAAGATGCAATTGTTGATGTGCCTGTTGCCAAGCCCCATTTCAACACCAACTTCTTTAAGTACACTTTTTTGGATAGTACAGCATCACGCTTATCTATGTGGGTTACTTCCTCGAGATTACTGATACAAAGTTTCCTGCTAATTTCATTCAAGTTCTTCAGTTCTGTTATTTTGTGACCTTCTGTTTTGCCAACAGGAAACTCCTCTAACCCTTGGAGATTTGTCAGCTTCCCTATCTTGTATACTAGAGAAACTGTCTGAGCTGCTGCATATAAGAAACGGAGGTTACTTAACTTATTCATATCTCTAGGTAACTCTTTGAAATGACATCCTCGTAGCCCGAGAACTTGAAGAAGGTGCAGCTTACAGAGGGAGTCTGGTATTACTGTTATCCCATTGAAGGAGAGATCCAGGAACCGTAGGTGAGGGAATTTACTTAAGAAATCAGGAAACTTTCTTAACTTCGCTTCAGAGTAAGAGAAGTCTAGTACCCGTAGGCTACCAGGATGAGCCAAAATATTACCAAAAGCTTCATGTGATCTAACTGTTCTGCGCCCATTAAAAAATAAAACTGTCCGCACCTTATTGGCCTCCCCTAAATCCAAGTGCTCATGAAAATCAGAAATATCGATGGCCAGGTGACGATGAAGTTGGAGCCTTCTTTTGGGTTCTCCAGAATCTGTAGCCGCATGGCATTCTTTTCCAGCAATGACTTGTAATGGCTCTTTGATCATGCCAGGTATGATGTACTTGTTTTTCCATATAGTGGGCTGGAAGAATGAGTGGTTGAAAAGCTTATCAAACCATTCCTTTTCCATGTCCTCCACGCAAATTCCATCATGTTGCTGCATGAAACTAGCTATCCACATGTGAACCAACATGTTCTTTTCAAACAAATAACCAGATGGGAATATCGAACAGTAACCCAAACACTTTCTAAGATGATCAGTTAGATATTCGCACAAGATTGCTACTGAAGGTAGAGCAACATTTTCACTATCATCATCTTCAGAAAAGAGCCACCAAGGATTTTCAGAAATATTTTGCCAATGACCCTCATCTAACTTTTGTCTTAGCAGCCTTCCAATTGCTTCTGCTAGTAAAGGTAAACCATGCAAATTTTGCACTATTTTCTTGCCAATTGATTCAAGGGATGCTTTTTTCTGCTTTCCAAATGCATGATGCTCAAAAACTCTGCACATGATTTGGAATGATAGATGATCCAGTGAAACCTGAGCAGTTGTTCTGAAAATATATGCATCCTCTTTTGACTGTGTTGTTAACAACACAACACTCCCGTTTGCTGCCCCTTTCAGTGTTGAACTTAGGGAACCCCAAAGTTCACGCAGATTATCCTGTACATCATCAAGAACAAGGAAGAACCTCTTGTTCTCTATGGTACTGGATAGAGCGCTCTCTGAAGGACCTGTTTGTAGACTATCTTGTTGCTCCATCCCAAAAGAATCAACAATATCTTTGGCAATGTCCTGTTTATTGCGATTACGACGGGAAGCCATCACCCACCCCCTTAACGCAAAATCTTCTTTGGCATTTGGATTGTTGTAGATTACCTGAGCAAGAGTGGTTTTTCCCACACCAGCTGGTCCTATAACAGCAATGACAGAAAACTGTTTGCTGGATTGCACACAATCTTGAGGCTGTTGCACAGATGGGAATATCATGTTTTGCAGCTGTTGTTTCTCTTTGTCCCGACCGATGACCACCGGTTGTGTCGGTGGCAATGGCAGGGGGGTTCTTATTGTCACCCCCTCCTTGTCAGCTAAAGCCACCATGCTATGGAAATCAGGTCCACCGATATGACTGATGATCTTGTTCAGCTTCATCAGTACATCTTTGAGCCTCAGGAGATCAGTGTCAGAGAGGTATTTCGTCACAAACCTGAGAGGGAAGTACACGACCGAGCTAACCTTCTTCTTCTTAAGCACCTCTCGGATTCTCTTGGTCTCGAAGTCGTCGAGCAGGTCCTCGGCCTCGGACACGACGTCCTTGAATTGCTGCAGCCATGTGGCATAGCTGCTGTTGGAGATGGCCCTGCGCTCAGTCACCTCGACCAGGATCTGGATCTGGGGCAACGCTTCCTTTACCCTGTACAGCATCTCGATGGATTCAGCATGCAGAGTGTGGTTGTCCTCCAAGATGGAGCGCACCTTCGCCACGAAGTTGGAAATCACAGAGGTGGCGAACCACCCACCGACCGTCAGCTCAGGTCCAACCATTCCTAGATTGAATCTGTGCTCTCAGGGATCAGGGGAGAGCTTGAGCCTTGAGGAAGAATGAGAGACTGCGTCCAGATTACAGTGGAGTTGCTCTTAGCAGCAAGTCAACGTGTGGTTGCTTGGAAACAGTCAACGTGCCTTATGCCACTTGTTTCTAGTTTTTTTTTCAACCAAATTGTCTGGTGGAATGACATTTTAGCCCTTGCCTGCTTACTGTATACTCTCTCCGTTAAAAAAAATGCTACAGGATGTGTGCTGGTTAACTTTTTTAAAAAAAAATGATCAGTTTTATAGAAATATTAACAACATTTATATCATGAAATAGATTTATTATAAAAATATACTTAGCGATCTATCTAATGGTACTAATAATACATTATAAATATTAATATTCTTTTTTTTATTGGTTAAAATAAAAATGTTTGACTTTTCAAAAAGTGAAAATGACATTCTTTATGGCACGAAGGGAGTAGGTAGTGATGTTGTGTAGAGAAAAACCTTTTATTTCTTGCTACCTAGGATAGGTGAGGTTTGTCCCAAAATATTTGACTTTACATTTTTTTTTCTGTTAATACATTTTCTCAATACATCTTTATCTCTCCTTGTTTTCTGTATACTATATATTTTCACTATCTCTTGTTTCTGTGTCCAAACTTAAAATGTTATTTATGTGCTAAAATCTTACTTGTAAACCAAAAACCATGCAAGCACTTATAAAAAGTTGTGCTTGCAGCATAGACTCTCCTATATAGATGCTCCATGATGCAACATGCTAGTTGCTAAGGGTAGCTCCAATCCTAGAAACCATAAAAAGTTTCTATGTCTATTAATTTATGTAAATATTATACATAGAAATTATATTTTCAATGAATAATTTCTAGAGAATATATTTTCCTAATCAAATATCTTCTCTCTCCATCATTTACCTATGAAGAGAGAGTAAAAATTGAAAAACGGTTTGTAAACAAGAAATTATGTCTTTTGCGTCGATTGATGGTAGAAGAAACTATGGGTTATGCGTTGAGGAGGGTTGCTTGTTTCTTCCCCTAATTAGGAGTGTCATGCTCGCATGCCAGTGGTCTGCCTCGCCTCGCCGCATTTGGCCATTTGCGAATTGCTACGCATGACGGCAAGCCACCCTCCGCGAAGATGCGTGCATTTTGAGTATTTTTGAAAAACTAAACAAGGCCTTAATGCCCTTTGTATTGTACTCGCTCTTTAGCGATCTGGTGTGAGATGGGTACTTGGATAATTAGGCCTTGTTTAGATCCGAAAAGTTTTTAGATTTTGACATTGACAAATATTATTTAATCATGAAGTAACTAGGCTTAAAAGATTTGTTTCACGATTTATAGACAAATTGTACAATTAAATTTTATTTTTATTTATATTTAATGTTTCATATATGTACCGTAATATTTGATGTGATAGGGCTTAAAAAGTTTTTGGTTTTGTTTTTTTAAGGGTGAAGCCTAATATCCGCACACGGTGCAGTTGGACTTTTCCTCCCTAATGCCCTTTAGCGATCTGGTGTCAGGGATGGGTACTTGGATAATTAATATCCGCACACGGTGCAAGTTGGACTTTTCCTCCCTTGCGACAAGCCTGTCGCTGATGTATACACGTCCTTCGTGTCCATCCCCTAACCTAATTCCCCATTCTACAGATCTTTGCAAGAACGAAGATGGAAGACTATGGACGGTATCTGCCAGCTGCCATCGGAAGGTTGGTGGGGAAGCTGCGTTTCTATCTAGGAAACAGCAGTGATTCAGGCAAGTTCAAAGGCACCATGAAGATGCTCAATTTATTGGAGGAGAAGCTCAAGCTCCTCCGAGATGGGGATCTGCAGCGTGTTAGTATAGACAGAGAGGAAGAGATGAACACATGGCTGCAGCAGGTGAAGGAGGCTGCAGACGACGCAGAAGAGCTGGTCAAGGACATGGAGGCCGGTGAGTCAACAATTCCTGATGTTATGGCTTGGTTTCGTTCTGATAGCAGTAACCTTCTCAGAATGAAATATACCATCGGGAGACTTGTTAGGGTGTGCACTGAAGGTGAATCCCTTCTTAGCATGGCGGACCTGGATGAGGATGTCCCGGAAAGCAATGGAAATGATAGTGCTCCCTGGACCCCTGATCACACCTATGTTGTTGGTCGAGATAAGGAAATAGCTATGATTTTGGACATGATATTGGATGATGCTCATTTCAAGGCAGCGACGTCGCTTGAAAGCTGGGAAACTATTGACAGCTTACAAATTTCTCAGAAAGGATGGATCATTGAGACCCTCAGGAACATAAATCTATCTCTGCAGAGATATGAAGATGCACAAGTATCACCTTACCAAAAGGAAATTGGTGGCACAATAGAATATACCCGTGTGTACAATAATACTGTAAGTGAACCGACGAACCCTGTTATCATTCCGATTGTTGGAATCAGCGGGGTCGGTAAAACAACGCTTGCCCAGCTCATTTTCAATAATGAAAGGGTCCAGAAGCACTTCCAGGGTCAATCTGCATGGGTCTATTGTACTGACAACATCAGAAAGGAAGAGTTGATGACAAAGGTCTTGGTATCTTTGCAGCCTTCAGACAAGATGAACAGCTTCCACAATCAGCTTCAGAGTTTCATAGGAGGAAAGAGGTTTTTCCTTGTGCTTGATGATGTAGCTGATGAGATACGCACAGTTTGGGGTGATGTAATAAGTGTTCTAAGCAGAGGTGCACCTGGAAGCGTCGTCCTAGTGACAACCCAACTGTATGGTGTGGCCAACTTTATGGGGACTACGACTCCAATATTTTTGAATCCTCTGCAGTACGATGATTTGTGGAAACATTTTAAGCATCATGCATTTTCTGGTAATCAAAGTACAGAAGCTCTGGAGTCAATTGGCAGACAAATAGCAGACAAATTACATGGTCTTCCTTTAGCAGCAGCAATGATTGCGGTGTCATTGAGAAATTATTTAGATCAAGTGCACTGGAATACTCTCTTAAAAAGTTGGTGGTGGAGTGTTTCAAGTAATAGTTTGGGCATCCACGTTGCAGCTTCTCTTGGAGTTTGTTACTGTGAATTACCTGCATATTTGAGGCAGTGCTTTATTTATTGTTCAATATTTCCTAGAAACTATATATTTGGAAAATATGAGTTGATCCAGATGTGGATAGCTAATGGCTTCATTGAGCTAAACCACACTGCTGGTACAAGAAGCTTGGAGGACGTAGCTTCCGAATGGTTTGATGAACTTGTTAATAGGTGCTTTCTGCAACCAACAATTTGGGAGCTCCGATATGTTATGCATAATTTGGTTAGGGATTTTGCAATTGCCTTAACTTCTAATGAGCATCGTGGTGTTGATTGTGAACTGGTAGATCTTCCACACAGTGTCCGCCATTTATCCATGGATATTGATAATATGAACGTGCCATGGGCTGACTATAACACTAAAAGTTTGCGATCACTAATGTTGTTTGGTGGCTTCCATGACACCAAACCTAATGAAGGTTACAATATTAGCCTTCTGGAGAGGTCTTATGACACTGTTGGTAACATTTCTGAGGGGTTTTCTGACTCAATTGATAAAGGTGCTAACATCATTTTGAAGAGATCTTGTGTGACTATGGACAACATTTTAGGGAAATCAACAAGCTTGCGCTTATTGAATTTGTCTAACATGAGGCCCGATGCTGAATCGGCATGCATTGATGATCATCTACCTGTTGAGGATCATGTTGCAGCCTTTTCGAAGTTCATTACAATGAATCCAAAGCTGCCGCAGTTGACTCATCTCAGATACTTAGATTTTTCATACAGTGGGATTACTCAACTTCCTGATTCTTTATGTACCTTGTGCAATCTACAGGTTCTTGGCTTGCGAAGCTGTAGATTCAGACAGTTACCAAGACACATGAACTCATTAATTAGCCTACGACACTTACATGCAGATGCAGATACAATTGCTCTAATTAGTGGCATTGGAGGGCTAACAAAGCTCCAAGACTTGCACGAATTCCGTGTTAAAGCAGAGGATGGCCACAGAATAACTGAGTTAAGGGATATGAGGTACATTCAAGGTTCCCTTTGTATCTCAAATCTTCAGAGTGTGGCCAGTCAAGTGGAGGCAGCTCACGCTAACTTATTCAGAAAGGACCGTATTACTTGTTTACATCTAAAATGGGACAGAAGTCAATATTTGAGTGGTAAATATAACCCTTTCAGAAAGGAGTTGAGTCAGTATGATAAAGGTCAAAAAGAGCCAGGTCATGTTTCCTTACTTCAGAAGAATTACAGGTCTTCAGATATTTCAGGATCAATTGTGAATCTACCAGGGGTATCTACACCTGATCTAGCCATTGACATACTAGAGTGCTTGTCTCCACCAAGGAATTTGCAAAAGCTGAAAATTTTTGGGTACCCAGGGTGTTCATTTCCAGATTGGATGGAACGCCTCAGATATATCCAAGTTATTGAGATAAGCCATTGCATAGAACTGCAGGTACTTCCTCCTATTGGACAGCTGGAGCATCTAAGGAAACTGAAGTTATATGAGTTGCCATCCATAAAAGATGTCAGGTCTGATGTATATGGAACCTCAAATGTTGTCTTTCGTTCTTTGGAGGAGCTGAGTTTTGGATCCATGGTAAAATGGGAAAATTGGGCAGATGCAGAGAACAGACAATTCTTTCCAAACCTGCAAAAGCTGCAGATTAATAGGTGCTATAATCTGAGGGAACTACCTTATATGGTCATGGGCTTAGCTATCAAAGAACTTTCACTTTCACGTTGTGGTTCATATTCCAGTAAAGTATCAAGTTATTTGTGTCGACTAACCTGTCTCACACATTTAAAGGTAAATGATTGCTCACAAAAGTTAATCCTTCCATGTCAAAACTTGGTATCACTGGAATACCTGCACCTTTCAAATTGTAAGGAGCTCTGCTTTGAGGGTGGAATTTTTTGTATGAACAATTTGAAAGCCCTACATATTTCCAGCTGCCACATAATCACATTATCCCTAGAGGAAGAGATCGGTCGCTTACTCTCAGGTTGGGCACTAATGTATGGAGAAGAGCAAGCACTTCTTCTTAAAGCTACTATTCTTCAGTTAGTCAAAGCGACAGGCATGAAAAGTAGAGAAATCCACCTTCCTGTTTCTTCTGTAGTTGCATTATCCAAAGAGCCGGGCAGAAAAAGGAGAGACACACCACATAAACATGAGCGCATTCATGTTATGCAATCTCTCACTGACCTTACAATGGATAACCTTTCCCAGTCTCTAAATCTTGATAATATTCTTTGCAAGCTTTCAGCACTTCGCACTCTGTGTCTTCACAAGATTTCCAAAATATCTGTTCTTCAAGAACAGTGGCTTGAACAGATTAAGTCCCTACAGGAGCTGGAGTTTTCTAGTTGCTACCTACTCAGGAAGCTCCCCTCGAACCTGACCTCTCTGTCGTCCTTGAAGAAGTTGAGTCTGCAGTCATGTTCCCAAATTCATTCGCTACCATCTAAAGGTCTACCACGGAACCTAAAGGAGTTACAGATACTAGGTTGCTCACATATCCTAGAGGCACGATGCCAGAAGGAAAATGGGGAGATATGGGTGATGAAGAAGATACAGGACCAGCAGATGCAAAAAATAAAAGAATATCGACAGAAAAAAACAAACGAGTTCTGGCAAGGATGGCAGATGAACGAGGAAGAGTGGATCCAGTGTGCAGGAGAGGAGCTGAAGGATAAGGGAGAGTGGTTGATGAATGAAGAAGAGGACTGGCTGAAGCATAGTGCGATGGAACTGGTAGATAATGTAGATGTGTGGCGCAAGGCCATGGGAGAAGATTGGCCAAAGATTGCTCACGTTCCTTATATCCGCGTGAATGGTGATATCATACAGAACCTTTATCTCTGAACCTGCAGCCTCACCAAATCTGTGTGAAAGGTAAAGTTCAACACTACACATTACAATTGCCTTGTCATTAGCTTTTATCAATTGAATCTATGATGCTATTTGCCCTCTGCTTGGGCATTTCTTAGGGTAAATCACACATTACGTTCTAATTTGCTACCTTATTCTTGTGATGCAAACACCAAATAGGTACTTCTAATTTGCTACCTTATTCCGTCTGAGTATAGGCTTAGCAAAGATATTACAGTTTGAGAAAAAATGTGTTCCGAACTTTCTATTGCTGCAGCATATTTTACCCAAAAAAAAAAGGGTGGCATAAGCATCACAATTCACATGTGGACCTATAGCTTGATTTCCTTGTAGATTTCATTTTTATTTTGTTCTGAACTGCTAATGGACGAGGTTACTGATGCATGGCGGGCTTATTTTCTTCAGTTGTTCGTGTCATCACCCATATTATTCCGAATTAATTGGGCGTGAGTGGAGAATAGTACACGTTTTTATGGAAAAGAAATGAATTATATTATCCTTTTTCCCTCTATGCAAATGATTGTAAACCCTTCATGGTTTGCAGGTTTTTTAGTGTAAAGAAGTGACAACTTCCAGGAAGCTAATACCATGACGCATTCCACATCCATGCACGATCCAGAAATTGAGCCATGGAACCAACTCAAGCACATCCTTGTACTGCAAGGCAGCTGCATGATCTTTGTGAAGCGTCTTGCCAGGTGCAGAGAGCTTCAGAGAACAACATAACCGGCAGCTTGGCTCCTCAATGGACTGTACCAGGTATGCAGGTCGTCTTTTTTAAGATAACAGAACAAAATCCCAGCCTAGGCAAGGCTAGTTTTGTGGAGTACTCCTATTTGGAACGCATTGAGGAAATTTAATGTTTCCACTGGATATTCTAACGCATCAACTTGTCCACTCTCCAGTGTCCTCACCTCATGGAGCCCGGATATCCTGCATCTTACTGCTGATGCACGTACCAGGACTTGTCTTCTGCCAGGCAGCTGTCTGAGCGAAGTGGCAGTTGATCAGATGCACAAGCTTCAGAATTCTGAGTTAAAAGTGCATTTTTTTTTTTGTTGAGTGCATAGCTTGTAAGTGCAGATTCATAGCTAGAAGTCATTTTTTAATAGAGTGAGTAGGAGTACTTTACAAAAGATTCTGATTTCTGAGTTAACGCAATTGGTATAGTTGTTTCCTAGTCACCCTTGACGCTTAAACATATGCTGGATTTTGTTGATATATGGAGGAAACAATACGTGATTTTCAGTGCCAAGAAATATATGGAGGAAACACCATGCGATGCATTGCACTTCGATCTGTGACTCTGTTTGCAGAACTGCGGTGGTACTGGTGCGTAACTCATGAGTGCACGCTAACATGCTGTCTGGCATCAGCTCGTCCGGGCCTATTTTTTGGTTGGGAGCTGCAAAAAGTTGCCTGGGCCACAAGGCAACGTCCTCGGGCTTGTATTTTGGTAGCCTGAGGCTCAGATGAATGCCTGGCCAATTTGCCCCTACAGACAAACTCTTATTTTTAGAATACATCTTAGCTAGCTAAGACCCTGTTTGAAAATTTGAAGAAAAATAAGAATAGGGTGGAAAATAAGAGTGAGATCTAAACTCTTGGATTTTAGGATATAAGATTTTTAGTATTTAGAGATTTTTAGTATGCACAAAGGCAATGATCACTATAAGAATTTAGATTCTATATTCGCTACCAGAATCCAGATTCTCATTATCAAAATGACATCTAAATAGGCCCTAAGTTGATACGTAAAATTTGGTGTTTTCTATGTTGGATTTAATTGGATATTATTGACTCTAATTAGGTCACCACATGGGTAAGGAGCTAGATTATTCAGTATACATAGGCCAAAGATCAGCCTAGTTGACTTTTAGGTTGGCCATCGCCTACGGCGTGCTCTTAGACAAGCACTTTACCCCGTGTCTTCAACGATAAGTGTGATACATAAGACGCGTTACCAGAGGAGTCTAAGCACGATACATAGATACATCGATGAGGTCTCTTGAAACCCCAAACCCCACATGTCCGAGAGAAATCCCATCAGGCATGGTGCGGTGATCGATGGGCTACTGTAGCCGACCTGGCCACTCCTGTCGTTGGACCACCAACCATGCAACAACAACTAAGAAAGAGGAGCAGTAGTAGATGGAAAAGGGGAGGATAAATGTGTAGTATATGTGTTTTTTGTCGATTCGATAAATGGGATACTTAGTCAGTAGTGATCCTCTCACATAAATATAAAGTTGGCCTTATCCCACTAGAAAACCTTTTTTCACATGCAATTTATATGTTTCCCATGAGATTCGATGGGCTTTCAAAAGAAAAACATGAATTTGGGTTTGGACTGACAAACCGGCCTAGGGTGGTTTACATAGGCCACAAGGGACACTCAGGAAAACCAGTCTAGGCTATTTGTTTCCAAAATTTCGCAAAATATGCCTAAATCACTCTGAGTTTGATCTGTTTTGTTTGTTTCTTATTTGTTCATGTTTTTCAATCCATCTTCAACTCTCCAATCACATTTTGGTCATCAATAGGTTTCTCCTATTTTTATTTAGTAATTAAATCAAAGAAAATTCTAAGACCATAGTTAATGCTAGGTGCAATATGCACATGTCCTTTGTGTAGTGCAACTAATAGTTTGATGAGTGTTAAGTACACGATGACCATTTTATGTGTTAGTGGATCATGATGATGATAATATGTTAGTGGGTCATGATGTCTTTGTAGTTTCTATTTCTAGTAACAAACAATTGATGTGTCGATTTTATAAGTTATTGGTAATGGACAATACCGAGATAACGACTCTCTTGATGTGTCTGTTCTTCATCTTCATCTTCTACAGTTGCTGCATAAAAGGAGCACTCCTCTTGTCCATGAGAGAAACACATAACCAACGACGCCATCACGCTATTATTTGTAGGATCTCTGGAAGTACAGGAAGTGGCCTAGAGGGGGGGTGAATAGGCCTGTTCAAACTTTTTCAGCAAAGTTTATCAGTCACACAGGCAAGGGCGGCAGTGAGGCCCTCCCAGGGCGGCACTGCCGGCCTCAACAGAAAAAACAAACAGAAGCTTAACTGAATTGATTCAAAGTTTACCCAGAGAAATTTAGATCAACTAAATTTCCAAGCTTCCTGCAAGATGTTAGAGCACAAGTATGTAGCTAGAATGTGCTGGAGCCTTCCCACCAAGTAGATCGGCCTCAAATCCTAACACAAACTCATACACAAGTGAAAGCACACAAGACACACGATTTTTACCGTGGTTCAGCTGTTGCCACAACAAGGCTTGGCCTACTCCACGTTGTTGAGGTGCCCACACTAGGACCGGCTTAGCCACACAGGCTTACCTTCTCCTCGTTCTCAAAGCAAGGATTTTACCCCTTGCAAAGAGTGAAGAATGTATTAGCTGCAAGGGTAACCTTACAAACCTTCCCTTGGCTGCCACACAAGTTGGCAAGCTCTAGGGCGACGCCTAGCCGGCTAGGAGCAAGCTCCAAGAGTAACAAACTCAAGGCTGCCGGCCAAACGTGAACCAAAAGCTCTTTTTGACGCTGGGAATCAATGGATCTGCTCTCCAATCGAAGTTTGCTGCCTTTTCCCTCAAGTTTTGATGGTTGGAATCAAGGATTGGCTTGGAGGCTTGAGGAGCAACAATGGAGGGAGAGAGAGGTGAGCTCTGGTCTGTTTGCAACGGTTGGGAGCGAGGAAGAAGAGCAGGTTACCGTTTGAGACGGTCTGGAAAGGTATTTATACCCAGCTCTCCAACTGTCACAGGGTAGGGCGTCAGTGCCGCCCTTAGAGGGCGGCAGTGCCGCCCTTGCCTGAACCAGCCTGAAAACACCAAAGTGTGGCGAGAAAGAATATGCTGGCTAGGCTTGGGTCTGAGGATATTGATGAGCTTTTGAGCCTTTGGTTCACAATTTGATCAACAAACTTTGAGTCCCTCTTTATAGTACGGCTTTTCCTATACTCAAATTCAAACCGAAAAAGAATTAAACCTCCTTTGGAGCTAGGAAAGCCATCCTTTAGAAATGGGGGATCCTCCATGGTATTCAACAACCTCTTTACTATATTCCCTACTTGTCATCTCAGCAAAACTCATTAGTTCCCAAATTTGGTGGTCATCAACGCCAAAACCCACAATAGGCTTGATTGCACTTACAATCTCCCCCTTTTTGGCGATTGATGACAACCAAATTAGAGCTTACAAAAGATAATAATCATAACTGAGATTTAAATGGTCATGGGCATAGGAGCTCCCCCTAAATGTATGATTGGAGTTTTGAATACTCAAACTTGACATGAAACTTAAGCTTCATACATTTAGCAAGTGATGGAGGACCTCCCCCTATGTCCATGACTTCTGTGGGGTGCAACAAACTGTGTCACAAAATAACCGTGTATGCATATGACAGTTTATACAAGCAGGACAGCATGCTGCTGTAGTAGAGGGCCTCACTGCCGCCGTGGTAGGGCGCCACTGCCGCCCTTGCTACACCAGCAAGCTGACAGAAATTTCAAAAAAGCATTACACCACACAAACAGGTTAACCAATAGAATTTAAACTAATAATTAAGCTTGACAAGCAGTTCACAAGTATATGTTCACATCCGAAGCAAATAGAGACAAGTAAGTAGCATTATTACAACTTAAAAATAGTTTTTGAAGAAGCACTCATGCTCACAAACTAACAACTAACACTCTCATTGGATCTGAACATGAAGATCTGCAGCTGCAGTAACGAAGTCCAGTCGAAAAGAATTGACCCCTCCAATTTCTCTAATTTTCTCCCCCTTTGGCATCAAGTACCAAAAAGAGAAAAGAAGAGAGAAAGAAGAGAGAACAACTCACTCATCATCGTCATCATCGTCACTGGAAACCACGGCACGACCAGCCCTATGAGTAGTAGCTGTGAAGCGAGAGGCTCGCGTGGAACGTCGAGGGGCAGCCGCTGAAGTGCTAGCCCGCCGCTGTCTAGCATCATCCCTGAGCTGCCGATAGACACTGCCTAGTGTCTCCTGAAGATCTGGATCATCATCATATCCCTGGTGCTCATCATAGCTGCCATGTTCTTCATCAGACTCTGTGTCAGACAGGTGAGGAAGATCTGGAAACTGAGGAGGTGGAGCCACGGGTGGAAGAGGAGGTAGACCCTGAACCTCTCTGGCTGCATTTATTGCATGCCTGCTCTCCATCCTGTCATCATACTGATTTTGTGCCATGTAAGAACAAGTGCCAAAAATAGCCTTCACCCATTCTGCCAACTTCTGAAAGCGCTTCTTCTTCCTTCCATCTCTCCTCTGTGGCACACTGTGGCCTCCCTCACTATGGTATGAGCTCTCTACTGCAGGAGGTGGGGCTGTTTTACCACCTTTGGTTTTCTTGATGTTATACACAGTGTGGCTGCAATCCTTAGGATATTTGAATCCAGTCACTCTCTCAATCATAAACATCAAATAAGGAGCATAAGGAAGTGACCTCCTCCCATCATCCATAGCATATGCCAGTTCTACCCATATGAACCTTGGAATATTAAATTTATCCCCTTCTGGAAATCTGGACAGCACATTAGTAATATGGCCATTGAGATCAGTGGCATTGTCTTTTGGGTTGAGTGTCATTTTGATAAGATTGTTCATCACATAATAGAAACTCTTCAACCCAGTCCTCCTGTTGTTCACTTGGGTTGGATCTTCCCACATAAAACTCACCTCATGTGGCTCAAACCTTCTCTCATTGTGAATTCGAGAGTAGGTTCTATGGTCATTTCCAAAACCCAATATCCTGCAGAAGGTAATGAAATCAATCCTATAATGAGTACCATCTGTCATCCAATGAACCTCATCATTGTCTCTGTTCCAGAAGTAGGTAGCATGAAACTGGGCAAGTATCTCTCTATTCCAGTCATATTTAAAGGACATGAGAGTGGACAGCTCAAACTTATCACAAACTTTAATTGCAGCATCAAAATCAGGCTCCTCTTTTGCTTGCATAGCATCAAAATCAATGAAATGCATCTCACAAATCTTTCCCTTTCTAGCTGGTAGAATAGCAGTGGCATAGAAATTTGAATGAAAAACATTCCAGAAACGATAATCAACACCACTTATCTTGCTGTGAGCATAGGGATCCATCTCTCTAGCTTCCTCCACAGCTTTCCAGCTTGCTGCATAATTGACTAAGGGATGATCCACTGTGTCATTTGGTGCCTTGAGTTCAAACTCATCAGTGTTGTCCCTTATATAGCTGTCATCAAACTCTATAATGTGCAGGGGAGTGCTAGGACAACCTATGGAAGAGATGGTGAAACCAGCCTGCTGCAACATTTCTTCTTGCTGAATATACTGCTGCCTTGCTGCTCTATCATCTCCAAAGAATACTCCAGAGCTGCTGCCTCTGCCCCTGCCTCTGCGAACTTGTTGCTTGGTGGTTATTTTCCTTTTTCCTCGGTCCATCTATGCCAAAATTGAGCCAAATCAGAAACTGTACAACTGGCATATAGTAGAGCATATGTAGAGTCAATTGATCAAGTGAGATGTGTAGAATATGGACTGTGGGAACTCCCCCTAACCAAACTGGTCAGGTGAGGGCGGCACTGCCGCCCTGCAGAGTTTCTGCAGTCCCTACTCTACACTTCATCACTTATTCAATTTACACACATGTGCACCACTGTCCATCATACAATCTCTAATGCAGTTCATATGCAGATTAAGTCTAGATGAGCATGAGCTTAAAGAGGATGAACAAACGAACTAGGATAGATTTAATCTATGAACTTTAATCGATTCACTTTCCCTTCAATGCATTGAAACTGCAGAGAAGCAGTTGCCAAGGCCGGCACTGCCGACCTTAAGCTCCGGCACTGCCGGAGGGCATCTTTCAATACGTCGAGAGAAATCAAATCCATTCAAATCCATCCACTAAACCTCTTCCTAGTTCATCATCCATCCCCTAGAAACTGAAACTTTTGCCCAAAAAGTAGACATTGCATAGATCGGGATAGGTTAGGGTTTCATCTTGCTTTTCTTCCTTGGATTGAGGGGATGAGAGAAGAATGTCCCTCCTAGGAGAGGGAGCAGCACACCCCAATGCACCACTGGAGAAGACCAAGGAGGCCTTCCCCTTTCTCCTTCTTCCTCACGACAGAGAGGTGGCCGAAGGGGAGAAGTTCCCTGGAGCCTTGCGTGAGGGAGAGAGAGAGGGAGAGAGGCGGCGCAATGAGGAGGAGAGGAGAGAGAGATCACGGGCACGACTAGAGAAGGAAAGAAAAAGTGGGCCCGTGAGATTCAGTCCAAGGGAATTTTACCCTGAACCGCTTAGGGCGGCACTGCCGCCCTCCTTGGCAGCAGAGGGAACTAGAAGAAAAATAACTTTTCTCTTATGCTTTAGATATGAACACATACAGCCCAAACACCATGACTAGACACAAGAAAACAATCAAACAATAGTCATGATATTTGAGACAAATTTTTAAGAGGTTTTGAAAGACATAATTAAATCTTTTTCAAACATTTTCTCCTATGCATGCTAGTTATTCAAACAAGGTGTGTGCTGGAGTTCAAACCACGTTACGAGAATCCAAGATATTCAGTTCACTACGCAAAGCACAAAACCTTGTCTCGTCTAGAGGCTTAGTGAAGATATCGGCTAGTTGCTTTTCGGTGCTCACATGGCGAATTTCGATATCTCCTTTGGCTTCGTGGTCTCTCAAGAAATGATGTCGGGCGTCTATGTGCTTGGTTCTTGAGTGACTTACAGGGTTGTTTGCAAGTTTTATGGCACTTTCATTGTCACACAAAAGTGGGATTTTGGTGAATTGACATCCGAAATCACGAAGGGTTTGCCTCATCCAAAGTAATTGAGCACAGCATGCACCGGCTGCAATATACTCGGCCTCAGCTGTGGAAAGGGCTACACAATTTTGCTTTTTAGAACTCCAAGACACTAAGGACCGTCCAAGGAATTGACATGTCCCCGAAGTGCTTTTTCTATCTACTTTGCAACCGGCATAATCAGAATCTGAATAGCCAAGTAGATTGAACTTGGAGCCCTTAGGATACCACAAGCCAAGGTTAGGAGTGTGTACTAAATATCTCAAGATTCTCTTAACAGCCACTAAGTGACATTCTTTCGGATTAGCTTGAAATCTAGCACACATG